>NC_090386.1:26628918-26982739 GCF_036365525.1 Heterodontus francisci | reverse complement strand
TAACCCTTGGATGCAGGCCATCAGGTCCTGGCGACTTGTCTGCCTTTAGTCCCATCAGTTCGTCAGCACCTTTTCCATCGTGATAGAGATTGTTACAAGTTCCTCCCTCCCATTTACATCTTACTCATTTATTATTATTGGGATGTTTATAGTGTCCTCTACCGTGAAGACCGATGCAAAATATTGGTTTAAATTATCTTCCATTTCCATGTTCCCTGTTATTAATTCCCCCAGTCTCATCCTTTAAGGGTCCCACACTTACTTTAGCTAATCTCTTCTTTTTAATATACCCGTAGAAGCTCTCACTGTTTGTTTTTATATTTCTTGCCAATTTACTCTCATAATCAATTTTCTCCCTCTTTATTAGTTTTTGACTCATCTGCTGCTGATTTCTAAAAAATTCCCAATCCTCTGGCCTAACACGAGCTTTCGCCATTTTGTACACCTTTGTTTTGGATACTCTCTTTAACTTCCTTTGTTATCCACGGGTGTTTCATCATTCTCATCGAGTCCTTCCTTCTGACCGGAATAAATGTTTGCTGAGTGTTATGAAGTATCTGCTTAAAAGTCTGCCACTGCTCATCTACTGACTTTCCCTTAAGTCTATTTTCCCAGCCCGCTTTAGCCAACTTTTTCTTTATACCTCTGTAATTGCCCTTGTTTAAGTTGAAGACACTGGTTTGAGACCCGATTTGCTCTCCCTCAAACTGAATTTGAAATTCAACCATGTTTTGATGAGATGGTTGGATGCTTTGAAGATTTTGAGTATCACATCACTATTTACCCAGCAATGAAACCAATGATTCATCCCCCACGTAAAGTACCAGTAGAACTAAAAGGAAAGTTTGAAAGAAAGGTTTGAGAAATGGAGAGGTGTAAGCTCAGAGCCAAATCGGCTGTGTACAGGATGTTCTTCTTCTTCTTTGGCCTCCTTGTCTCGAGACAATGGGTAAGTGCCTAGAGGTGGTCAGTGGTTTATGGAGCAGCGCCTGGAGTGGCTATAAAGGCCAATTCTAGAGCGACAGACTCTTCCACAGGCTCTGCAGATAAAATTGGTTGTCGGGGCTGTTACACAGTTGGCTATCTCCTTGCACTTCTGTCTCTTTTCCTGTCAACTGCTAAATCTCTTCGACTCACCACACTTTAGCCCTGCCTTTATGGCTGTCCGCCAGCTCTGGCAATCACTCAGGCAACTGACTCCAACGACTTGTGATCAATGTCACAGAACTTCATGTCGCGTTTGCAGATGTCTTTAAAGCGGCGACATGGACGGCCGGTGGGTCCGATACCAGTGATGAGCTCGCTGTACAATGCATCCTTGGGGATCCTGCCATCTTCCATGCGGCTCATATGGCCAAGGCCACATAGGCATATACAAAGATATCGAAAATATGGTGTATACATGCAATGTATGCCAGAAGTACAGAAACTCACAACAGAAAGAGGAGATGATAGCTACTGAAGTACCACCCAGACCATGGCATGCTGTAGGAGTATATTTATTCACAAGTAATCAAGAATGGTATTGCATAGTCGCAGACTACTACTCAAAATTCCCTTTTATCCGGAAGATGAAAGACTTGACAGCCAAAACAATAATCTCAACAGTACGTTCTGTTTGTTGAGCAAGGGATTCCTGAAAGGTTAATATGTGACAATGGCACCAAATTTACATCCTGAGAATTTAAGGAATTCCCTGACCAGTATGGGTTCAACACCATCACCTCATCACCACACTACCCACGGGGATACAGATTTATAGAAAGATACATCCAGACGGTCAAAAGAAAACTTGTGAAATGCCAAGAGACGAAGGAAGACTCAAACCTGGCCTTATTGTCACTCTGATCCACACCTCTCAAGGCTGACATGAAATCACCTGCAGAGCTGTTAAATGGAAGAACAATTCTGCCAAGCTGCTAAATGGAGAAACTAACAGTCTTCCTTTTTGTGCTTGCAGGGGAAGACAGCACATAACAACACAGAGGGCCAAGAGCGGTGGAGGGGTGCCATACCTGCACATCCTGACCCCATGGAGGAGCAGGCCTTGAAAATAGCAGGGGGGGCCCACGCTATCACTGATGATAAAGCAGAAGTGCTCACCCAAAAATGTGAGCGGAGGGGTTCAAGGGGATACAAGGCCATGAAACCATTGTCAATTGTTGAAAAACCCATCTGGTTCACTAATATCCTTGAAGGGAGGAAATCTGCTGTCCTTACCTGATCTGGCCTACATGTGACTCCAGACCCACAGCAATGTGATTGACTCTTACATGCCCTCTGAAATGGCCTAGCAAGCCACTAAGTTGTACCTAACCGCTACTAAGTCAATAAAAAGAAATGAAACCGGATGGACCACCCCGTAACAACCTAGGCACTGGAAACGACAACGGAAAACCCAGCCCTGTCGACCCTGCAAAGTCCTCCATCTGGGGGCTTGTGCCAAAGTTGGGAGAGCTGTCCCACAGACGTCAAGCAACAGCCTGACATAGTCATACACATGGAATCATACCTGGCAGACAATGTCCCAGACACTGCCATCACCATCCCTGGGTATGTCCTGTCCCATCGGCAGGACAGACCCAGCAGAGGTGGCGGCACAGTGGTATACAGTAGGGAGGGAGTTACCCTGGGAGTCCTCAACATTGACTCCGGACCCCATGAAGTCTCATGGCATCAGGTCAAACATGGGCAAGGAAACCTCCTGCTGATTACCACCTACAGCCCTCCCTCAGCTGATGAGTCAGTACTCCTCCATGTTGAACAGCACTTGGAGGAAGCACTGAGGGTGGCAAGGGCACAGAATGTACTCTGGGTAGGGTACTTCAATGTTCATCACCAAGAGTGGCTCGGTAGCACCACTACGACCGAGCTGGCAGAGTCCTAAAGGACATATCTGCTAGACTGGGTATGCCGCAGGTGGTGAGGGAACCAACAAGAGGGGAAAACATACTTGACCTCGTCCTCACCAATCTGCCTGCCACAGATGCATCTGTCCATGACAGTATTGGTAGAAGTGACCACTGCACAGTCAGTAATTGTTGAGACGAAGTCCTGCCTTCACACTGAGGATACCCTCCATCGTGTTGTGTGGCACTACCACCGTGCTAAATGGGATAGATTTTGAACAGATCTAGCAATGCAAAACTGGGCATCCATGAGGCGCTGTGGGCCATCAGCAGCAGCAGAATTGTACTCAACCACAATCTGTAACCTCATGGCCCAGCATATTCCCCACTCTACCATTACCATCAAGCCAGAAGACCAACCCTGGTTCAATGAAGAGTACAGGAGGGCATGCCAGGAGCAGCACCTGGCATACCTCAAAATGAGGTGTCAACCTGGTGAAGCTACAACCCAGGACCATCTGCCTGCAAAACTGCGTAAGCAGCAAGCGATAGCCAGAGCTAAGCGATCCCATAATCAATGGATCAGATCCAAGCTCTGCAGTCCTGCCACATCCAGCCATGAATGGTGGTGGATAAATAAACAACTAACTGGAGGAGGTGGCTCCACAAATATCCAATGATGGGGGAGCCCAGCATATCAGTGCGAAAGATAAGGCTGAAGCATTTGCAACATCTTCAGTCAGAAGTACCGAGTGGATGGTCCATCTCGACCTGCTCCTGAAGTCCCCAGCATCACAGATGCCAGACTTCAGCCAATTCGATTCACTCCGTGTGAAATCAAGAAACGACTGAAGGCACTGGATACTGCAAAAGCTATGGGTCCTGACAATATTCCGGCAATAGTACCTACCCCACATGGACTGCAGCAGTTCAAGAAGGCAGCTCATCACCACCTTCTCAAGGGCAATTAGTGGTGAGCAATAAATGCTGGCCTGGCCAGCGATGCCCACATCCCATGAAAGAATTTTTAAAAATCTGGCACACACAAGGCATAGTGCACGTGTGTCCAACTCAGGACATATGGAGCTCCACAGCAGGGATAGTTTAAATGATGCAATGGGAAGTCCTTAAGTCTTCAATATATCTGTTGTCTCACGCAGGGCAGGGTCAGGCCAAAGCGCCAACAGCTGGAAAGACCGGGAGCCAGACGGCAGGCGCTGAGGAGGAGGAGGGATCCTCAGATGGTGCAGCGTCACATCATTCCCCACATCCTCCAACAGTGGAAATTCTCTTACGGTGGCGGGTATGCGCCTGCACTTAGAATCAGACCCACAATCTGGTGACGCATCCGAGCAGCTGACAGACGCTGCAGCAGCCGAGGCCACCGACAGTCAGAGGCCAATGTTGAGTCTCAGGCTGATGACATACCTTTGGAGTCATCAGCAATATGGCCATTACTACAGCTGCAAGACGTAAGGCAACATCTGGCAGAGCTTCCAGAGGCTGTGCACACCCATGGGCAGACAATGGAGGAGTCCATCCAGGCCATGGGTGAGTGCTGCCATGTCTCAGGCGTGCACGCTTATGGCTTCTGCATCAAGATTGGTGACCCTCATGGAGAGCCAAATCCAGCAGACCACCCAGTGGATGCCGGAGATGTGCACAGATCTGCATGTCAGTGCCTTGTCCAAAAGCTCTATGCAGCAGTGGCAAGCCGAGAGGGGAATAAGGCAGCTGGATTTCCACCAGGTCATCACACTTCTCAGGTCAGCAAGGAGGTACATGTGTACCTTACAATGGAGGAGGAGAGGCTGCCTTCTGCACCTGGCCACTCCTGGTGTGGACAGTGGTTCCTCAGCCCCTCTGCCAGTGACACAATTGTCTCGAGTGGCTGAGATGATGGGGGTGGGCGAGGGCGTGAGGAGGGATCTTACACCTGTGCAGGAGTCCCTCAGCATGCGGGGCTCTCCAGGCCTCAAGCAACCAACGGAAGACTGCCAAGGCCATCCCAAGTCACAGGGCAGCAAGGCCAGCAGTCTGCCTCCACTTCAGCTGCAGGCTCAGGGGAGTACCGCACAGAAGCACACTTAAGGAATTTAAGAAGAGCAACAAGCTGTACGTGGGGTTCATGGGTGAAAACTGAATGTAGATAATAGGTCTCGGGTTTGGTTGTACTGTTCGGTAAAGGTTTCATGTACTGTTGCTAAATCTCCTTCCAATTTTTGCAAATTTGAGGCTTCATTTATAGCCTGGCTCCCTCAATGGACTGTAAGTGATGAACTAAAGCTGCCTCTGGTCAGTACCTCAGCTTTGCCAATGTGTGATATACACCCGAGTGTTGGCGATGGAGCACAAAAGGAAGAAGGCGACAGCAGGCCTGATTAGAGGGAAGGCTTTTTTGGAATGTTTCTAAAAGGTAATAAGAATCATAAGAAATATTTGTATATTAGTGCCTCCTGAGCCTCCCTTTCACATATCACATTGGTCCATGAGGTCCAGCATCATGCATCAGCTGGTCAGTTGTCTCCTCTGTATCCTCATTTTCAGAGGAGACATTGCAATTGACGATGTCCTCATTATTCAATGCGTCATGAAGACGTGATATGCTGACTGAGGATTTTAAATTCATCCATTGGAAACTTACAGGAGATGTGGGTGCTTATGCAACTGGCTTCCCAGGACATGCATACAGTACTAGAAGAGATGAAGAAAAGAAAAGAAAGAAGAAAAATAAAGACAGCAGTAAATGGAAAGTTGGAATGGAAAAGACAAAATGAACAATCACGATCAGCTTTAAGATCAGAGCTTGTGCTTTTAAAACATCCTGCATGGCTCTACATGGATAAATACTTACAACACATGACAGGAGGAGGAGTAAATGGTATTCCAGGCAACCAGAAAGCACTGCCCATCCCACAGCTTAAACTGAGTTTAATCCGACTGCAAATTTCTAAACATTTGGTATAGCAATGTTGCAAAGCAACTCAAGTGTGATCCATGCATCTCTTGGAGTGGTGAAAATTATTACACACTTTCTAATCCAATGTCAATATTCCTTATTGTTCAATAGCAGCAAGTTCATAATTAGAAATTCTACCTTTTTGTTCCGAGAAGGTAGTGCAGTGCAGTATTGAAACATTGATGTAACATCCCATCATCAATACAATCATTTAGAATCAATAGACTGGAGGAAGTCCTTCTTTAAAAATGATTTTGTCATTTTAAATTTCAATGCTTGCAGTTCTCAGACACGAACCAAAATGCCATCAAATTGATCGAGTCAATCAATGTCATTATGCCCTATTAATTTGAAAGATGACTGCTGTAAATATCATAAAAGTATTTACTCTACATTTCATAAAGCTTTAGCCTAAAATCATTAGATAACAGGGGAATGTCGAGTGTATTTATTCCACCAAAACTCTGTTACAGGTGCAACTGAGAGCTCTGTGGGTTTCACATTTCAGGAGCAGAGTTAACATTTCAGGTCAGTGACCCTTCTTCAGAACTGGCAAATATTAGAAATGTGAAAGGTTTTAAGCAAGTAAGAAGGGTCACTGACCTGGAACGTTAACTCTGCTTCTCTCTCCATAGATGCTGCCAGACCTGCTGAGTGTTTCCAGCATTTCTTGTTTTTATTTCAGATTTCCAACATCCGCAGTATTTTGCTTTTAATTCACATTTCAGGATCTGGTCACCCCTACAGCTTAAGGGTATGCAGGCATAGAGGGAATGGGTGACAATCAGGCTATTAAAGAGGACAAGGCAGAGATAATGCAGGCGTCTCCTGAATGCATCTCACTTTCCAACCTGCATTCAGTTCTGAATGCTGGCAAGGGTGATGGTTCCTCTGGGGTGTACAGCCAAAGCCATGTCCTTAACAAGGATGGCTCAGCTGTAATGGGGGGTGGAGGCAAGAAGATTCAGAAAACAATAGTGATAGGAGATTCTACAGTTAGGAGACCAGACAGGCATTTCGGCAGCCACAGACATGAATCCTGGGTGGTATGTTGCCTCCCTGGTGCCAGGGTCAAGAATGTCACTGAGCAGCTGTAAAGCTTTGAGAGAGGGTGAACAGCCAGAAGTTGTGATTCATCTCAGTACCAACTACATAGGACAAAAAAGAGGGAATGTGGTCCTGAAAGTAGATTTTTGAAAGCTAGGAAAGGGACTAGAAAGCAGGACCTCAAAAAGGTAGTAACCTCTGGATTACTCCCAGTGCCACATGCTAGTGAGTATAGAAATAGGTGGAAAGAAAAAATGAATGCGTGGCTTGACAGATGATGCAGAAGGGAAGGCTTTAGATTCCTGGGACATTGGAACCAGTTCTGGGGGAGGTGGGACCCGTACAAGCCGGATGGGTGGCCGGTCAACAGAGCCGGGACCCATGTCCTTGCAGGGAAATTTGCGAGTGCTATTGGAGAGGGTTTAAACTAACTTGGCAGGGAATGGGAACCAGGATGTAGCATTAGAAAGGAAAAACAAGGTGCATGAAGGATTGGGAGAGACAAATAGAACTAGAGTAAGAAATAGTAAGATATTAGACAGGGTCAGACTAAGAGTGAATGTAATAAGCCTAAGTTAGGTATGTAAACACATGGAGTGTGGTATATAAGGTTGGTGAGCTCCAGGCACAGATAGCTACATGGAAATATGATGTTGTGGCAATAACAGAGACATGGCTTAAAAGGGCAGGAGTGGTTACTAAATATTCCTGGATACAAGGTGTTCAGGAAGATGAGGAAGGAAAGAAAGGAGGATATTACAGTGCTGGAGAGAGTGAATGTCATGGAGGAGACAAGGACTGCATCTATTTGGTTAGAGTTAAGAAACAACAGAGGTGCCATTACACTACTGGGTGTATTATACAGCGGACCAACTAGTGGGAAAGATATAGAGGAGCAAATAGAGTAGTGATAATGGGGGACTTCAATTATCCTAAAATAGGTTGGGATAGTAACAGTGTAAAGGGCAGAGAGTGTTTCTGAAGTGTGTTCAGGAGAATTTTCTTGATCAGTCTGTTTTCGACCCAATGAGAAAGAAGGCATTGCTGGAACAAAAACAAGAAATGCTGGAATCACTCAGCAGGTCTGGCAGCATCTGTGGAAAGAGAAGCAGAGTTAACGTTTCGGGTCAGTGACCCTTCTTCGGAACTGATTGGCATTGCTGGATCTGGTTCTGGGGAGTGATGTAGTTCAAGAGGATCAAATGTCAAGAGGGGAACATTTGGGGAAGAGTGAACATAGTACAATAAGGCTAAGATTACTTAAGTAGAAAGGGACAAGGAGCAACCTAGAGTAAAAATACTTAGTTGGAGATGGGCCAATTTCATTGGATGAGAATGGACCTGTTCCGGGTAAATTGGAATCAAAGATTGGCAGGCAAAACGGTAAAGGGACAATGGGCTGCCTTTAAAGAGGAGATGGTTCAGGTATAATCACAGTACATTCCTACAAGAGGGAAAGGTAAAGCAACTAAAGCCAGAGCTCTCTGGATGACAAAAGAGATAGCGAGCAAGATGAAGCAGAAAAAGGGGGTATATGACACGTCAGGTTGATGATACAAAATGAGAACCAGACTGAATATAGAAAGTCCAAAGGAAAAGTGAAAAAAGGAATAAGGGAAGCAAGGAGAGAGTATGAGAAGAGACTGGCAGCTAATGTAAAAGGGAATTCAAAAGTCTTCCATAGACATATAAATAATAAAAGTGTAGAAAGAGGAGGGGTGGGCTGATCAGGGACCTAAAGAGGGGGCGAATGCATGGAGGCAGAGGGCATGGCTGAGGGATTAAATTAGTATTTTGCATCTGCCTTTATCAAGGAAGATTCACCACCCTCTAAGTGAAGAAATTCCTCCTCCTTTCGGTCCTAAATGGCCTACATCTTATTCTAGAATCCCCAGCCATGGGAAACATCCTTCCTGCATCTACTCTGTCAATCCCTGAAAGAATTTTGTATGTTTGAATGATATCACCTCTCATTCTTCAAAACCCCAGAGAATAAAGACCCAGTCTATTTAATCTTTCCTCAAAGGACAATTCCTCCATCCCAGGAATTAGCTTACGCATTTTCCAGGATTAAAAACAAAGCTTGTAGAACAGAGATGATGGCCAAAAGATTAAAAGCAAGGCAAACACCTGCACACATGGCTTCAGAAAATATGCATCTATGCATGTGTTGTGCGTAGGTGCAGCCCAAGGTAACTGAATAGTATAAGAATGGGATATGTCACATCTTAGGACCATCTGAAGCCCATCCCTGAAAGACTACAAGTCTAATCAACTTGAACGAATGATAGAGGTTGTATTAAATGCTCACCATTTAATATAATATTGTAGAACTGTTATGAAACCAACACTGTGATTAGTCCAAATGCAAAATACTGCACATGCTGGAAATCTGAAATAAAACAGAAAATGCTGGAAATACCCAGGAGCTCTGGCAGCATCTGTGGAGCGAGAAACAGAATTAATGTTTCAGGTTGATGACTTTTCATCAGAACTGGAAAATATTAGAGATGCAACAGGTTTTAAGCAAGTACAGACAAAGCCCATCAGAGAGAGAAGAGCAGAACTTCAAGGTGGGCATTCCTGGAAGAGAAGTGGCAGTCAATTAAATAATGACACAAGAGCAACATACTGCGGATGCTCTAAAATGAACAAAATCTGCACCGCTGCTGCCATAGTGTTTTTTTTTCTTGTGTTTACGAAGACTTTGGACATCAAGGCATTAGCCACGCATCAGGGGTCAGTTAGCACTTACATCATGGGTTCCATTATTGAGGGTAGTAGCATAGCATTACATTGCAAGAGACCATTTGGACATGTCTGGTCAGCTTGGTGATCAGCAGCAGATCAAGGATGAGATGACATGATATGTTATGTTATTTCCTCTTTAATATGTTGTACTGAAAATGTAACCATACCCATTTAAAAGGTGTACTACAACAGAGGTGAGCCACCTTCTTGAACCGCTGCATTCCATGTGGTGTAGGTACACCCACAGTGCTTTTAGGGAGGCAGTTCCAGAATTTTGACCCAATGACACTGAAGGAATGGCGATATATTACTGAGTCAGGATGGTGTGTGACTTGAAGGGGAACATACAGGTGGTGGTGTTTCCATGCACCTGCCGCCCTTGTTTCTTCTCGGTGGTAGGAGTTATGGATTTGGAAGGTGCAGTCGAAAGAGGCTTGACGAGTTGCTGCAGTGCAGCTTGTGGATGGGACACACTGCTGCCACTGTGAGTCAGTGGTGGAGGGACTGAATGTTTAAAATGGTGGATGGGATGCTGATCAAGTGAGCTGCTTTGTCCGAGATGATGTCGAGCTGCTTGACTGTTGTTGGAGCTGCACTCGTCCAGGCAAGTGAAGATTATTCCAAACACTCCTGATTTGTGCCTTGTAGATGATGGATGGGCTTTGAGGAGTCAGGAGGTCATCTTCTGAGATTAAACTTTTTGTGCAATAGATGATTCCTCTCCCCCACTAATCTCCAGCTGTACACTCTTTCCATCTCTGTTTTTCCCAATATAGCTAAGGCGCTTCTCTCTAACTATGTTGCTCCAACTAAACTGTAACTATAAGGGCTTATATTATCCATTTCCTCCCTGCATTCTCACTTTATTGTAATCATGACACACTGAACAATATTTAACTGGAAAATGACAGAATCCCTTACCTCCTACAATCTACAAGATTAAAAAACCCAAACTTAACCATTGCTGTTTGATTTATCTTGGCTTCTGAATTAATCTTTCCAAACCTGGTGTCTTCATGGAACCGACCACATTTCTTCTCCTTTGGTTTATCATTAAAAATGGGCAAGAGATGAAAGTTGCAAAATGCTTTCGAGAGTTAAATCTTTGAGAAATGGTGTCAATATGTTAACAGCTGTTAAACATGTCTAATATGTAAATCAGTTGTGGATGTAAAGTCAAATTGCATCTTATTAAATTTTAACATTGTTCCCTCTTAGAGCTAGCCCTAGACTGGACTTGTTACTCCTCAGCAGGGTAAAGTTAGTAATAGGAGGGATTAGTCTGATGGAGTTTAATAACCTCAGGACAACAGTCTAGCCTGGTGAGGCAGACAGGGTGTGATGGAACTAATGTTTGAAAATTTCATCCTTTCCTCAATTTGGAACTACTCTCATTACAGCTGTTACCCAGATATTAAGATCTTAATTCAAGTGACATATTTGACTTCAAAAGAAGACCCAACATTTCACATCTCTCAGCCTCTGAATTTGCTATACAAGTATGAATTACAAATGATGCTATCTATAGACGTCTATTGGATATTAAATGAGAGCTAGTTGACATTTCAACCTGAACTGGAAGACCAAGCAGGAAGCATTCCTCCCTGTGGGAAAAAAAATCACTACCAGAATAAACAGCACCTAATAAAACCATTTCACTTGCCACTTGTCATCAATCTGAGGGAGTGGGAAAAATCACTTCAGCATCAAAAGGCAACAATCAATGATTTGCAAAAACACTCATCTCTGATTTCTGTCACCCAATTAAGATCTAGGTAATACTCATCCAATATAAAACTGTGAATTAAACTTTTCAGGCCTGACCGAACAGTAATTCAAAAAAAAAAAACCTTGGTCGGCTCAGTCACATCAACTTGATGACTGATCCCCCAGCAAGGTTAATTGTATAAGGAGTTACATAGCATGAAAAAAGAACAGCAATGTTTAACAGCAGCAGCCAGTCCCAAACAGAAGAATTACCTACTCAAAGCATTCCTGCATTTTTTGCTCATTTGGAGGGCTAATCCATTCCTAAATCAGTTGAAACTACAGGGAGAGTTAATTTATTCCAACATGGTTTATGGTATGGTTGTTTACATTGCTGCTAAGCAGAGTTGGTCTCTAGTCTTAGAGGGAAGCCGAAAGAGTGATCTCTTTCCACTAGAAGGCCAAATGCAGCAACAACTTGAGTAAATTAGAAGGTTGCACACAGCGAGTGAACTCCAGCTGTCTCAGAGCCAACAGAAAGGCTTTTCTTACAGTTCTGGGAAGTATTTCCACAAACAGACGTTTCATCTCCATTGTGTCCCTTTCCAGGGCCACATTTAGGAAATGGGTTCAAGTCCCACTCTAGGACTTGAGCACATGGTTGATACTCCAGTGCAGTATTGAGAGAGTACTGCAATGCCAGAGTTGCCATTTTTCAGATAAGATGTTAAACCGAGGTACTGTGTGCCTTCTCAGGTGGGTGTAAAAGATCCCATGGCACTATTTTGAAGAGAAGGGGAGTTATCCCCGGCCAATATTTTATGCCTCAACCATCATCACAAAAACAGATTATCTGGTCATTATCACATTGCTGTTTGTGGGAGCTTGCTGTACACAAATTGGCTAAGCAATACTGGAGCCTCAGCTATTTACAATCATATTAATGACTTAGATAAAGGGACCAAGTGTAACATATCAAAGTTCACTGATGATACAAAGCTAGGTAGAAAAGTAAGCTGTAAGGAGGACACAAAGTCTGCACAGTGATATAGACAGGTTAAGTGAGTGGGCAAGGTGGTGACAGATGGAGTATAATGTGGGGAAATGTGAGGTTATTCACTTTGGTAGAAAGAATAGAAAGGTGTTTAGAGGCATTTGGGCATCCTTGTACATGAAATAAAGTTAACATGCAGGTGCAGTAAGCAATTGGGAATACAAATGGCATGTTAACCTTTATTGCAAGGGGATTGGAGTACAAGAGTAAGGAAATGTTGCTACAATTGTACAGGGCTTTGGCAAGACCAGCCCTGGACTACTGTGTACCATTTGGGTCTCCGCACCCAAGAAAGGATATACTTGCCTTACAGGGGGTGCAATGAAGATTCACTAAATTGATGTTTGGGATGACGTCCTATGAAGGCAGATTGAGTAGTATGGGCCTACATTAGAGTCATAGAGTCATACAGCATAGAAACAGGACCTTCGGCCCACCGCGTCCATACTGACCATCATGCCGACCTATAAGAATCCCAACTGCCTGCATTAATTCCATATCCCTCTATGCCTTTCTCATTCAAGTACCTGTCCAGATGCCTCTTAAATGTCACTACTGTTCCTGCCTCCACCACCTCCTCAGGCAGCTCATTCCAGATACCCACTATTCTTTGTGTGAAAAATTTACCCTTTTGATCCCCTTTAAATCTCCTCCCTCTCACCTTAAATCTATGCCCTCTAGTTTTAGTCAGCCCTACCATGGGAAACAGACTCTGGCTATCTACCCTATCTATGCCTCTCAATTTTATATACCTCTATCATGTCCCCTCTCAGCCTCCTTTGCTCCAGGGAAAACAGACCCAGCCTATCCAATCTCTCTTTATAACTCAAGCTCTCCAAACCAGGCAACATCCTTGTGAATCTTTTCTGCACCCTCTCTAGCTTAATCACATCTTTCCTGTAGTGCGGCGACCAGAACTGCACACAGTACTCCAAATGCGGCCTAACCAACGTTATGTACAACTGTAACATGACGTCCCAACTCTTGTACTCAATGCCTCGGCCGATGAAGGCAAGCATGCCATACGCCTTCTTCACCACCCTGTCTACCTGTGTTGCCACTTTCAGGGAACTATGTACTTGCACCCCAAGGTCTCTCTGCTCAACACCACTCCCCAGGACCCTGCCATTCACTGTATATGTCCTGCCCTGGTTTAACTTCCCAAAATGCATCACTTCACACTTGTCTGCATTAAATTCCATTTACCACTCCCTTGCCCACTTTCCCAGTTGATCTATATGCTGTTGTAACCTTAGACAACCTTCTTCACTATCCACTATACCACCAATTTTGGTGTCATCTGCAAACTTACTAATCATGCCCCTTACATCCAAGTCATTAATATATATAACAACAGAGGGCCCAGCACCGATCCCTGCGGCACACCACTGGTCACCGGCCTCCAATCTGAAAAATAACCCTCCACTACCACCCTCTGCCTCCCATCACCAAGCCAATTTTGTATCCAATTTGCTAGCTCACCCTGGATCCCATGTGTTCGTACCTTCTGGGCCAGCCTACCATGCAGGACCTTGTCAAAGGCCTTGCTAAAGTCCATGTAGACAACGTCCATCGCCCTGCCCTCGTCAATCCTCTTGGTCACCTCCTCGAAAAACTATCAAATTCGTGAGACATGATTTCCCACGCACAAAGCTATGCTGACTATCCCTAATCAGACCATGCCTTTCCAAATGCATATAAATCCTGTGTCTCAGAATCCCTTCCAATAACTTTCCCTGGAATTTAGAAAAATAAGAAGTGATCATATTGAAACATAAAAGATTCTGAAAGGGCTTGACACAGTAGGCACTGAGAGATTGGTTCCCCGGCTGGAGAGTCTAGAACTAAAGAGCTTAGACAGAGAATAAAGGAGTCAATCATTTAAGACTGAGATGAGGAGAAATTTCTTCGCTCAGACAGTTGTGAATCTTTGGAATTCTCTATCCCAGAGAGCTGTGGTGCAGTCATTGAGTATATTAAAGGTGGAGATTGATAGATTTTTGTGCTCCATAGGAATTAAAAGGAAATGGGGATCAGGTGGGAAAGTGGAGTTGAAGTTGAGGATCAGCCTTGATCTTATTGAATGGTGGAGCAGGCACGAGGGGCCGTATGGCCTACTCTTGCTCCTATTTATGACATTACATTGTGATAGTGTTAACTGCCACTAGTTCAGCTCTGGAATCAGCCAGAGTAAAATTCACTATGGCCACACATTTCTACCTCCCAACCAGCCCAAAGACTAGTAATAGCTAAAATCCCAGTAATAGCTAAAATCCCAATGTGTCTGTACAATGCTGCTTTCATCACTAGCAGCTATTTAGGTGGAATGCAGGTTAGGTTAGACCACTCCAAGAGTGGCAGTAATGTATCTACATGTGTCGTGATATTACTTTGATGGAATATGTAAATAGTGAGTGTGCATCATCACTGCAGAAAGTGATGTCATATAGCATGTGACAGTAGTAATAGTTGTGTTGATGCCATGTCAGATGTGCATGTAAAGCTCTCCTGTAACTTGGATATAGTATTGTGAGTCTTCAATAAAAAGAACCCAAATTATTTGCTAACATTCATCGGTGTGTGATCGGCAGGTTTGTGTGAAGAACACAGTAACATATGTTCCGACACAAATATGGCACTTCAAAGCTAGCTGTCACTTTTCCCTCACCTCACTAGTGATCCATACTCAACATATTAAACGAAGTGACATTTTTGCTGTCTTGAGGCTCAGGTGGCAATTAATTATTTATTAGACGGGAAGGATGATGCTAAAATACTGGAATTCCACATTGATAGCACAGGAAAAATTACATATGTTGAAATCACACAAAAAACACACATGTTCGAGTGTATATTGTCGTATTGACTTTATAGCCAAGATGAAGCCGGGATGCAACATTTAGATTAGATTAGAGATACAGCACTGAAACAGGCCCTTCGGCCCACCGAGTCTGTGCCGAACATCAACCACCCATTTATACTAATCCTACACTAATGCCATATTCCTACCAAACATCCCCACCTGTCCCTATATTTCCCTACCACCTACCTATACTAGTGACAATTTATAATGGCCAATTTACCTATCAACCTGCAAGTCTTTTGGCTTGTGGGAGGAAACCGGAGCACCCGGAGAAAACCCACGCAGACACAGGGAGAACTTGCAAACTCCACACAGGCAGTACCCGGAATCGAACCCGGGTCACTGGAGCTGTGAGGCTGCGGTGCTAACCACTGCGCCGCCAGTAGACAATCAGACCAAAGCATTTTTCAGATGATTTAAAGCCCCTTATGGCCCAATCTCCTTTTCACCTGGCTATTGGACAGCTGAGGGTAAAGCTAAACAGTAGTATCAGGTGGAAGCAGATGTACAGTTCATTGAACTATCACTTCAAAATAATCAGCAAGTAGAGGTAAAAGATAAAAGAAATAGCAAAGATACAGTAGGATATAGTCAACATTAGGAAAAAGTTAGGGCAGAGAAGGTTAAGGGGTGGCTAGTTTAAAGATCTAAGATTTTGATTGATTATGAATTAAAACAATATCTTTTTCACTGGTCAGCAGGGTAGTAACAAGAGAGTGCAAATTTAAGACACAAAGAACTGACGGGACAGCTAGAGCAACAAATTCAAGGGTGGCGAGAATGTGGAATTCTGCTCATCAAACAGTTCAAGGAATTCAATAGTTGCTTAAAAAAAAAAAGAGTAAAATGGAGGGAACCAAAAGATACTAAGTAGGAAAGAAGAATTTGATCATGAGCATTATTTCAAGTCAACATACAACTGTGAGACAAATAGCTAAATGGCAAGTGCAGAACTGATGCCAGGTCCTAAAGTGGGCTTTGGGTTCGATAATGGGAGCAAGGGGGTCAATAAGATTGGACAAGATGGCTCAGGGGACCAAATGGTCTGTCTCTCTTACTGCATTAATTACTGCATAATTCTACCAGTGCAGCCATGTCCAAGTATTAGCTACTGCATGACAGACATTGATTTTCACCTCAACTAGCCCATCCAAAGACCATTTGACACCCTGCCATCAGTCCCAAATTTAATAGTTCCTGTCTGTCCTCTTGTAAGTATATTTGAAAGAGTGCTCAGCATTAACTTTTTCTAAAAGCAAAATACTGCAGATGCTGGAAATCTGAAATAAAAACAAGAAATGCTGGAAATACTCAGCAGGTCTGGCAGCATCTGTGGAGAGAGAAGCAGAGTTAACGTTTCAGGTCAGTGACCCTGCATCAGAACTTGTATTTTCAGCATTTCTTGTTTTTATTAACTTTTTCTACTCCACTCAACGAGAAAGATTTTTGTTTTCTAGATTTTTCTTGCAACTCAGCTCAATGCCCAGAGTAGGTTTTTAAACCTGCCCTCTTATTTTATTATGTGTGTTATTCAAGGCCAGGAATAATTGCCCATCCTCAATTATTGCTTGTAATCAAACATGCTATAAAAGCAAGAAGTCACAAATCCAATCAATATCTGCATGCAATTGGCAAATTAACTTCACTATATTTAAATGTCAAGTGATACATCTTGGTAGGAAGGAGGCCACATACGCCTTGGAAAATGAATATCAACATGGGGTAAGAGGAGTAGATGGATCTGGGGTACAGATTAACCAAAGTAGCAACAGGGCCATGAAAGGCCATTTTTTTTTTTTTTTAAAAAAAGCAAACCATTTCTCTCTCCACAGATGCTGCCAGACCTGCTGAGTATTTCCAGCATTTCTTGTTTTTATTTCAGATTTCCAGCATCTGCAGTATTTTGCTTTTAGAAAAAGTTAATGCTGAGCACTCTTTCAAATATACTTACAAGGGGACAGACACAAACTAATAAAGGGGTGGAGCATAAACTCGGGATGGACCCATTCGGCCAAATGGCCTGGTTTTGTGTTGTAAATGCTATGTAATAGCTTATGTCCAATGCAGCTCCTTACTGTCCCAGTGATAATTGTTACACCTTGGGTTTGATACGCATGAAAGCAACTGTTGCATTATGCTTAAAATTGCCCCAGGTGTTAAAATAATTGACCAGGAAGAACAGAGCAAATAAATTCATTAAGTGAATTATTGCAAGACAATGATCATCTCAGTCGAAAACAGGTCATTGCTAAACCATTAACTTGAGAAAAGTAAATCATTTCAGAAAACTGACACTTGCAAAAGTAATGAAATATTTGAATTAACCAGGTTAGGATCCATATTAGTTTTGGACAGTAGGAAGCTGGAGGCAGAGAGTGGAGTTCAAATGGACAGATTGTGGCAAGTAATAAGCACAAGCTGGACATTTGAGAAACACATTTTAAGAAAAAAAAACAAATTGAGAATGGAGGACTGTAAGAAACAGGATGGAACATTTCTAAAAACAGAGGGGGTGCTGGGGGAGGAAATGGACAGAATCAGGTGTAATCGCAAGATCAAGAAAAATCAATGCGCAGTAAAGTGGAAATTGATTTCTTCAGTTGCTGTAAATGACTGACTTTGGTTAGAGGGATTTTAACATGCCTGACTCACATTGGGATGGGGAGAAGAATTCAGATTTGATGGGTGAGAGTCTAGGTTGCGGTACCCATGCACGGATTGTGAAAGGACCAGATTTGTTAATTTACTTGATAATTTGTTACTTGTTAATTTACCTTGGGGGCAGCACAGTGGCGCAGTGGTTAGCACCGCAGCCTCACAGCTCCAGCGACCCGGGTTCAATTCTCAGTACTGCCTGTGTGGAGTTTGCAAGTTCTCCGTGTCTGCGTGGGTTTCCTCCGGGTGCTCCGGTTGATAGGTAAATTGGCCATTATAAATTGCCCCTAGTATAGGTAGGTGGTAGGGAAATATAGAGACAGGTGGGGATATGGTAGGAATATGGAATTAGTGTAGGATTAGTATAAATGGGTGGTTGATGTTCGGCACAGACTTGGTGGGCCGAAGGGCCTGTTTCAGTGCTGTATCTCTAAACTAAACTAAGTTTGTTTCTAGCCTCTAGGAGAGAGAGGAGTAACACATATATAAAACATGATGCTCTTTTAACTTGGTGGTGGGGGGGTGGGAGAGTGAGCCACCAATAGAGACCATTCAAGAAGGCAGATCTTCCATCTATAATAGGATGAAGATAATTTAGACAAGTTTACAGCAACAACCTACAATTTACTGCAGTGCAGCTTTCCAACAGAAGTCTTGATTGACCAAAGAACTGGTCTTTTCTCTTCCAGATTAGCCCAGATTCTGTTAACACTATTGTCTGGAGGAGTATGTATTGGGCATCCCCAGGGATCAGTATTAAGACCATTGCTTTTCTTACATATAAATGATGTGGATTTTAGAAGCAAAATTTCAAAGTTTGCAGGTGATACAAATTTTGGTAAATAGTGAACATAACAGGAGCAGACTTCAGAAGGACATGGACTGGTGAAATGGGCAGCCACATGGCATATGCAATTTAAAACCATAATAGGAGCAGCAGTAGGTCATACAATCTCTCAAATCTGTTCCACCATTCAATAAGATCATGGGCAATCCTTGATCTCAACTCAACTTTCCCACCCAATCCCCATATTCCTTGATTCCTTTACAGTTCAAAAATTTATCAATCTCAGCCTTGAATATACTCAACAACTAAGCATCCACAGCCCTCTGAGAATTCCAAGATACACAAGCGTCCAATTGAAGAAATTGCTCATCTCAGTCCTAAATGGCTGTACCCTTATTCTGAAGCTGTACCCATGTTGCAGACTCTCCAGTCAGGGGAAACAACCCTTCAGCGTCTACCCTGTCAAGCCCTCTCAGCATCTTGTTTGTTTCAATGTGATCTAAACTCCAGAGAGTACAGACCCATTCTACTCTAACTTTCCACATAGGACAGCCCTCACCCCAGAAACAATCTAGTGAGCATTTGGTCCACATCCTGCAATGCAATTATATCCTTCCTTGTGTATGAAAACAAAAACTGTACACATTACTCGACGTATGGTCTTACCAAGGCCCTGAACAATTGCAGCAAGACAACCTTACTCTTGTACTCCAACCCCTTTGCAATAAAAGGCTAACATACCATTTGCCTTCCTAATTGCTTACTGTA
Source organism: Heterodontus francisci (assembly GCF_036365525.1). Classification (NCBI taxonomy): domain Eukaryota; kingdom Metazoa; phylum Chordata; class Chondrichthyes; order Heterodontiformes; family Heterodontidae; genus Heterodontus; species Heterodontus francisci. Next base: position 26,963,299 of record NC_090386.1, on the reverse strand, counting down.
CCTGCATGTTAATTTTGTGCTTCTTGTAAAAGGACACCCAGATCCCTCTGAACAGCAACATTTAAAAAAAGCAAAATACTGCAGATGCTGGAAATCTGAAACAAAAACAAGAAATGCTGGAATCACTCAGCAGGTCTGGCAGCATCTGTGGAAAGAGAAGCAGAGTTAATGTTTCAGGTCAGTGACCCTACATCAAAACTGGCAAATATTAGAAATGTAAAAGGTTTTAAGCAAGTAAAGCGGGGGTGGGGCAAGAGATACCAAAAGAGAAGGTATTGGTAAGACAAGGTCACAGAATAACTGATCAGAAGGCCATGGAACAAAGGCAAATGATATGTTAATGGTGTGGTGAAAGACAAAGCGTTAGTAGAGAGTGTCAATTGACTGTAAAATGAACAGCCCTGGCCAAAAGTACAAACATTAAAAAAGTGGGTAGGCACAGTAGAAACAAACTAAAATTTAAAAAACCAAATAAAATTTAAAAAAATAACTAAACATAAAATGGAGGGCCCGTCATGCTCTGAAATTACTGAAGTCAATGTTCAGTCCGGCAGGCTGTAGTGTGCCTAATCGGTAAATGATGTGCTGTTCCTCGAGCTTGCGTTGATGTTTGCTGGAACACTGCAGCAACCCTAGGGCAGAGATGTGAGCATGAGAGCAGGGGAGGGTGTGGGGAGGAGAGGGGGGGGGGGGGGGTGGTGCTGTTGAAATGGCCAGCAACCGGAAGCTCGGGATTATGCTTACAGACTGAGCAGAGGTGTTCCAATCTGCGTTTGGTCTCCTCAATGTACAGGACACCACATTGTGAGCAGCGAATACAATACACTAAATTGAAAGTACAAGCAAATCGCTGCTTCACCTGAAAGGAGTGTTTTGGGCCTTGGATAGTGAGGAGAGAGGAGGTAAATGGGCAGGTATTACACGTCTTGCGATTACAGGGGAAGGTGCCAGGAGTAATGGAGGAGTGGACAAGGGTGTCGCGGAGGGTACGATCCCTTTGGAATGCTGACAGGGGAAGGGAGGGAAAGATGCATTTAGTAGTGGCATCACACTGGATGTGGCGGAAATGGCAGAGGATGATCCTTTGGATGTGGAGGCTGGTGGGGTGGAAAGTGAGGACAAGGGGAACCCTGTTGCAGTTCTGGGAGGGGAAGGGGTGAGGGTAGAGGTGTGGGAAATGGGCCGGACACTGTTGAGGGCCCTGTCAACCAGAGTGGGGGGTGGGGGGGGAAGATTCCTCAGTTGCCATCTGCCAATTTCTGGCCCTTCACTGAGCCTATCACTTTACAGACTCTTGTGCCATCCTCACAGCTTACTTTCCACCTGCCTTTGTATGGTCAACAAACCTGGATAGATTTCATTGAGCCCCTCCATTTAAGTCATTAATGTAAATTGTAAATAACAGAGACCCCAGCACCAATCTGTGCAAACTCCACTAGTGGCAGCCTGCCAATCCAAAAATAATCAATTTATTCCTACCGTTTACTGTCCTTTAGCCAATCCTCTAGCTTTGCTAATACATTACCCTCATTCCCATGAACCCTTTATCTTGTAAAACAACCTTATGTGTGACACCTTATAGAATGCCTTCTGAAATTGCAAATATATTACATCCACCAGTTCCCCTTCATCTATCCTGCTAGTTACTGTAATATTCTGATACTATTAAGGCTTAAAACAGAATAGCTAAAAGACAGTTACAGGAATGGGAGTTTACTTACGTCTGACAGCTATGGCTTCCATTTACACTCAACAAGGTTCTGTACAAGCTCTGTTCTATCACTTCTTGCGATGACACTCACAGACTATTCACATATTCTGACCAGTAACAACCCTCTACTACCATCCCCTTCTTCCCCCAAGTCAGACTTCTTTTAGATTGTTAACTGCTGTGGCATTTTTACAAGTTTGTTGTAATGCGTTCTTCCCTCTTTTGAAGGTGTTTGGAGTTTTGAGTCTTATAGTTCCTCATTATTGTACTTCAGTTGAAATATCTGATGAATCAGGTTCATCGCTCAGGTGGTCCTCTGAATTGATGGCTGATTGCAGCTCTGTGGGTTCATCAACTTCTTGAGATGCTTGTTCCTCTTGTTTTTGCTGCATCTTTTGTACACCACCAATGACTTTGTTTCGCATCATCCCTTGGTCAGTTTGGACAATGCATGATCATGAATATGGTGATTGTTCTATCATTTCTCCATACCTTCTCTGATCTCTAACGCAAACTGATACTCCAGGTTGTATGTCTGTCGAGTTTTGGTTCTGTGACATTCTGTCATGAATCTGATCGACTATATCTTTCTCTATCCTCTCTCTCCCTCACTTTTTCCAAGTCTTCTGCACTCACTCATGGTTTGAGCATTCTCGGACGTATAGGAAGTCAGGCCTTTAACCTACTTCCTATCAACAATTCACATGGGCTAAACTGTACTGAAGTGTTGTTCATCGATAACTTAGAAGAGCTAATTGAAGATCTTCCTTCTTTAACAGTCCTTACACCTCTCTCTGCTTCACCATTAGTCTAAGGATACCTCGGCAAACCAGTGATCTGGATAAAGCCAAAATGCTTCTGTGAACTCTCTGAAGCACTCATTTGCAAAGACTGGCCCATTGTCAGATATCACAATATCAGGGATTCTGTGCATAGCAAATATTTCTCTCAACGATGTGATGACAGCTTCGGAATTCTGACCTGGTAGTTGTGTTGCTTCAACCCACCTTGAATAATTAACAGCGATTAATATCTTATTCTTATGCACAAAGATCCATACAAAAATGCTCCCATTGTCTAGAAAAGGTGATACAAGCGGTTCCTTTGTCTCATGATGATTGACAGCACACAATACACCTCAATATCATCTCTTCAATCCCTTTTGAAGTTCCAGGCCATCATACTGACAGTCTTGTCCTGGCTCTGCACTTTGTTATTCCCAAATGTCCTTGGTATAATCTTTCCAAGATCTCTAATCTTAGTATCCTAGAGATAACTAATCTCTTGGCAAATATCAACAAATCATTGACAATGCTCAGCTGACACCTTTGCTCATAATATTGCCTTAACACTGGGTTGTGTGGCATGTCTGCTGGACATCCATGCAAGCAATATTCTGATTGCTACATATACTTCATCTTCCTTTTGAGGATTCCTGATTTCATTCAATTTCTGTGATGTAGCAGGTAAATTCTCTGTGGTTGTCAGAGCAAACTTCGACTTCAAGAAATAGAAAGTCACCTTCTTCAGGTCCTGCTAATGAAATATGCAATAACGCATCTGCTGCTCATGAACATATTTGGTTTTAGCATCGGATCTCATCAATCTTAATCTAACCCTCTGTCTGTACTCTTGGAAGTAACTTTGCTAGTTATTTTGTATTTAGTGGAGTAACTAAAAGTTTATCGGTTTCAATCTTAAATTGAAGACCTAGCAGAGTCAGAAAATTTCTCACATGCCCAAGTTGCTGCCCTTTCTATGACTGTGGATCTTTGCTCTGTTTGTCATAGGAAGATAGGAACTGGAGTAGGCCATTCAGCCCTTTGAGCTTGTCCCACCATTCAATGAGATCATGGCTGATCCGCGGCCTAACTCCATATACCTGCCTTTGGCCCATATCCCTTAATATCTTTGCTTAACAAAAATCTATATCTCAGATTTAAAATTAACAACTGTTCTAGCTTCAACTGCTGTTTGTGGGAGAGAGTTCCAAACCTCTACCACCCTTTGCGTGAAGAAGTGCTTCCTAACATCTCTCCTGAATGGTCTGGTCTTAATTTTTATACTATGCCCCCTAGTTTTAGAATCTCCAACCAGTGGAAATAGTTTATCTTTATCTAGCCTGTCTTTTCCTGTTAATATCTTGAAGACTTCATTCAGATCACCCCTTAACCTTCTAAATTCTAGCGAAAACAGGCCTAATTTGTGTAATCTCTCCTCGTAACTTAACCCCTATAGTCCAGGTATCATTCTTGTAAACCTACATTGCACTCTCTCCAAGGCCAATATATCCTTCCTAAGGTGTGGTGCCCAGAACTGCTCACAGTACTCCAAGTGGAGTCTAACCAGGGTTTTATATAGCTGCAGCATAACCTGTCTTTATACTCCAATCCTGGTCGATAAACAAGATGCAAAATATACCAGGTCTGCATCTTCCATTGCCTTGTCCCTGAAAAAAGACTGCACCCAGCCCTGTTGCTGATACATCTGCTGCAATGATGTTTGGTAACTTTGGGTCATAATGTACAAATACTTCAAGAAAGTAGTTCCTTCTTGATCCCATTGTAAGATTCTTGTTGGACCCTGCTCCAACATCAAACCTGGTTACTAACAACTGTTATAGTGGCTCATTTACCATGGCTGTATTTGGTAGAAACTTTCCCACATGACCTTTGCAACTCTGACTTTTTAGGCTCAGGCAAGTCTTTCATGACTTTTGTCTTTTGAGGATCTGTCTGATGCCCGACTCATCAATAATATGACCTAGAAATCTCACCATTTGTTGTGAAAAGACACATTTCTCATTCAACGCAATACCTGCTTCCTGCAATCTCTGCAACACTGCTCACATTGTGTGCCTGCTGACCACGTGGCAGGATTACTTGGGATCATCTTTCAGGATTCTTGCATTGTTCTTTGGAAAATTTCAGGTGCTGACATAATTCTGAAAGATAATCTGTGAAAACAGAATCTTCCAAATGGTGTTATGAAAGACACCATTCTTCATCCAAAGGCATTTCCAAAAATCCACCGTTAGCGTCTAATTTAGTAAAAATTGTGCTTTTCTCTAGCTTTGCCAAACTCTTATCCATGATGACATCGGATGTATTTCTCTCTCTCCACTGCTTTATTCATTTATGCAGTCATCACACAATTTCGAATGAACTCGTTTGATGTCTTCACTGGAACCATACCCGAGCACCATCCTGCAGGTTTTGCAGCAGGTGAGATGACTCCCATTTTGGTCATTAGCTCCATTTCTTTCTCAACTTTTCTCGTATATAAACACGATGGTTCTGCATCCTTTCTTACAGTGACATGGCATGCTGTTTTTAGTTTTCCCAATCCTATGAATAATTTCAGGAATTCAGCCCTAAAATTTCTTGACTGTTCTGCTGTACCTTTAAGCTCTTCAACTCTGCATATTAACTGTAGATCTATACAAGCTTTTCTGCTTTAGTAACCAATTCAGATTCTTGATTATATATAATGTCTCAGGAATTTCTTCTCAACACTAACTCATTTTCAGCTCTCCTACTACCTTCAACCTAAAGCCTCCAGCGTCATACAATTTTTTTTTTTAAACTTGTAGGTTTAATACTTATCTTTTTCATGGTCAGTGTCTGACAGTACTGAAACTGCTCCCACTGTGTCCAGTTTGTATCTTGTCTGATAGCCTCCTACAAGATTCTCTGCCATCCAGGAATCTTCACTTTCTCTGTGGATTTCTCCTGGAAACAGTAATTCAACATATTGTACATCCTGTACTCAATTTTTTTTTTTCTTTGGATTTCCCCTTTATATTGTGCACCATAGGTTTTTTGCTGTTGCATGTCAATTGGAAGTGCCCCTCTCTTTTTACATAATCACTCAGTCCCCCTGGCTGGGCAATTTTCCTACCAATGCCTCTCAGCCACACCTATTGCAATTAGATGCTGCTGCCTGTAGATGCTCTTCCTGCCTTTTCTGTCTTTGACAGCCATTTTTTGCTTTAGTTTTAAGTATTCAATGGAGTCTGCTACATGCGAGATCAGACTCTCCCTGTCCGCTTGAATGACATGATTACATTTTCTAACCTCTGCTTGCCTGCTTAACTGAATTGCCTTTGCTAATGTAAGATCATCCCTCAACTGCATGTGATCCGAGAGCACGCCATCTGCTACTCCGACCACCATCCTGTCTCTAACTGTTCCCATAAACTGCTGTCTCTGGAATCTTCAGTGAGTTTATACAAGTCAGTACTCTCCCCTCTCTGCTGAGAATGCTTATAGAATTTGGCCCACTCAATTACTTACTTTTTTTTCAATAAAAAACATGAAAGATTTCAGAGCCTTAATAACTTCTTAATATGTAGCTGCTTCTTAGTCTATGCCCTGCATTATGATGATGTCATCCGCACACTTCCCCCCCCCATTGCACATAACGTACTGACCTGCTCCTTGTCTGGCTTCTACGAGACCCCCGATGCAGTACAGTACCTAGCAAACTTCCGGATCCACTTCGGCCACGCTTCTGCTTGGTTCAGCTACTTTTTTTTTTTAAGTTCTCCGGTAAGGGCAGTGATTTTTCCATTTCTGCTTCAGTTTACCGTTGCCACGATATTCTGATACAATTCAGGATTAGAGCAGAATATACAAGAGATTGCCAGTTACAGGAACATGAGTTTATTTATAGACATCTGGCATCTATGGCTTCCACTTGCACTCTACACGAGGTTCTGTACAAGTTCTGTTAAATCACTTCCTGTGATGACACAAATTTACATATTCTGCCCAGTAACAACCCTCCAATACCTTGGGCTGTAGCTACAGCCTTCAACTATTTCCTTTTCATAAAGCCATGTTGACTCTGCTCAGATTATTCTCCGTTCCCTGTTAATATTTCCTTAATAATTAATTCTGGCATTTTCTCCCCCCCCCCCCCCCCCCAATAACTAGGGTCAGGCTAACTATTTTCTCTCTTCCTCCTTTCTTGAACAGGATTACATTTGGTACCTTTAATCCACTAGGTCCATTCCAGAATCAGGAGAATTTTTTCTAAGATCACAACCAGGCCATCCACTATTTCTACAGCCACCTCTTCTATAACCCAATGATGCAGGCCATCAGCTCCAGGGGATTTGCCAACCTTTGGTCCCATTAATTTCTCCAGAACTATTAAATACTTCAAATTCCTCACTCTCCCGAGACCCATGGCTCTCATTTATTTTAGGTGATTTAATGCAGATAAGTGCAAAGTGATGCACTTTGGGAGAAATATGAAGAGGCAATATAAACTAAAATGGTACCACATTGAGAGGATTGCAAGAACAGAGCAATCTGGAGGCACATATTCATAAATCTCTGAAGGTCAGAGAGCAAGTTGATAAGGTAGTTTAGAAAACATATGGGATACTTGGCTTTGTTAAAGCCATTGAATATAAAAACAAGTAAGTCATGCTTAACCTTTAAAAATCACTGGCTAGGTCTCAAACCAGATTATTGTGGACAATTTTCAGCATCACTTTAGGAACGACGTAAAAGGACATGGAGATGGTAGAGAGGAGATTTAGCCAGATGATACCAGGGAGGAAGGATTTCAGTTATGTGGAAAGATTACAGAAGCTGAGATTGTTCTTAGTACAGAGGAGGAGAAGGGGAACCCCAATAGAGGCATTAAAGAGCAAGCAGGGAGAAAATACTTGCTGTGACAAGGAGTTTGATAACCAGAAGTCTGATTTAAAATTGTCAAAAGAACAGAGGGCAAATTAGGAGCGATTTCTACAGATGTTAATATCTGGAACTGAAAGTGTAGTGGAAGCACATTCCATAGGAACTTTCAGGAGACAATAGGACTTGGGAGAATTTTAAGTGTCATGGGGAAAAAAAAGCTAGGGTGCAAGACTAAAATTATACAATTATTAATATTGCACCTTTAATGAACAATATCCCAAGGCACTTTACAAGAGCATTATAAAACAAAATATGACAGCCACAAAAGGAGACATTAGGTCAGACGACCAAAAGCTTGGTCAAAGAGGTAGGTTTTTAAAAGGAGTGTCTGAAAGGAGGAAAGCTAGGTGGTGAGGCAAAGGCACGAAGGGAGGTTATTCCAGAGCTTGGGCTGAGGCGACTGAAGGCATGGCCACCAATGACAGAGCAATTAAAAAAAAAATCAGGGATGCACAATAAGCCAGTATTAGAGGAGCACAGATATCTTGAAGGGTTGTGGGACTGGAGGAGATAACAGAGATAGGGAGGGGCTAGACCATGGAGGGATTTGAAAACAAGGATGAGAATTTTTATCAATCAAGACATTGCTTGACTGGGAGCCAATGGAGGTCAGCGAGCACAGGGGTGATAGAAGAACAGGACTTGATGAGAATTAAGACATGAGCAGCAGAGTTCTGGGTGACCTCAAGTTTCAAGGAGAGTAGAATGTAGGAGACCAATCAGGAGCATGTTGGAATAGTCAAGCCTAGAGGTAAATGAAGGCATGAATGAGGGTTTCAGCAGCAGATGCACTGAGACAGGGCAAAGTCGGGTGACAATATAGTAAGTGGAAATAGGCAGTTTTAGCAATGGCACGAATGAGGTCAGAAGCTCATCTTGGGGTCAAATGTGACACCATGGTTGCAAACAGACTAGCTTAATCTCAGACTGTTGCCAAGGAGAGGGATGGAGTCAGTAGCTAGGAAATGGAGTTTGGAGATGGGACTGAAACCAATGGCTTCAGTCTTCCCAATATTTAATTGAAAGAAATTTCTACTCATACAGTACTGGATGTTGGATAAAGTCAAAATTTAGCAACAGTGGAGGAGTCAAGAAAGGTGGTGATAAAGGTAGAGCTGAGTGTCTTCAACATATGTGAAAACTAACACTGTGCTTATATGGTGCTGCCAAGGGGCAACATGTGGACGAGAAATAGGAGGGGGCCATGGATAAATCCTTGGGGGACACAAGTAACAGTGCGGGAGCAGGAAGAGAAGCTATTGCAAATGGTTAAATAAAAGCAAAATACTGTAGATGCTGGAAATCTGAAATAAATCAAAGTGCTAGAAATGTTCAACAGGTCTGACAGCATCTATGGAGAGAAAAACAGAGTTAACATTTCAGGTCTGTGAGCCAAAAGGTCACAGACCTGAAATTTTCTCTCTCCACAGATGCTGCTAGACCTGCTGAGCATTTCCAGCACTTTGATTTTATTGCAAGTGATTCTCTGACTACAATTAGACAGATAAGAATGGAACCAGGTGAGAGCAGTCCCACCCAGCTGGATGATAATGGAGAGGTGTTTGGAGGAAGATGGTGTGGTCAACAGTCAAAGGCTGCAGACTGGTCGAGGACGAAGAGGGAATGTTTACTTTTGTTACAATCACATATAGCTCTTTTTGAAGAGCTAGCAGAGGCATTATGGGCCAAATGGCCTATGATCCATGTCAATTACTCATCCACTGTACAAAAAGGTAAACATTTTATTCTGTACATATATTAACATTTTCTTCCACATTAAACAAACACTCAGGAGTGTATGCAGTACAGGTAGATCAATAAATAGAATAAAACATCCCCTCCAGTTCAGACAGAATGGAGATCCCATCAAGCATTGGAGTAATTCTTCACGATACCATGTCTAGGTAATGAAATTCTAGGGAAACAATGGCGTGACCTTGCACACAAGTGAATAAATACAGATTACTAGGATTGTAATCAAAGTGCATACCAAATATGAAATCAGCTTAATGGTGTACAATAAATACTTTATACAAGTGTTTTACATCTCTACAATAAAATTTAAGTGCTAAGATTGATAAAGGGACCTGAGCAATTCACATTCAAATCACAACCAATTCATATTAGATATAAAAAGATTTTGAAAGAGAGCGACCTCCATTTAGGTCAATCCATGCCTCTAACTAAACCAACATACAAATGAGCTAGATACATAAATTACATGGTACTGTTACAAAAGGAAGACTGTACAGGTCAGTATACAGAGTCACATTTCACCAAGTTTAAAGGTCAAGTTCCCTTCTCCCTCCCACAGAGAGAAATTAAGAGAACATGGTTTGAAATCTGAAACAAAATATTGGAACAAAGCAGATCAATAAACAAAGAGTTCTGAAGTCTCACACCTCAAAACTTTAACATGATGCCAATCAACTCCCACTTATATCAGAAGTGCTGACCTAGAACAAGGCATCAATTATACAAAAAAAAATGAATAAACCAACTATATATCCGTGCATCCCCTCTTTTCTGATTGAAGAGTTGCATTAGAGTAGAAAAGTGATCAAAGAGACACAAAACCCAAAATGTCTCAAAGTTGAAACATAGGAACTGATCAACCATTTGTTTCAGCTTTGGTCCATATAGAATAGACAACCTTTCCTTGGGACATCCTGCTCCAGTGCATTGCTTCACACCAGCATTAGACTTAATGCAGCTCGTCGCTGGAAACATGCTTCATGGAATTAGAAATTGAACTGTAACCATCTTCCTATTCAAAATTGTTCATCAGTTTACATTCCTTAAACCAACTACAGTATCATACAGGCACTGAAATGGACTAGTATTTCCTGAAGTAAAGCTCCATGTGCTCCCATAGCAGAACACTAATGGCCAAAGGGCTTGGACTTTAAATACAAATAAAAACAGAAACCCTTCCTGCGAAAGTGCTCTACTATAGCCAAACACTCAATTGTAAAATGTTAATTCTACATGTCAGTAAAGTATCCATTTTATATTCCTTTTAGCTCTGGAGGGACCATTAGCTTGTATGGGCAAGGTGAAGGCATGGATTCCACGACAAATTCATTACATTTATCAGATCATTATCCTAGTTCATCTTCATTAACAGAGACGCATCAGCTGCACAATTCCAAGTTTCCAGCATCAATAGCACTGTGGGAGAATGCAACCATGGATTATTAGAAATTAGTTATAACTATCCACACAAACAGAATACAAGCTTTTGTGGGGACATTACTATATTGTCAAGTGGATAGCACCTGGTACTTGTGGGCAGTAGTTAAATTGGCAGTCACTATTCATTATATACCTGGATCATAATTCAAGCAAGTCTAAGAGTACAGACCAAGAGCAATAAAGATTTGTCCATTATGCCAGTTAACCAATATATACCAATCTAAGGTCACAAAAATACCTGAAATTGTGTGGGGAAATTTATAAACAATTGTGTGCGCTTTGAAAGTTGTGTTATTTGGTTGGGTGGAGTGGAGTATGCACTGTTCCATACTGATTAGAGTTGTCAGTGCAAACGGTGGGTTCTCAAAAAGAGAAAAAAGGGTCAATTCCCATGTATTTGTACTTTTTAAACTTTGAATAACATTCTCTGGATGATTTTCACTTCACAATTAGGACAACTAGACATCAGTACCATTGGTCAAAATGAGATCAAGACTAGAAAACACTGGTGTAGATTTGATGAACCAAAATGGTCTGAGTGCGCTCCAGTGTGCAATTCTTCTGTCAACCCAAAGGGCTCATTCAGCATTCAATCACTTATACATCAATTAACCTCCATAATTAAGTTTTTACAGTTCTAAGTGCTGTGCATGGTCTTTGTACTCAGGAGAACTGCTAAAATGAGACCGCAACATCACACAAGCAATAGTGTTAAAAATGTATCATTTTGCAATGTTTGGAAAGCAAAACAAAAAATCAAGACACTTTCCCATAACCTTAAGTTCTGTATGGCATTTGTGGGGTCTTAATTCTCTAACTCTATGTACACATCAATTTCACCTTACACTAATTCTGCAGCACTGATCAGATTCAGATCGTTTCAAGTTTTTAATCAATGCACCCTTGAAGATTTTATGGAACTTTGCTGAGTTATCTATTTGCCAATTGTTTTATTTCCACTAGCTTGATGGGTTCAAGGAATTTCATCTTGCATTTTCAGCAATTTATCTAGCTTTCAGTTGACCCTCCCATCACAATTATTCAAACTCACTTCCCTCCCCATAATCATTTTCCAATGTCCTCCAAGTGCTTACTTTTCTCCTGCCACTCCAAAGATCCTACTGTGCCCTGCAATGCTCACTTTCTTCATTGATTTCCATCCAGCTTCACTCCATCTACATGCTCCTCAGATTTGTCCATTCACGTCCCACAAACATTTTTGTTACTATCCTTGTATTTCTCTCCCCATCATTCTGATCTGAATGACATCTTGGCTTTAACACTTACCTCATTTATTCTGTTAGTACCAGTTTTCTCCCTTAGCTCAACAGCTATTAACACACAGGCGCTGTCCAACCAAGCTTTCTGCTTCTTGGTTCTCTACCTTGACTTTCCATCTAAAAGTAAACAAACTGTTAACTCATTTATCTATTAAAGACAAATTGTATCTGGAAGATAGATCTATTAAATCCTATGTGTCCATGGAAGTCAATACCTCCTCTGACAAAGCTTAAATCCAATATATGGATATTTGCTAATAGAATGTTGGATAGCAGTTCAGATGGAAATTAGGCCAGGAAAAAAAAACACATGAACATCCTTATCCAGGATTAGTAACTGACGTGTTTTTTTTAAAAAAAAGAATTTTTTTTTTATTTGTACTCTCAATCAAGCTCTTGATGCCTTTATAATTCAATTATAAATTTTCAGGCACAGTTCTAACCAAAACTCTAGAGATCATAAATCACTCTGGACTACAAGCAACACCATTGTCAGTTACGATTTCATAGATCTCCGAGGCACAACCACATTCATGGTCCAAAGTGAACAGATTTTTCAAATCAGAAGTCAATATATTCCATTTTAGTCCATTCTGAGCAGTCAATAATAAAGCTTAGTGTGGAGTCTCAATCACCAAGTGCCTACACAGAAAGGATGACCAATCTTCAGGCAGAATTTATCTGTCGTATTTTCAGGATACGTCTGCTTTCCATCAATGGAGGAAATCATCAAGCAACTGCTCCCAATGGGTTTACACAGTGGCATTTATATCATAAACCATGTAACCCATCAATATACGCCCTGCCTGGAGACCATCTATATTTGGTAGTGAAAGAAACAAATGCAAAGTCTGTTTGTTGTAATGGATTTAGGGGTAGCATGTGCAAGATATATGGATAACTAACGACAGGACAGAGACTATACTAACAATGGCAAGCCATTTGTTTATCCTGTACATTAATGAGATTAGTAGTGCCAAAATGGGACCCCAGTTCATGATTGTATTACTTTTTCCTTATGATCAATGTACTGAAGTTAGTTCAAACCATAGCACTTAAAAGCATTAAAATCCCACTTGGCAGCCTTACACAAGACAACTAAAATCATTGACTCATGTGACAGAAAAATGAGTTTGTTTTTTTAAAAATGGTCAGCAGCTGTATACACAAATTCTATAACTTTTCAAGTAATGAGGGAGACGATCAAGGGTTATTTGGGAGCAGAGTCTTTTCTGACCCTGTAACTTCCCATTCTCCTAATAACTTGGGTGGTATTATGATCCCTGTGGAGATCAACAAACCAAAAGAATCAAATCCACTGACTGACCCCAATTAAAAAAAAACTGAAAATTTCACTTTCATATATTTTACTTTAACACTCAAACCAAATCATGTTAATGATCAGATGCAACAAAGATAGATCATTCATTTACTAGGCAGTCCTCTCAGCAAAGATGGCACCGAACAGTCACAAAGTTCCTCAAATCTATGAACTTCTTCAGGTAGATGTCCAACTCCTGTTCTCCAAGATGCCAATACAGAAGTAATGTCTTCTAGTCAATAGCAAGCGTTGCAGTCGTCCCTTAAACGACCCCGGTCCTGCTCAAGAAAGTCTTGGGGGTGTTTACACCTGTAGCTCTTTAGGTCACCGAAAACAGCTACAGCAAGTCATATTTGCCAAAGGCCAGCTCCCAGAATCAAGTCTTCTCTCTCTGCTGCTTGCCTTAGTTTGAAAACCAACAGCTTGCAGCCTGTTTCAATTATGCTGTATTGTAAACTGAGCTTGGATGCACCTCTAGTCATATGACATTAGACTGTGTCCTGTTTTTAACTGGTCCTAACCAGCTGTTTTCCTAGAACTCTGAAGCTTTTAGTTTCATTTTCCAGTGAAGGACTGTCTCAAAAAAAAATAATCAAGCTTTGAAACCAGAGTCAGTGCACCCAGCAGTAGATTCAACAAGTCAAATGTTCAGATCAGTCTGCCCACATGGACAGCATCACACTGCCCCCTTGGGAAAAAGAAAATTTTACTGTCAAAGTTTTTTTAAAAAAAATAAACAGTTCAAAAATAAAGTTCTGAATATCAAACTTGATTATGCTGTACAGGTAATATTTTCATATTCTACAGTTACACCCAACATTTACAAACAAAGCTTAACCAATGACAATTAGGATCATCAGGTTTCAATCATAAAATCAGCATAACTCAGCCTTCTCCCTTGCACCTCTTCTTGAAACCCTGGACATTGCTTTCCCCTGCAACATGTACAATTTTTAAGTGTAACGGCTGTAACAAACTCCAGCAAAACAGCCTGAGGGTTTTTCTGAACTTTTCCAGAAACAAGTGGGCTGTGGTCTGTTTATGGTCTAGTACTTCCCTGACTGTTGGTTACATATACCTCAAACTGTTTTAGAGCCAGTACAAGACTTGAAGCTTCTTTCTCAATTGTGGAGTACTTTCTTTGAAACTCAAGCTTTCTAGAGTAGTAGCTAACGGGACATTCCATACCAGCATTATCTTGAAACAGTCACTGACATGATAGCCACCTGAATGGTTTATTAAAATCTGGGGCTGCAAGAATTGGTTCCTTTATTAAAATGGCTTTCAACTTGTCAAACGCTGTTTGGCTTGACTGACCATTCAAACTCCACATTTTTCTTTAACAGATTCATCAATGGGGTGACTATTGCGCTGAAATTAGGGACAAATTTTCTGTAGAACCCACACATACCCAGAAATTGCAACACTTCCTTCTTTGTCTTGGGTACAGGCAAGCCTATCACCTGAACTTTGGCCTAACACTTAACCTTACCCACAATAGGTCCTTAATAAGTGACCTTGGCAAACTCACTCTGCCAGCTTTATGACAAGGTTATTTGACAGACTGGCCAAAGCTAGAACTCTTAGCATTTCTGACATGATCACTCCATGTGTTATTTTTATTTTAATTTATTTATTTTTATTTAGAGATACAGCACTGAAACAGGCCCTTCGGCCCACCGAGTCTGTGCCGACCATCAACCACCCATTTATACTAATCCTACATTAATCCCATATTCCTACCACATCCCCATCTTCCCTCAATTCCCCTACCACCTACCTATACTAGAGGCAATTTATAATGGCCAATTTACCTATCAACCTGCAAGTCTTTGGCTGTGGGAGGAAACCGGAGCACCCGGAGGAAACCCACACGGTCAGAGAGAACTTGCAAACTCCACACAGGCAGTACCCAGAATTGAACCTGGGTCGCTGGAGCTGTGAGGCTGCGGTGCTAACCACTGCGCCGCCCATGTTGCTGTACACCAAGAGGTCATTGATATACACAACATAATTACTCAACTCGGCAATCACTTGATTGGTTACATCTGATTAACCAGTGCATTTTTCATATCAAATGGCATGACTTTACATTGGAACAAAAGCAGATATTCCTTTGGCTTGGTCAGACAAGGGGACTTGGCAATATCTCTTAAGCAAATCAATCCTGCTAACAAAGGCCAAATTCCCCACCTTTATCAATAATGAGAGGCGAACTCCAATTATTTTCACTGGGTTCAATTATACTATTTAATACGTATTGAACCTCCTCCCAGTCTTTGGCCAATTTACTGGGATTGAGTTTGTAGGGATTTTGTTTATTTAGTTTAGTTTCCCCTATATCAACCTCATGAATAGCCAGAGAATTACAACCTGGCTTATCTGCACATCTCAGCTTAAATTCCTTCAAAAGGTTAGTTATGTCTTTCCCCCTGTTGCTCAGGTTAATGTTGTCGTACCTCATCCAGCTTCATCGCAGGAGGCTCAATCTGAACTCTCAGGCTCAGACCCATCAAGTTTATCACATACACCAGTATCACCATCCACATTTTCTACCACCTGTACTACACCTACTGGCTGACTATGCTCATGGTCACAATACCTCTTCAGCATATTCACATAGCACAGAGTCTTTCGTCTGTCTGGGGTACTAACTACATACTGTATCAAAAAGAAACTCAGTAATGTGAAGTAAGGTCCACTAAACTTAGCTTTCAATGGTTCACCAGGCAAAGGCAACAAGACTAGCACCTCATCCCCAGGTTGAAAACTATGTGCCTTAGCTGTTCTTTCGGCTTGTGCTTTCATCACCTGCTGAGAAGCCTAGAGATGTTCTCTGGCCATTGCACAAGCACTGAGTTTTTCTCAGAACTGACAATCTGGGGTCGTGGGGGGGGGGGGGAGGGGGGGGTGGTGTAGTTTTCTCGTGCCAAAAATCTCTCCTTAAATCAGTTTAAAGGGGCCCTACCCTCATGAACATGGGCCAATTCAAAGAGACTGAAACCAGTAGACTCATTTGGCATGTCCCTTGTTGTGAACAAAAATGATATCTCTTTATCCAAATCCTGGGGATACTCAAAACAATAGGCCCTAATCATACACGAGTTTGGCAATATCTCTCTAAAGCATCTTGGGACTGCGGGTGATGAGTAGATGCCTTGAGCTGCTTCACTCCCAAATTACACGATCTCCTGAAATGCACCCGACATAAAATTTGACCCCTGGACAGACTGAATTTCTATTGGCAACCCCTACCTGGATCACCCACTCAAATCTCAAACTTTTTACTGTGATCTTCCTCAATGGTACTATCTCCGAAAATGGAGTGGACAAATCCATGATAGCCAGGGATTATGATGACCTTGCTTAGTCACAAGTGAGGGTCCAACACAATCCACTAGAACCCTACTAAATGGTTCATTGAATGCAGGTACCGATTAATGGGCTGGCTTAATTGAAGGCTGTGTCTTCCCAATCATATGACATGTCTTACAGAAGTCAACCACATCCTTATGTAGTTTTGACCAGCAAAAATGTACCATTACTCTAGCTGGAGTCTTCTGAATATACAAATGACCTGCAACTGGAATCTCAAGGCCAATTCTCAAAATTTCACTGTGGTAGCAAGGAGGAACAATTCAATGGAGTACCACACAATCCTCACCAGCAGGCCTCTGGGGAGGTCTCCACTTCATCAAAATGCCATTCTTGACATAACTGACATTTACAGCTTCTGCCTCAGAACACACTGTCAGAGACATGCGCCTCAAATCAGGGTCTGCCTGCTGTGCCTCAACAAAGGAAGATCTGCTAAACAATTCACATTGGTTAGCTTGGAGCCTTTAATGCCACCATCCCCATCCAAATCCTTGAAAAAAATTTCAGCCAAACATCCGAATTGTCTACAACAGAATCCTTCTCATCCTGTTTAACCCTATGAGCCTGGGACCTAGTCACGACACAATCTGGGAATATTCTGGGAAATTCTTCCTGCAAAACCTCAGTTTCAGCTGCCTCCTCAAACCACTGGAGATGCCAATACTTTATCCCCAGCCAATTCATTTCAGAGCAGAAAAATCTACACCCTCAATGAGCAAGCTATGAATGACACTAATGGTAATAGGAGCAGTGACTAAGCACATTTCAAATCAATCCTATATAAGGGAATGGTAAATAGATCCCATCAACACCCTGCACTAGCACCTTTGAATTCAGCGAAATACTGGGGAAGAAATTCATGTCACATGCCAACATCAGTGACTATGCTGCCCGTGTATTGTCAAGGGTAATAATGGACTTCCCTGCCTCACTAGACGAATGTGGAGATACTTCATCCTCAAACAAAGCTTCTATAGTTTTCTGCAACCTGATTCACTCTCCGAACATTGGAGAAACTACCTGCTCGTCATGAACATTACTCACTAGGGCAGTGCTCCCTGGGGCGACACCAATTGACTGTACACATACGATGGCTTGTTTTTGACATCCAAAACTCAGCCTTCACATGACCTTTAATGACAAAAATAGCACGTCGGTCCCCTCAAACCAAACATTTCTCTTTCTCTACCCGAGGTGCCTGTGTCTTTACCTTTGCCATTATTTTCAATAGGACCAGATCACTTTTCATCATCAAACTTCCTATTTCCAATTTCTCAGTCCCCAAATTACAGTCTGTAACTATTGCTTTTGTGAATCAATTTGTAATCATCCGCAACTAATGTGGCATCCCTTATTTTACCAATTTTATGTTCTTCCAGGTCGGACCTTATTCCTGAAGGGACACTATTTTTGAATTCTTCCATCAGAATCACTTCCCCAAGGCTCTCAAAGTCTTATGCAATCTGTATTGATTGATACCACCTATTGAACACCATTTCCTTCTCCCTAGCAAATTCCATATATTTTTGGCCCCGTTTCCTTTTTAAATATCTGAATTACAGTCTGTAGGCCTCTGGTACCAACTCATAGGCATTGAGAACAGCAGTCTTTACTTTTTCAGATGAATAGTCATGAGACTATGACAGAGAGGAGTATACCTCTAAAGCTTTCCCTACGAAAACACTCTCTAGGAGCATTGTCCAAAAATGGTTTAGGCCAATTCAGATTCATGGCAATTTTCTCAGGTGAAACAAAATACATTTCTACTCTCTCTCTACTAAATTTAGGTAGCAAGTGAACATTCTATGCCAAATTAAAGCTATAAGGCGTCTCCTCTAGGTTCTCAACTTTCAGCTCCAATGCACATGCACGAAATTTGAGTGTTTTCCTCACAAATTCTAATTTCTTCCTTTCTAACATCTCCTTTTCCCTATCTTGTTCTAATTCAAGTCTTTTCATTTCTCCTTCTCCTCCCTTTCCAGTTTCATCCTCTATATTTTGAATTGCCTCCTCTCCCTTTTGGCTAGATCTACTTGAACACTAGCAGAAACATCCATTTCTTTCTCCAGCTTATATCGCTGTTCCTTCACTGTCACTGTCAAAATCTAGAACTCCCTTACTAACAGCATTGTGGGTGTACCTACCCCACATGGACTGCAGCGGTTCAAGGTGGCAACTCACCACCACCTTCTCAAGGGCAATTAGGGATGGTCAATAAATGCTGTCCTAGTCAGCAATGCTCACATCCCATGAATGAATAAAAAAAACTTCAACCGAGGAACCAATTCTTGGAGGATCTCTGCTTTCTTAGGCCCTAGGCTTACACTAACCCTCAAGCTCTGCTGTGGCAATCAACTCAACTTTTCTCAACTGCTGCAATGTACTGAGGAAAATCTTCACTCAAATTCTCATACATCAATAGTGATGAATGAATAATGATTTCCCACTGAATACAGCAAAAACAAATGTGAAATTTTGTTTGAACTCTGGAAAATTCCAAAGAACCCATTTCACAGCCTAATTTGGATCAGATCCCAGGTGAGACCCCAATTTTGTTACGATTCACACGGAGATCACAAACCAAAAAGAAACAAATCCACTGACCAACGCCAATTAAGAGAAAAAGAAAACGGGCAAGTTTCACTTTAATACTCAAACAAAGACCAACAAATTAAACATGAACAGTTAAATCACAGTTGAGATATATATAGCTTAAAAAGATTACATGATAATTATCAGATGTAACAAAGGTAGATCTCACTGATATACCGGACAGTCCTCGCAAAGATGGCACCAATAGTCACAAAGTTCCTTAAAACCAGGAACTTCTTCAGGTAGATGTCCAACTCCTGCCCCCAAAGAAGTAATGTCTTCTCATTGATAACGAGCGTTGCAGTTGTCCCTTAAACGTTTCAGTCTTGTCGACTCTCAAACGACCCTGGTCCTGCTGAAGAAAGTCTTGGCAGTGGTTTCACCTGTCGCTCTTTAGGTCACAGAACACAGCTGTAACAAGTCATATTTGCCAAAGGCCAGCTTCCAGAATCAAGTCTTCTCTCTTTGCAGCTCATCTTGGTTTTAAAATCAACAGCTTGCAGCCTGTTTCAATTGTGCAATATTGTAAACTGAGCTTGGATGCACCTCTGCTCATATGATATCAGGCAGTGTCCTGTTTTTAAACTGGTCCTAACCAGTTCTGCTTTCCCAGAACTCAGGCTTTTAGTTTCATTTTCCAGTGATGGACTATCTCCAAAAAAACAAGCTTGGAAACCAGAGTCAGTGCACCCAACAGTAGATTCAACAGGTCAAATGTTCAGATAATAGTCTGCACATGCAGACTCCATTACTGTGCCACCAAAATCAAATCAACTAAAAAAAGTGCAGATTTATGGAAATATAGTCTTCAATTTAGTCCCTGCATTTTTTCAGCTTCCAGTGATGAGCCTACCATAAATGTCAGACAGCCTGGTTAACTACTTTTAAAATTAAAAACTCCATCAAGTCAAAACCACACTGACCACCATTAATGGTGTTTTAGCTTATGTACATACAGCACAGGTGCCAACAAGTACCCATTCATAATCCTTAAGTGTTAGTTGAGGCAACTGCAGTGCAAGGTTATATTTATAACATATACATACGCCAAGGATGATGACCCCTAAAAGCCAAGATAGAAGTGGTCAATTTGAGCACAAATTATTCTGCCTTCTTGCCAAGAAATATTGCTGAGCAAAATCTCAGAGGCACCATGTATAGCCCCATTAGGTCAGTACCCAACTTCAAAAAGGAGTCTGGTGAGTTTCCTTTCCTCTCTTCAGCACTCACTCCCAGAAAGACAACACTTTTCTTTGGCCTACCTTCAAGGCTGGGCAGGTTCTGGGACATTTAATAAGTGAATATATGCATTATGTGCATTGAGAGAACTGGGCAAATGTGCATCCGTGGACAGTGCAAGTTATCACTACCTGATCACCTTGATGATCCAGCAGATCTATACATTCCCAGACCTTTATCTTGGTTGTGTAAGGAGACTCCACATTCCAAAAGGAACACAGCCTTTTATAGCCTTTGAAGACAGCCATTTAGTCTCAGTTGAGCAATGGCCATGCAATATCTCACCATTCTTTTTAGAAAAGCGTAGGACAATGAGCTTGGACAACAATTAAGACACATTAGTGAAACGAGCTAGACAAAAGCACCAAGACTAGAACGTCCTTGGATAATATCCCATGAACAGTCAGGAGCATAATCAATACATCCTTAAAAAGGTAAAAATGTTACCTTTGACATTAGAGCTGATTAACCAAGTTAGGCAGATCACTGTATTACAAGATCTGATCAGCAACTACAATCCATCTAAATGCATTGGTTGATGCTGCAGTTCAACTAATTGTACCATTGACTTGAGAATAATTCTCACCTGGAAGTGTCCCATTGTTTTATCTTTTCCCATCCACATCTGCACCTTTCTGCTTGGACGCCAGCTTCTACCGTCCTTACAGTCACTGGCTTGTAGTTAATTGGAAGATGCATACATGGAAGAGGATTTACATCTACAAGATATCAATGCATTGAGTTGTGGTTCATGCTTATCTCTAAATTTTGTTCCCTACTTTCACTAGTTCTTGTTGAAGTTTAACATTAAACACCTAGGACAGAACAAACATAGAAAGAAAAAGTAATAAAGCTTTTGTGGTAATCACAAGAGCCTCATAACATCCCACCAGCCCTTCTTGCAGGATACAACCACAAACTAAGCCTCAGTTCTTTGAGAAAAGAAAGTAGCTTCCAGGTGAGCAAATGTGGAGAAATCATTTCTCGACCACTAAATCAGAAGGAATTTGCACATGGATTATAAAAACTTCACAGAACAGATTGGACCTTTTGCTTATTTATTAAAAAGTTTTTTTTTTTTTTTATAAACTCAACCAAATTCAAGACTTGAATTTAAAGGGAATGTGTGCAGCAACATTGCCCTTTATACACAAGGTCAAAAGAGCAGACACAGGATTAATCCACGTAACTACCTGCTGACTGAGGTGGTGACTCAAGGAAAGACAAGGGATCATTTACAGCTGTTCCTTCACCCATCAAATTCTAGATGAAATGAGCCATTCTACAGTACTTTTCCTAAAAATTGGTTTGGTGGCACAATGGCTTTTTAAAAGAATACTTTTTCTTGCGATACAGGCAACACTGGTAAGGTCACATTTGCACCCCAAGATAGGAGGAGACCTTCTCTCACCAGCTGCAGTCCTTGTGATAACCATTCCTAAACACCTTTGTGAAAGTGGCAAAGTATTATGTCCAAATCAAGACATTAAGAAATCAGAGATCTGGAAGTGATGGTGCTCTTGCCCAGTGTTGCACCATGGATTTGGGTGTTTATATGCACATCACCAGATTACCATGCAACAAATTTCAGGTTATCCTATGGGAATGAGATGTGGATAGTCTTTCCCCTCCCCCGCAAAAAATGGAGTGTATCACTCTTCAGCAAACAGCAGAATTAGATTAGTAACAACCTGCCATTTATTCTCACTTCTCCCACTTACATGCCTAATGGGCATGGGATGGGATTCAGACACGAGTGCCTAAGGCAGAAAAGGAGTTTCAACCTCAA
Source organism: Heterodontus francisci (assembly GCF_036365525.1). Lineage (NCBI taxonomy): Eukaryota > Metazoa > Chordata > Chondrichthyes > Heterodontiformes > Heterodontidae > Heterodontus > Heterodontus francisci. The sequence continues at coordinate 26,941,083 of NC_090386.1, read as the reverse complement.
CAAGCCTGGAGTGATCACAACTAGGGTCTCTACTTAGGGAAATGGACTATTAGGAGGGAACAGTACCTCTTAGCTGCTGTTGTGTCTGTGCATCACCCATACAGATGGATAATGCATTCCCTGCAGAAATTTGCCCACCTCTGAAGCAACAGGAGTCTACACTGTACTTCCCCAGAGGAACGAGAGAGATCAACTCTACAGGGATTAAACTCCTCATCTTAGTACACCATGGAGCACAGAAGCAGGCACAGGAAGGAAGGGGATGGGATAAATTTTTAAAAAAACACTTAGGTCAAAGATATGCATTTTGAGCATTTTGTTTAAGGTAAAATGGACAGGGAAAGATATTTTGGGAAATACGTGACTACATAGAACTCCAATGGAAGGCTCGGCATCAACGATGGTTGGGTTGGGGTGGGTGGTGGAAGAGGAGGGGGCACGGAAGGTGCAGGTGTTTGAGGAGGTTGTCGAGAGGTTGCAGTGGTCAGGGAAGCAAAATGTAGATCAGCAAGAATGAGGGGTGTATTTTGTGCCATTGGTGAACAGTTTCTAAGCTGTGAGCTGAGTTAAAGTTGCACTGGAGGGCTTGAAAGGAGGGAGTTTATGAAGAGATAGCTCCACAGCTTGGATTGCAACATATCCAAACAGTAATTTTGAATGGAACAGGGATAATATCAGAGGAAAGTGAACCAATTGCAATATCAACTGGCAATGCTGTTCACAAAAGAAAGCACAGCCCTACCTTATAGGTTGCACTGGAGTTTATGGATCAATACATAAGTATCTATATATGCTGGAAAGACATCTCACTACATGGCATTCAATTTGAACAGTCACCATTTAATTCATCTACAACTATGAAATTTCATAACAAACATTCAATTCACTGGCCCACCTTGGGTACCAATGAATTTTCAGCAGTAACCCATATGAAGTCATCTCTATGGTCAAAAGACTTTCTTATAAATACTCCAATTTAGAAAGTTTTGCTGCTTAAAAATCAGCTCTATGTGGTGTGCAGTCTTGCTTTTACAACTAAAGGTACAGATCTGCAGGTTGGTGGGAGTTTAAAGACAAAACTTTAATCTGCACTGATTCATTCTTTGAAAAGTGAGACCAGATAGACAGGCGTCCTTTGCCTTCAGAATATAAAGTTCCACAAATCCCAATAACACTAACTGAAGTGTAATTTCCATGTTCTTACCTTCATAGAGAATTCTGAATAGATGTATCTGTAGAAAGCAAGAAAGTAGTTAATGGATTTGCTACACAAGCAAACTAAAGCCTATATAGATTAGATCTGGTAACAGAACATTCATTACCCAGTGGTAATTTAGCAGGCTTTTGGCTGGGGAAGTCAAAACTCCTAGTTTACAAAAAATGTCTTTGCTCAGCTGTAAAGCACCTGTGTGGGTGTGAGCATTATGTGCTTTTAACATCCATTCAATCCCCATTCTGGGGAGATCAGAACAAGGGCCAATAATCTGCATATGAGAGAGTTAGGTCAGAGATGATATTGGGAAGCACTCCTTCACACAAAAGGTCGTGGAAATTAGGAATCTTTCCCCTGCATTCTTCTCCCCCCAACTCCTCAAAAAAAGCTGTTGCGACTGATATTCATAGATTTTTTATTAAGGGTATCAAGGGATATAGAACAAGTTGCATTGAGGCACAGATTAGCCATGGTCTAACTGAAAGGAGGAACAGGATCAAGGGGCTGAATGGCCTTCTGCTTTAGGTAGGATATACCAGGAATAGTTATACATTTGATAGATAAATGCACAGACCCAGAAAAAAACCTTAATATCACGAGACTTACCTTTTTACAAAAGTGACAAGTGAACGCCCAGGTGAAGAAATGCTCCCTTTGGCAAAAGAAACAGAACTGAAAAAGCAGACACTTTCATTGTGTTAGTCTGTTGCAAGTCTAGAATATAGAGTAGAGTAGTCTCTTTAGAAACAATAAGTAACCTTAGACTCTAACTACATGTACCCAAAAACCATCAACTGATCTAAAAGCTACTGAGTGCCCAATGCTAGTCAAATATGGAGACCAGAACGGTTGACCAACATAAATAGGACAGTGTCCCAACTTCCCAAGTCCCATCACTGTACAGGAAACACATGCTACCCCTCAATTTGGCCATATTCCAGGAACTCAAATCATCCCAACACTAAAGAATGTGCAGTGTATGACAAACTGTACAGTAACTTCAAAAATAATGAAAAGAAATTAAACAAAAACTGAAATAAATGTGAAAAGGGTAATGAGTGCATCTCCAGGACCACAGGCTAAAAGGAATGAGTCATTTCCCTTCCTCCCCCGCACATGCACAGACTTCCTCCCTCCTCTCAAGACAGCAAGCCTTGCTGGGCTAGGACTCCATGAATGCTAGTAGCACCACAGTACCCCATACAAAAGCTAGAAGTTCTGTTCAACTTTGGGGATTCGCAATGGGACACAATCTCATCTTCATTCAATATGCAGCAAGAGTGCTTGGACAGCAGTGAAAACCTCGATTGAAATGCACCCTCTTGAAATAGTTGCAAATTCTAGAAAGTACCTAAAAGATAAGGGAAAACATTAGCCTACTGTTCCAACACTGCAAAAAAAATATGCAGGTGATTCAAGGATGGCCCATTCCATTCCTGTCTGCCCAATGGGAAACACTACTTCAGGAGAGTCAACTAATTGTAATTAGATAGAAAGTAAAATTCTGGTTCAGTTTTGATCTGTAATCTCCAATTGGACAGCCAGTTTCTCCTGTTATAATTTTTTTGGGGGGGGGGGGGGGGGGGAAGAGGGGAAGAACAGAAGGAGGATAAACAGACATTAGCTATGCTTACTTACATCTATATCTCCAAGAGATCAATAATGTATTGAGATAGTGCTCTTTGCAATTAGTCAAACTGGAGCTTCATTTCAGCAAAGTCATGTACTCCAGTCCTCGTCCTACCCCAGACTACTCGAGAGGCAGCCATTCTAGCAGTTATCATGGAGTCTGCATTAAAGATTTTACATAAACTTCAAAACAATTCAAAAACAGCAGACTCCATGAATACTATCATGGATACTCTAGAACTGGTCAAAGTCCTTGAGCAGCCAACCCCTTTTCTATACAGCAGGAACTGAAGTCCAAAAATTAACTGCATGGAACAACAGAAACCACATTACAGGGCTTTCCCAGATATTTGAAGACAGGAAGAAATTGCTTCACCATCACCAGAAATAGTTGTACCATGGCTAACCTTGTCTTTCACCATTCTGTGATATCCCACTTTTCTTTTTGCTATGGTCTGACAACCGCACACAAGTTCTTTGATGAAGAGTGATGAAGAATAGTGAAATTCCTCCTGAACAGAAAGAAAATAGCCACTACTCAACCCGGAAACAAGTTGGCAAACACTTCATACATTTACTGTTAAATTCAAGAATAGGAATTGCAAACTCGGATAGGAATCACCCTCATTTACAATGGCACAAAGGGCTACAAAGCAGTCCGTACTGCTTGCTCATAGCTTTAGGATAGAAAAAAACATTTTTGGCCACATCAAAGTAGTCATCTTTTTAAATTGAAGCATTTGAATATCAGTTCTCATTTGTCCCTCCAGAGTGACAAATTAATGTTAATATTTGAAGAAATGACAGGTTTAGGATGCGATATAAATGTGCATGATCAATTGTCACATCTGAATTTCAACTCCACTACCTTCACTGGAAGTTCATGTAAACTTGCTGCAGGCTCAAGATTGAGCTGCACTTGAAACTTCATCCCTCATACATCTATATGGCTACCATGTGATCTGTGATAGTTTGCCATCAAAATAATTCACAATTAGTTTGTTCCTTATAGGTCCAATTTAGCACCACTTGTAAAAGGAAAGCTCAGAGCTCAACTTCAGCACAAGTTAAACTTACCCTTATGGCCCTTCACTGGGAATCACAAGTTATGTGGCTTGCAATAAACAGACGCTGGTCATTGGGAACAAAATTTAGTTCAGATGCAGCAAGGCATCCACATCTTCAGTAATGAAAACAAAAAGTGCTGGAAATACTCAACAGATCTGGCAGCATCTGTGGAGAGAGAAACAGTTAACGTTTCAGGTCTGACCTTTCTGATGAAACGTCAACTCCGTTTCTCTCTACAGATGCTGCCTGACCTGCTGAGTATTTCCAGCATCCGCAGTATTTTGTATTTATTTTTCTATGTCTTCAGTGACTTACTGGTTAGGTAAACTAAACGTGGCGCATACCATTAACTAGACCTGTTGTATACAATTCATTCCACCCAACATGCTTACTTCATGTAAAACAAACAGAAATAGATAGAAATAAAATAATTGAACCGCGTACAAGAGCAAAGATTAGAATGTTCACCATAGGGTGAAATGCATCAATGTTGAAGAGCCAGACAAAACCCAAAAACTAAGTGCAGACATAGGTAAGTACAACTGGGTCTGTTGAAAGCTAGAATGAGATTTCTCAATCAAGTAATGCTGAATAATGTAGATTCTAAAGCTAGATTGATAAAAACAAGCTTGATGAAGAAGTATGTCATAACAGGGATTCAGCAATGACAACGTGGAGCTTTTAATGAGTAGTTGATCACCTCAAGAAATGAGTAGAGCAAAATCCACAAAGTAAAAATGTACTGGAATGCTCTGGAGGTGCCTGTTAGGTTCATCATATTCCATATTTACCTCCTTAGCTAAAGAATAACCGATTTAACCACACGAATGAAAGCCTGGAAAGCACGTGGCTATGTTCTGTGAAAAAAAAACTGATCCTTCCTTATTCTCTCTTCCCCCTGTACCCCACAAAATGGACATTTGTCTAGAGGCCTGGACTATAGTTGGTAGAATATGAAAAATGGTGATTTTGCTGTGCTTTCAACTCCAGACTCAATAAGTGCCCATGTTTAAACTTCTGTTGATTGAAAGAATTACAAGAGAAGTAGCAGCAAAAACACAGACCATTTGGCTCAAATTTGTACTTGTGCTTTCTTCAACTACCAGCTTAATCCCATTCTCCTGATTATTTTTCACATTCTTTAATATTCCTCTTTCAACTAAGTTGCTTCATAAAAATGTTCTAGACTGCTTCAAAAGTTAGCGCAGCCATTAATTCCACATTTTGACCACTCCCCTTAATTCTTCATAGCAAGACGTTGAGGACGCACACTTCGTAACAGTGGCAAGAATTATTTGCCATATCTTTACCCCTTCAAAAGCTTCAAGACCTCATCAGGTCACACTGCTCAACTTTTCATTTCACAAAGTCAACCTTCTTGGTGTGAAGCGGCCTGGAACTTGGCACAAAATGGGCAGTTTTATGCGGTGTGCATTTTCTCTTACAATTATTAAAACATGAGCTCAATTTTGGACTCTCGAGCCACACAAGACACTTCTGTTGCATCAGTCTCAAACTTGTTTGCCAAAGGAAACACCACGTGCCAGACCAACATGTCACTCCGTTCTCCCCTCTGCTATTCTTGATTATTGCAGCAAGCTCTTTCCCCTCCCTTTGGCCAAATTGGTATAAAATTTTGCACAATGTTTTCAGAGCCACAGAAAAGGTACAGATCCCAGAAGGAAATGCATAATCCAATAAATCAGTTATTGAATTGTTGGAAAGCAAATAGACACTAATGTTGGCTGCAGCTTACATGTTCGACATATTCATAATCCATGTTTAAAGGCTTGCTTATTCGTAGAGGAAATTGGAATTTATGTCTGTTGATTGAATGCCACATGAGCTTAGTCATATCCATCCAACATGAAGGCTTTGGTGCTACCCGTTCTGTAGACATACCTGGAAAACAAGTAGAAGCACCTTTAAAATCCAAGTAAAACTCTTAGATTGCTGTATGCCTGGTGTCATACCTACACCCAATTGATTGAATGCCCCAAAACAAAATCAGTTCAGAAACATATTAATGAGCAAGTGTGAACAGAAGCTGATAAAACCAATCAAGATTCAGCAGCAAAATAGCAGCAGAAAGTGAACCAATGAAATCAGGCTGCTATCTTGGTTCCTCACAAAACAGAGGATTTGCTTTTGCTATTGGTAACAAGTTTCCCAACTCAAAAATATTGAGTGTTGCAAGAAAGTTGCTTAACAATGTTCGTCTATTGTGGGTTTTAAAAGCAGCAACGTTTTCACAGCTTCTCTGTCCGAGAAGCCTGAGACTTCCCAGGACAATCACGTAACAGCTGAAAGAAGAGGCACGACCTGATAACATGCAAGCACGTGGTTGACCAAGCTCCTAGAATGGACTAAATCACCCCAAGCTATCTGCACACGACAACTGACAGATTATACTTCAAAGCTACCTTTTTAGGAGCATCACTTCCCCCACCCACCATCCCCCACAAAATTTAAGGTTGGCCATTAAAGATGCTGTCAGGATTTGCTACAAGTCGTGTGCAATCAAAATAAACAGCACTAAACCCAGGAAAGGGCTGTAAAAATGAAAACAATTTGTTTGTGTAAAATCCTAAAGAAAATATGAAGTATGAACATTTAAGGTATGAAAAATGTAACCAACTATATTCAAGGGGTCATTTAAGCTATATCTACAGATGATTTCTACAACTTAAAGAATATTGGACATTACAAGACAGGAGGACTACACTCCATTCCAATTCTAACTCCAGTTCCCTGTTCCTTCCCCATATCTTTGAGAACACAATTACCGACTAGAGAATAAATCTTTCCAGAACTCAAAAATAACCATTAACTTCAATGCATTTTCAATGATAACATGGCATACCGTAACAAGGAACCCACATGAATATGGACACAACTGTGCCAGGTGGAGCACAGTCAGAAAGCACAAATATCGTAGAGAAACAGGACATGGGTAGGAATATACAACTTCAGACTTTTTTTTTTAATTTGAGAAAAGGAAGCCCAAGGAAACTGAACTCACCAACATTGCTGTGGGAAAATATAGAAAAATGGATTGTTTGGTTATCCTACATATAGAGCAGATACTTACCACTAAGAGGAAAGGACCAAGGGAGTAATGGAAGTAGTGCAGGGAATGGGATGTTAACTACTTCCTAATTGGATGGCACTAATCTGTGTCTATTGATTAATGACTAATTTTGTGGGGGTTTTTTTTTTTTTAAATTACAGCTGTCCTCTTTATTCTCTGACAAAGGGACAGGAGAAGACGATGACAACAACTACTTATATTTCCGTAATAAAACATCTCAAGCTGCTTCACAGGTGCATTATGAAACAAAATATGACACTGAGCCACATTGGGCTAATGACCAAAAGCTTTGTCTAACAGTTCGGTTTTAAGGAGTGTTTTGAAAAGGAGGAAAGCAAGGTGGTGATGTTTAGGAAGGGAATTCCTGAGCTTAGGTAGCTGAAGGCACCAGCAACGGAGGAACGATAAAAACCTGGGATGCTCAAGAGGCCAAAATTACACAATATTGTGTTACTGACACTGATCTCATCTGGAGTGGTCATTCTTTGTGAACAGTCCCCACTAACAGAGGTGCGAGGAATATGCAACATGTTGGCAGCAGTGAGATTTCTGAAGATCCAAAGACAAGACATTAGCACTGCGGTTTTGTTTTTTTTTTTAAAAAAGAACAAAACATGTCACAAGCTGGTAACAGGATTCTGAAGAGAGCACATTTCTTTTCCTCTTGGAAGGTCAGACCAAGTTGAAGTTGTTTTTTTTCTCTCAAGTCTACTCAGCAACGATCTGGACCTCCAACACCCCAACCTTTCCAACCTTCTTACCTTCGAAGCAGTGCAGTCAGCAGCAACTGGGTAAGTTTCTTTTCACTTCAGGGAGGTAGCAGACCCAGTCACATTTGCAAGGTGCATTGGACGGTTTAGTGCCATCATGGCAGTGGGCTACTGGGTAAAAGCACTAAGTCAGCATAATTTCAATACGGTGAGCGCCGTGATCCAGTGAACAGCGGAATGGGCGACAGTCAAGACAGAACGGAGGATAGTTTTATTTTTAATTCTTGTATCAGGAGGAGCAATCACTATTGCTATTTCAAGAAGGGGGGGAAAAAATCAATCGCTATTACAGTTTTGGGCTTTGATTTTCCTTCATGCCAAATCCACCCTTTGTGGGTGGGGCTAAGCCAAAAGCATGCTAATTCAGCAACAGTGCCACAACCTCCAAACCAGTCCACTAGTGGAACCACAATTCTTTCATTGCAGAAGACAGCACCACACCATCCAAGTCTGTTTAGAAGTGGTATTGCAAGACTTTCTCGTAATTGCCTTCACAGCTCATCTTTTCTGGAGGTGCAACAACCGAGTCATTGCAATCATGGCAACACTTTTCCCTACTATTAATTTGAAAGCATTGGACCTGCTTTCAGAATTTCATCTTTTCAAGCAGAGAGCCCAGCTTTACTTTGACAACCTAGCCATTGATGATCTACAGAAGTAGTAAAGATATGCATAGCTATTGGCATTGAAGGACTACATTGTCTCAGCACCTCTGGTCTTAAAGAGGGTGAGCAGAAGGACCCTGCAAAGATTTAGTCCACTCTAGAATACCAAATTATACCTCAATTTTCAAGTACACTGACTCCAATTCACGTTTTTCAGACATAAACAAAAAATGCTAGAAGTAATCAGCAAGTCTGGGAGCATCTGTGGAGAGAGAAGCAGAGTTAGCGTTTCAGGTCAGTGACCTTTCATGCCCAGAGAGACAACAGCTTAGCGAATCCATAGACCAGTATCAGTCATTGTCTTGCCAAAGGCCAAGAGTGTGATTTTACTAACAAACAGGTGGATCACATCAAACTTGACTGCATCCACACTGATGGAACTCTACCAAAATGATCTTTTGGACAAACCCAAAGAGTACATGGTTGAAAGGGGAGGTGACCAGCCCGAAACTTCAGGTACCAGTCCTGTGTTCATTGTTTAGAAGCATTCCTATAAATAATTGATAGAGCGAACTACCAACCCCGAGAAATAAAGCATATAAGCAGATGCATGGGAGGGAGTCAGTCTCTGAAGGACAGAAGGGGAGCTTCCTGAAGCTCGGCTTTGGCTGAGTGTTAGACTTTGGCCTAACACTTTGGTTAGCTCAAGAAGACGGAGGACCAAAGAGACCACCTGTGCCTCACTTGCCTCATTGGTGTTGGCAGTCTCCCTGACACTCTGCCCCACTGTTTGATCTTGGATCTGTAATCCGTTCAATCTGTTACAGGTCATATGTCTTTTCTGTCTATTTAGCTTATGCATCATACAATGTATATTAAGCAGCAGCAGTTAAATTTTTGCTTAATAAACTATTTTAAAATCACATTATGAGCTCAACCCCTTCTTTGGGTGTCCAACAGCCCAACCCAAATCTTACAGGCATCAGAGGTCACTGGAAATGACAATATCGCAAAGCCAAGCCAGACACCGCGGGCAAGAGTGCTGAACACAAACAGTTAAACCGCAGGACATCTTCGTGCCCTGACAAGATTTGCAATTTTCCATCTCGATACAAATTGATTCATCCATGAAGTTGCGAGTGACACTAATATACTCTGATCTTCAAGATCAGTTGTAAGCACAAGTGAGCGAGTGGAACAGACATTCCATTGTCAATGTTACCAAACACATTGATTCGATTACTCCGCTAGAGCACTTGCATCCAATTGTACTTCATGACCAGGAAAAGAGGGCACACATTTGCTCTGGGGAAAAAGTAGACATGGGTGCCAGTGCAAACTTTTTACCCCTCGCATCTTAAAATGCATGTATCCAACAGCATTCCAAGAGAGCTGAGCATTTGTTGAAGCTATCTGCTTACAACGGGTCCCCAATCCCACATCTCTGATCCATTAAGTTTCATTATGATTCAGCTTATGAACGCCAACTGTTCTACGTTATTCAAATGACTGGACCGGCTATTAGCTGAACTGCAAAAATGCATTAACCTAACCTGGATAACCATCCATAGCATCAGGCGATGCCAAGCACCATCTCCCTCCAGTCCTCAGACAGTGAGACGGCACAGTGGCGCAGTGGTTAGCACCGCAGCCTCACAGCTCCAGCGACCCGGGTTCAATTCCGGGTACTGCCTGTGTGGAGTTTGCAAGTTCTCCCTGTGTCTGCGTGGGTTTCCTCCGGGTGCTCCGGTTTCCTCCCACATGCCAAAGACTTGCAGGTTGGTAGGTAAATTGGCCATTAGAAATTGCCCCTAGTATAGGTAGGTGGTAGGGAAATATAGGGACAGGTGGGGATGTGGTAGGAATATGGGATTAGTGTAGGATTAGTATAAATGGGTGGTTGATGGTCGGCACAGACTCGGTGGGCCGAAGGGCCTGTTTCAGTGCTGTATCTCTAAAAAAAAAAAAAAGTGAGTGGAGCCTTGCATCAAAGAGTGCAATGCGAACTGTGGTTTCCCAATTTTACCCATATTGTGGCCAGTAGATAGAAGCTCTTTTCAACTTCTGAGCCTCTTTTGGTTTCAAGATTCCCAAGGACAACAAGAAGGATGAGGCACAGCCTCTTAAATTTGACATACCTTGACTCCAGTGCTAACTGTATCCAGTGCATGAAGTTAGAGCTGTTCTTTTAGAAGAACGCAGAAAAATGAAAGAAATGCATGACAATTATGCTGGGAGTAAACTTCCCAAATTAGCCATTGGTCAGCAAGTTAACATTCAAAATCCTATCACTGCTACATGGAGTTTTGCAACAGTCTCCAAAGTTAGACCAGAACCACATTCTTACAAAGTAACTACACCTATTGGCACTACATTGCATCGTAACAGAGATCAAATCAAAGCTGTTCATAATTCCAAGTCCATGGAAGACTCCATTGCAACTCATACAAGATCAAAGACTATCTCAGGCAGAGTCTACACATCCTAACTTTTCTGACAAGCTTGTTATGTGGCACTTTATCAAATACCTTTTGGAAGCTTATGTACATAATTAACACACTACCCTCACCAACCCTCTGTTATTCATCAAAAGACTTTATTTATTTAGAGATACAGCACTGAAACAGGCCCTTCGGCCCACCGAATCTGTGCCGACCATCAACCACCCATTTGTACCAATCCTACACTAATCTCATATTCCTACCACATCCCCACCTGTCCCTATATTCCCCTACCACCTTCCTACACTAGGGGCAATTTATAATGGCCAATTTACCCATCAACCTGCAAGTCTTTGGCTGTGGGAGGAAACCGGAGCACCCGGAGAAAACCCATGCGGTCACAGGGAGAACTTGCAAACTCCGCACAGACAGTACCCAGAATTGAACCTGGGTCGCTGGAGCTGAGGCTGCGGTGCTAACCACTGTGCCACTAAAAGCTTCTGTAAAGTTAAACATTTTCCCCTTAACAATCTGTGCTGGCTTTCCTCAATTAATCCACATTTGTCCAAATGACTATTAATTTGGTCCTGAATTATTGTTTCTAAAATCTTTCCCACCATTTGAAGTTAAACTGACAGGCCTGCAGCTGCTGGGCTTGTCCTTACACTCTTTTGACCAAGGGCATATCATTTGAAATTCAGTCCTCTGGCACCACCCTGTATCCAAGGAGTATTGGAAGACTATGGCCAGTGCCTCCACAATGTCCACCCTTACTTACCTCAGTATCCTTCGATGCATCTCATCTGGTCCTGGTGAATTATCAACTTTAAGTACAGCCAGCCTATCGAATACCTCTTTTCAATTTTTAGTCCATCCAGTATCTCAACTACCTGCTCTTTCACAAAGACTTGGGCAGCAGCTTCTTTCTTGGTAAAGCCAGATCCAAAGTACTCAGGCTCCATGCATAAACCCCCTTTTTGGTTCCTAATCAGCCCCAGTCCTCCTGTTATGATCTTTTTAACTATTTATATGCCTATAGAAGACTTTTAGATTCCCTTTTACATTAGCTACTGCCAGTCTCTTCTCATACTCTCTTTGCTTCCCATTTCTTTCTTCACTTCCCCTCTGAACCTTCTCTATTCAGACTGGTTCTCAATTGTATTATCCACCTGACATCGGTCATATGCAACCCTTCTGCTTCATCTTACTCTTTTGTCATCCAGGAAGCTTGGCTTTGCCCCAACTTTCCCCCTTATGGGGATATACCTGAACACCCCCCTTCAAAGGCAGTCCACTGTTCCTTGCTGACCAATCTCCTATTCCAATTTACCCAGGGCATATCCATTCTCACCCCATTGAAGTTGGCCCTTATCCAATTGAATTTTTAGACTCGTAAATGCTCCTTGTCCTTTTCCATAACAAACCTAAACCTTATGATATTATGCTCACTGTCCCCTAAATATTCCCCTACTGGCACTTGATCCAGCTCACTCCCCAGAACCAGATCCAGCAATGGCTTTTTCCTTGTTGGACTGGAAACACACTGACGTAGAAAATTCTCCTGAACTCATTCTAGAAACACTTGGCCCTCTCTGCAGTCTACACTATTACTATCCTTGTCTATACTAGGATAAAGTCCCTCATTACAACTACCCTATAGTTCTTGCATCAAATTGCCTTGTAAATATGTTCCTCTACATCATTCCCACTAGTTGGTGGCCTATAGAATACACCCTGTAGTGAAGCAGTACCTCTTTTTAATTGTCTCTAACCAAACAGATTCCGCCCTTGACCCCTCTCTCTCCAGCACTAACGTTCTCCTTTATCAATACAGCTACCTCGCCTTTCTTTCCTTCTCTATCGTTCCTGAACACTTGTATCCAGGAATATTTAGTACCCAGTCCTGTACTTTTGAGCCAGGTCTCGTCAGAACACCTTTTTTCCCCCCCATGTGACTATCTTCACCTGCCACTCACCAGCATTATTTCCCATACTTCATTCATTCACATACATGCACAATAAACCTAATTTAGACCTCTTACACTGACCCCAACTAATGCCTTACTATTTTCTACTCTTGTGCTATCTATCTTTCCCAATTCTCTGTGCTCCTTGGTTTTCCTCCAAATTTACCTCCTGGACCCCACACCCTGCCAGGTTAGATTTAAACCCTCCCAAATAGAACTGGCAAATCGCCCCACAAGGACATTGGTTCCAGCTCTGTTCAAATGCAATCTGTCCAGCCTGTACAGGTCCCATCTCCCCCAGAAATCTAAAGTCCTCACTCCTGCATCATCTCTCCAGCCATACTCTATCTGCTCTATTCTCCTATTTCTATATTTGCGCGTGATACTGGGAGTAATCTGTAGGTTGCTACCCTTGAGGTCCTACTTACTATTGTGTTTTAGCTTGCCAAGGTCTGCCTTCAGGACCACATAGCTCTTTCTACCTATGTCATTGATATAAATATGGATCATGACTATTAGCTATTTACCCTTCCCCCCCCCCCCTCCCTCAGTGCTTTGCAGCCAGTGACATTCTTCACCTGGCACGAGGAGGCAATATACAATCCTGGATTCACATTTGTGACCACAGAAACACGTGTCCATTCCCCTATCGAATATCGCTATTGCTTTTCCAATCTTCCTTCCACCCCACACCACCCCTGGCCATACTGCTGAACCAGCCATGGTGCCATGGACTAAGCTCTGGCTGCACACCCCAGATGAACCATTACTCTAACCTGTATTCAGAATGGAATACTGGTTGGTACGGGAGATGCACTCAGGGGTCTCCTGCACCATCAGCCTGGTCCTTCTTGACTGCCTGGCAGTTACCAGTTCCCCCTCTGCCTGCATGCCCTTAAACTATGGGGTGGCCACATCCATAAATATGCTACCCATGAAACTCAGCCTTGCAGATGCACTGCAGTGACACCAGTTAGCTACAGCATGTTGAGCAGCTGCAACACTTCCTGCACATACGGCTGTAGAGAATGTGAAGCATTCTAGAGTTCCCACATGGAACAGAAGGTGTACTCCATGGGACTGAGGCTGTGACGTGCCTCGATTTGTTAGACTATTAAACTTACAACTTAAATCCTCACCAATCAGCTGCTTCTCTTGTGCTGACATAGGAACAGCAGTAGGCCATTGAGCCTGCCCCACCATTCAATATGATCATGGCTGATCTACCATTTCAATGCCTTTTTCCCCACACTATCCTCATATTCACTTGCTATTGCTATTTAGAAATCTGTCAATCTCGAATTTAAAAGTACTCAATAAGAGCTTCCACAGCCACCTGGGGTAGAGAATTCCAAAGATTCACAACCCTCTGAGTAAAGAAATTTTTCCTCATCTCGGTCCTAAGTGGCTTCACTCTTATTTTGAAATTGTCTCCCCTGGTTCTAGATTCCCTAACCAGGGGAAACATCTTAGCGGCATCTACCCTGTCTATCCCTTTAAGTATTTTGTAGGTTTCAATGTGATCACCTCTCATTCTTCGAAACTCTAGAGAATACAGGCCCAGTTTCCCCAATTTCTCTTCATAGGACAGTCCCGCCATCCCGGGAACAAGTCTGGTGAACCTTTGTTGCACTCCCTCTGTGACAATAATATCCTTCCTAAGGTAAGACCAAAACTGCACACAGTACTCTAGGTGCAGTCTAACCAGGGTTCTATGCAATTGAAGCAAGACTTCACTACTCTTGTACTCAAATCCTCTTGTGATAAAGGCTAACATACTATTAGCCTTTTATTTGCTCGCTGTACCTGCATGTTAGCTTTCAGTGACGGACGTCACTTTATTTTATAGGGAGGTTAACTGAAAAGGTTTTATTCAACTCTTAACATCTAAGATTTTTAGATGTTAATTTACCGAGAAAGTTAAAGGGATAATAATCCTGAATTTTAACTTTATTCCCTAAATCTGATTAAAATACTCAATTATATGACAAATTATGCTGTTGAAGGAGCCTCCCTGATCAGTCTATTACAAGCCAATAGTATTTGACAGTTACACTTCACTGAAACACTTTTCATTGACTTAAAGATAGATTTGTGTCGATATGATTGATCATTGTAGAAACCATAACCTGAAGCGAGGGTAATCATGGTTACGGTCTTTTCTTTTGATTTCAGACTTCATTTGAAGCTTCAAATCAGCTCAGCTACAACAAGCATATCCCTTAAAATCTCTTCATATTCAGAAGTAAAACAATGTCAGTAAGCAGCAGCAATCTCAAGATCATTTACGTAGAGTTTCGCAGCAGCCAATAAAAAGGACTTTAAATCTAGAATCTCCTGAATGCTTTAGTCTTTTGTACAACTTACTTGGTTCCAAGGATACTGGCTGTAGCTTTTTAATACCAGACTTTATCTCCCTCATCAGCATCTCATGCAGAGAAGGGGTGGAAGAGGGCAGGTCTCTTAGCTTCCTTACAGTTGCCTGAATTTAGAGACAGAAAATAAATAAAAGGGCGATAACAGCTATATTGAAGAATATGCAATCAGGTAGAGTTTAGATACAAATAGGTGGACTTGGGTTATCTGTAGGTTCCCCATTAGATTCTAGAGCTGTTGAGTCAATGCACCTTTCTACACTATATCCCATTCTGTTTAACCAAGATTCTTTCCCCCCTTCCCCAAAACACTTCATTGAAAATAATCAGGATTACGTGCAAGCAAAGCTGTTGATAACTCCATATTTGTCAAATTAAAACCAATATACCCAGTGAAGTGACTGAAGGCATAAACTACTGTATATTGAAGCCCATTGGCGAATAGACAATAGCCAAACATCAAATCATCAGACAAGACAAGGGAGCGATAGGAACACTTCCATAGTCAGTATCTACGTGCAGTTCTGACTCTATCCAAACATGGGCATCACTTTCTCTAGTAAATCTCAAACACAAATTTAAAAACACAGCCTACTACACCAGCGAGAGATCAACATCCTTGTCAAATCCTAGAATGGCAACTGAATTCTGGAGCAGTTTTGTGGCATATATTGCAGTGCAGGCAAACCATCTGTACTTACAGGTTTCAACAATGACTTCAAGAGGCTAAAATCCACCAAGACATCACACGGAGTTCTGGGATCATTGTTATTGATCTGAAAAGTAGCACAAGAGCCAAGATGGCTTTGAAAGGTGTTTTGGCCCCCATAGTCAAACATTTTAAAAGCACATCTTCATTCCTCTCAAACAAAAAGGCATCTTAAACTGTGCAGAGACTGTGCTTTTGCTAAAACTGCAGAATTACTACTAAATTAGAAGGGTACACTCAGTAAGATCCCAAAATATGGCATCAACAAGCTCAAATTTCACGAGGTTGTACATAACAGAAATATTTGTAGCATTTTGGGGCTTCCATTATACACAAGTCACACTTCACACACACTGTTTGTAAAACTGGTAAAGATGTTTGATACAAGTGAAAAGCTTATTGCTCCATTAGTGCAGTGCTGGCAGTGGGTATAGAGAGTGAGATGAACAAAACAATTGTAGCTGGAAGATTAGCATACAAGGCAATTAAAAAACTGCAGCCAGATCCTGCGGATTGATCAACCTAATTAATGTTCAGACAAACCCAAACTTGCTCAGATCAGGAACCTGCTCTCAAATTCCATTAGCAGAGGATAACATAAATCAGATAAATGCTGAATAAGGAGTTAATTTTTGGATTTGATGCAGGAATTGCAGTGGATGTTGAGAACACGAGTGACTATTAAACATAGGCATTAATTGATGAAGCTTGATGGAAAAAGATTACTCCACTGAATATCTGGCCACTATTCCCAACTTTCCATTTCAAGTTTCTTAAAATTACCATTTACAGTTGTTTCTCTTCTGTGAGTCCCTGACCTACAAGGTAATTGACCTACTCCCAGATCTGACTGTACCACTCAGTCCATTGGCAGGAGCCACATCAACGTGGCCAAACTCATCCCTCTCCTCAAATCCCCACGGTAAATGTTCTGTCTGAATTCCCAACCCAGATCAGGACAACATTCAAGAATCACAACCCTGAATATTACCAATACAAGGACAAGTGCTAGCCAAATTTGAAGCTCATGGAATTGAAGGCAAATTGTTGGCCTGGTTAGGAAATTGGCTGAGCGGAAGGAGGCAGAAAGTAGGAATAATGGGAATGCATGCTAATTGGCAGGAAGTATCCCACAAGGATCTGTATTGGGGTCTCAGCTATTCACTGTATTCATTAGTGACTTAGGTGATGGGGATAGAAAACTATATATCCAAGTTTGCCCATGACATAAAGGTAGGCGGCATTGCAATTATGCTTCCATCAATACGGCTTACAAAAAAATAGATAAAGTTAATGGGCAAAACTGTGGCAAATGGATTTTAACATAGGCAAATGTGAAAGCACCCACCTCAGACCTAAAAAAGGATAACAGTACTTTCTAAATGGTGTAAAGCTAGAAACAGTGTAGGGTGAAAGAGACTTGTGGGTCCAAGTACACAGATTAAAATGTCATGAACAGGCACAGAAATTAATCAAAAAGGCTAATGGAATGCTGGCCTTTATAAAAATCAAGAGGATTAGAATACAAGTGGTTAGAAGTCATGCTTTAGCTATACAAAGCCCTACTTAGACCACACCTGGAGTAGAAAGTAGTTCTGGACACCACACCTTGGGAAGAATGTATTAACCTTGGAGGGAGTGCAGTGTGGATTTACCAGAATGATACCTGGACTCCAGGTTATGATTCTTGAATGTCATCCTCATCTGGGATGGGAATTCAGACAGAACATTTACCGTGGGGATTTGAGGAGAGGGAGGAGTTCGGCCAGGTTGATGTGGCTCCTGTCAATGGACTGAGTGGTACAGTCAGATCTGGGAGATATTATACTAACTAGGATTGTATTCGCTGAGATTTAGAAGGTTGAGGGGAGATTTAATCAAAGTCTTCAAGAGATTAAAGGGGAATAGATAGTTTCTTTCTATCTACCCCACCTCTGCTGGCTGGAGAGTCTAGGACTAGGGGGCACGGTCTAAAAATTAGAGCCGGACCTTTCAAGAGTGAAGTTACACAAAAGGGTGGCAGTGGTTTGGAACTTTATTCTGTAAACAGCAACTATTGCTCGATCAATTGTTGATTTTAAATCCAAGATTGATTTTTGTTCACCAAATGTATTCAGGGATGAGAGTCAAAGGCTGGTATATGGACCTAGGTCACACATCAGCCACGATCTTATTGAATAGTGGAACAGGCTCAAGGGGGCTAAATGGCCTACTCCAATTCCTATTTTATTGCTTTGCTAGGTCAGCCACTGGAGTTTCAATAATTAGAAATGATTAACATCCTGGCACAATACCTAAGCCAACAGGTCTTCTTAAATCAGGAGATTTATGAATGAAGGGTAATTGATACAAAGTCTTATTCATACTCCCCTTAGGTCAGTTTTTTGTGTTAGTTGTGTGATGCAACAAGAGAATTAGAAAAATGCTTCAAACTCAATTTAGAGTCAGAGTTATACAGCACAGAAACAGGCCCTTCAGCCCATTGTGTCTGTGCCAGCCATCAAGTACCTAACTATTCTAATCCCATTTTCCAGCACTTGGCCCGTAGTCTTGTATGCTATGGCGTTTCAAATGCTCATCTAAATACTTCTTAAATGTTGAGGGTTCCTGCCTCAACCACCTCTTCATGCAGTGTGTTCCAGATTCCAACCACCCTCTGGGTGAAAAAAGATTTCCTCAGATCCCCTCTAAACCACCTGCCCCTTACCTTAAATCTATGCCCCCTGGTTATTGACACCTCCGCTAAGGGAAACATTTTCTTCCTATCTAACCTATCAATGCCCCTCTTAAATTTTGGATACCTCAATCAGGTCCCCCCCTCAGCCTTCCTGGTGGTTACTGGAAGCAGAAAAATAAATCTTGAATTGTTAAGTGCATTGGGAGGGGACTCGTATGGAATAGAAAACCTCTATAAACCACTTGGGCAGCATGGTCCGTTTCTGTACTGTACATTCCATGTAATGGCCAACAGACTGCCCAGGAAAAACAAAGTTGTAGTGAGGGAAAAGTGGTGAGGAAAATTTGACACTGATAATCTGCTCTGATTTAGATGAATTGTGTAGGGTCAAGCTGTATTCCACTCCCACTTGTACCACTATTATCCAGATGACAGCGTGAAGGTGAGGAAAGAAAGTGAATGATTTACAGCAAAAGTAATAGAAGTTAGTATTCCCCACTAAATACATAGCAAAAACCTGCATCCCAATTTTCAGCCACAACTCTCTTGCACCTCCTCCCCACAACAAAAAAAAACTTACCGTAACCTTCCGCAGTATATATCGCTTGTATTTAATGTCATCCAGAATTTCCTTAAATGGGGATAACTGGGGCTTCACTGGAAGGGGCTTGTAACTTCGTTCACAAATATTCCTTAACCTCACACCACTTCGCACTTCCTTCATCAACTGGAACCAAGCTCGACTCTAGGTGGAAAAGACAAGTAGGGACTAAAGATATCCAAATTGCACTCCATGTCCACCAGAAACATTTGGGCGTTAAATGAGAGCATTTAATGTTCAGTGATGAAAGCTCAGATATTAGAACATACAGGAACTATAGGAATTTCAGCAGATCGAAGGCATTAACTTGGACCGAGATTGTAGTTATCAGATGTTCAGTGTAAAGTAAATATCTTGGTAAATTAAACTGAAGTTTAATTTATTTTAAAAAGGCAGTGTCATTGCAACAGCATTGCTATAGTCATGGTTTACAGGGTTGTATACATGAAGTTAATGAAAATTGATTCTTTGTGGAATCTTCAATGAACCAGCAGTACAATACTAAAATTATACTTGACCAGATTCTCAATATTTGCATATATACTTTATGAAGCTATTGTACATTTGGATTGCAGCGTTGGCAAAACAAGTGCACCAAGGCTTCTTGTGGCTATACCTAAAAAGACTATGAGGGGTTAAGGTTTGAACCAATTGTCTTTTGGCCTGAGGTTTATTTACGCTAAGTAGCGGGTAGCTGCGGGGTGGGGGAGGGGTGAAGTGGGAGCCCTACTTCACAGTCCTTAAGATTTGTTCGGTCAGATCCAGAACCAGCACCAGTGATCTGTTTATAGGTCAAAGGGATTGGCTAAGTAATTTTCTTCAACTTGTGCTTTAAGCAGACAAGAAAAAGTACTTGCACTTATATGGTACCTTATGATTCATATATGTCTTTAAGCACTTCTGTGAACTGCAGGAACAAAAACTCAGCCGCCATTTTAGTGCTTTGTGAAATGACCAGCTAATATAATTTTTTGTTTCAGGTAGGAGTGATAATCAGGATTCCTCAAGAAATTCCTGTTAGTCAAATAATGCCAAGGGACATTGAAACATCCACCAGAACACAAGACAGGATCTTGTGTTTCTTCAAAGGCGGTCATTGACAACAATGCAGCACTCCCTCAAATACTACATTGAAGTCGCAGCCAGTCCTAGTGCTGGAGTGAGGCTTGAATCTAAACTTGACTGAGGCAACATTGCTACCAACCAAGTCAAACTGGCCAAGTGGATAACAGAATATTGATATTTATTCGCAAGGTGGAATGAAGAAATATTGAATCTAGGATTAATGACAGAGATTGCAATGCTGGTACATTTAGAACTTCTCACCCAGTGCACAGCCTCTGGGCTTGTTTCATCAAATGGCTCATCCTCCAGTAGTTTTTTCAGGGTCTGCAAGAATTAAGGTACAAAATGACAGAAGGTTAGAACCTCAATAGAGTTCAACAGGATTTGCCAACACTAGATTGAAACCTAGCTAGTGCCACAATTCCACTAGAATAGCTCCATTGAATACGCAGTCTGGTGTGACAAACACAAAATCAAAGTTGGGAGGTGGAGAGGAAGATTAAAAAGTTAAAAAAGAAATTCAGGGTGTTACACGTTTCCAATGGAGTGGAAGAATTTCCAATCTAGATTATTTTTTACTGGGACATTTCAATGTTAGTTTGTGCAGCTTCCTAAAGATTTTTCTGTAGCAATTTAGAATAGCAAAAAGGACAACTGTACATGTAGGAGATAACAAAAAAGTGCAAAGCAAGGCTGTACCTAGGCTTCGGCCTGAATCCTAAAAACACATTCAAATCTGGGGATGGGGAATATGAATTCTCGCTCATTACTGGCCGTCTACTCACGATTAAAAAGACACCTGTTGACATGGAACAGACTCTGTCACAATATCCCCTACAATTGACCATCTCAGTGGACAAATTGTCTAGGCTCACAGATTAAGAGAAGCAGCAGATACAAGAGGACTGTTGATGCTCATGGAATCATTTCACCAAGGGAAAGACCAAAGAAAAAAAAACTGAGGGATATTTCTATTCTACACATCAGCAAGAAAAAGCTGACATTTTTATTTATTCCAACATTCACCTGAATAAGCAGAATACAAGGCAAGTCACATTGATCTCTGCTTGGAGAGCCAAGGGCCCCAGACAGCTTTAAGAATGTCATGTTGATTCAGTGCATAGAGGAAACTGTTTGAAAATATCTTTCCCTTTTCAAGATGGAATGCAACCAGTCCATCACAAGCATTCCACTTAGTTATTTGATTCCACCAGGCTATAGTGTAGCAGGTTACAGTACTGAACTTGAACTGGTCAGTTTAGCAGATAGGGCAAGCAGGAGTACAATATCCATGAACAGATTTGACAAGTACCCTCATCTTACTGTGGAATACAATGGATCCATCTCAAGTCTGATGAGAAACTATTAGAAGGAATCTGAAGATTACATACAAGGTGTTCTCGACCAAGTGCAAGATCTTCCTAGGTATATGTTTAAGAGGTAATGAAAGTTAGTCCCATATTGTAAACCAACATGTTTAAAGATGCAGACAAGTCTGTAGCCTCTCTGCCCCCATTTATGGGGATGGGGAGCTCCAAGTTCAGCACTCAAACATGGTTTCTAGCCATGCTGTTTCAGTACGGCTACAACACTGGCATCTGACAATGTGGAAACTTGTCCAGGTATGTCCTGTCCACAAAAAACAGGAAAAATCCAATCCGACCAATTACTGCCTCAGTGTACTCTCAATCAGCAGCAAAATGTTGGAAGGTGTTGTCAACAGTGCTATTAAGTGGCACCTACTCACCAATAATCTGCTCCAGACCTCATTACAGCCTTTGTCCAAACATGGACAAAACAGCTGAATTCCAGAGATGAAGCAAGTGGCTGCCCTTGACATCAAGGCAGCATTTGACTGAGTGTGGCACCAAGGAGACATGCAAGAAGTCAATGGGAATCAAGGAAAACTCTTCACTGATTGGAGTCACACCCAATACAAAAGGAAGATGGTTGTGGCTGTTGGGTGGCCAATCATCTCAGCCCCAGGACACTGTTGCAGGAGTTCCTCAGGATGGTGTCCTAGGCCCAACCATCTTCAGCTGCTTTATTAATGACCTTCCCTCCATAAGGTCAGAAGAGGAGATATTCACTGACTATTGCAGTGTTCAACTCCATTTGTAACTTCGCAGATAATGAAGCAGTCCATACCCACATGCAGAAAGACATGGACAACATTCAGGATTGTACTGATGAGCAGCAAGTAACATTCATGCCACACAAGTGCTAGGCAATGACCATCTCTAACAAGAGTCTAAACACCTCTTCTTGACATTACACAACATTAGCAATGCTGAATGCCCCAATGTCCATAGTGTTATCATTAAACAGAAACTTTACTGGACTGGCCATATAAATACTGCAGCTACAGAAGCAGGTCAAAGGCTGGGAATTCTGTGATTCCCCAATGCCTGTCCAGCATCTACAAGGCACAAGTCAGGAGTGTGATGGAATACTCTCCACTTGCCTGGATGAGCGCAGCTCCAACACTTCAGCAGCTCAACACCATCCAAGAAAAAGAACAGCCCACTCGCTCAATACCCCATCCACCACCTTAAATATTCACTCCCTCCACCATCAGCACATAGTGGCTGCAGTGTGTACCATCTACAAGAGACACTCCAGAAATTTTCCAAGTCTCTTAATGCCTTCCTAATCTGCAACTTCTACCACCTAGAACAGCAAGGGCAGCAGATGTATGGGAACACAATTACCTCCAAGTTCCACTTCAAATCATACATTATTCTGATTTTGAAATATATAATTGTTCCTTTATCACCCCTGGGTCAAAATCCTGGAACTTGCTCCCGAACACGGTGGGTGTACCCACACTGCATTGTCTGCAGCAGTTCAAGAATGAGGCTCACCATCATTTACTCAAGGGCCACTAGTGATGAGACCCATATCCCATGAACGAATAAATATGTCTCCTAGTAGCCAAGAGTGGCTGAGCTTCCCAAAAGTGAGTATGTTATTTGGCTCAGAGGTTGGCAAGCACCTCACTGACTCTCTCTCCTCCTTCAACCAAACTTTTAAGTCACCCCTACCATCTTGTCTGGCTCATTGTCTGAATGCACTGCTGTGAAGTCCTTCAGGATGTTGTTCCATATTAAAAGGTGCTTATATAAAAAGCAAAGTTGCCTTACCGTTTTTGCACTTCTGATGCTGTTCAAGTAGCTGCACAACTTCACAGTCTCAGTAAACAGAGCCTTACTCACAGCTTGATACTCAGCTGCTGCTGTCAAAGGATTCTGGAGGTGGTTTTCACATATCTGAAACCAGAGGGATAGATTTACCTCATGGCAGAAAAGCTTTAAAAAAAAAGTTACCAGTTCAACTTCCCAGAGTATAGGATTTTTAGAAAAGGAGCTCCCAGATTTAATTCATGAAACTGGTTTAAGACTTTATTCAGGATGGAGCCAATTTATAGAATGGAATGATCCAAATGGTCAAATTGCTGCTGCAATACAAGCCAACAATTTCCTAGCAAGAGCAAGTGAGTGTCTGCCAGCTACAAACCAAATGTGGAATATCGAGACTCCCAAACAGTGGCACAGAACACCCACCAGGAAGATTCAGGATAGCAATCTGGAGCAGGAATGGAGTTTGTTGCCCAGATCAGGAGTATTGTGCCCAAACAGTGCCTCAGTCTCCATGGCAGCCAGTCTTTGGCACAACCTGGCAGTTTTCCTTTAGAGTAAAGCCTATTCTGCAAATGCCATGCTTTGGGAATCTTGCATCATTGTGTGCATCTTGCACAATCCAGCAGGTTAAAGGCACCAAACAGCACTGTTATAATCCACAGGTCAACAGATCCCAGGTTTGGTCCGTGCATAGGAACAAGAGGGAGGCCATTCATCCCTGCAAACCTGTTCCACCTTTCAATTAGATCATGGTTGATCCATATCTTAACTATCTTGGTTCTGTAAGCCTCAATACCCTTACCTTAAACAATTCAGTTTTGAAATTGATCCTCAGTCACATTGGCTTTCTTCTGGTTGGCGTGGGGGGGGGGGGGGGGGGGTGGGTGGTTGCAGTGGGAAGTTTCATTGAGAGGTGCAGAACTAGGGTATACCACTGCCCATTAACCAACATTGAAATGTGATATAAACCCACTTCAGTTAGCCAGATTCCAATGAGGCACTATTTGAGCACAATGCTCCTGATCTAGATAGCAAACTCAATTCCTGCTCCAGGAAGATTCATGATAGCAATCTGGAAAGTGAAAATGAATCAGTGGGAGACTTTGGGCGAGGGCAGGAGTAGTGCTTCTAGTGTCAAATATAAAAAGGGACTAGAGGCAAGGAACTGGGCAATGTCAACTTATTTCAAAAGCAAAATACTATGGATGCTGGAAATTCTGAACCGGTCTGGTAGCATTTGTGGTGGGAAAAAAAACAGTTAACGTTTCAAGTCTGTGACCTTTCATCAGAACAGGGAGAAGTTAAAAAGACATTTTGTTTCTTTACTTGTCCAATCACCACTCCCTTTGACTTCGCATCATGAACACTTGTCATTTCATCTCTCCTGTCTTCCACCCTATCACAGACCTTCCCTTTTGTTTTTCTTCCTCACACCTTCCCCCTTTTCACTTGCTCAAAACCCATTACTAACGTCTCCCTGTTCTGATGAACGATCACAGGTCTGAAATGTTACTTCCATTTCTCTCTGCACAGATGCTGCCAGATCGGAGTATTTCCAGCATTTACCATAAATTATTTACTGATCTTTCAGCTCTGGGACCTCAGTTTAGATCACCATCGTTTGCAGATAGGTCAAAGAAACTGGCATTTACCAGAATTGGACACCATCTTTTGGAAGGATCAGCAGATTAAGTTTGACAGAAGCACAATATAAAGACAAATTGCATCTTTGTCAGAACATAAATTATGAATGTTTGGATTTTTCCCTTCCTCCGGACTGAAAGCTAGACCAAGCATTTCTGTGAAGTCAATGCTTCCAAATAGTTCAGTTACAACACCCTACACGCAGCAAGTTACCATAATTATTTCATCAATAGTGCCTGGTGGCTGATTTTCAGTTCTCAGAACCATTTGCTGTATCAACTGTTCCAAAGGCAGACTGAGAACCCGTTCTTCATCCTCACTTAGACTCCAATCCAAAGCCTTGTAAATTAGTATTCCGAGAGAATCAACAACCTGAAACAAGCCACAGGCCTGGTTAAACAAGACTAATCCCGGGAGATAAAGCTTAAAAGATAGGACCATGGAGAACGATCAGGACAAATCGCTGCTGTAACCAGTAACCAGAGTAAGAGACTCATCGGAACTTAATGAAGAAATATTAATGCTGGTCCCTCATGAGTGATCAAATGAGAGAGGAACATTTAACATTAAGACAATGAAAAGTTAGAAAAGCATGGAAATACTTCAAGGTTCTGCAAGGCACTCATTTCAACGTGCATTAAAACTGGCCATTGGATTTTATAATAGGAATCAGGCTGTTCGACATGACCAGCCAGGGGAGAAGCAATTGGTGACCAAATGCTAGTCATATTTTCCTTAAATGCATAAGTTTCAAAATAGCAATTCCATTCTAGCATTAGCTGCTCAAGGGCAGAGCCAGAGTGTTTACTGGGCCCTCTAAACTTAAGCCTTTTTGTGATTCATAGTATCAAAAGGGTTATTGTAGGCCCTAGACCAACAGCCAAGAATATATATCAATAGCAGTTAGTAAGATAGTTCAAGAACTACTTATGGACCCAACTAAAACAGCATATGCTGCAGAACTACTAAATAATGGGAGGCCTTCTTGGAGGTATATATAATGCTTGCATCTACAAAAAAAAAGCCAAAATTCCTAAAGAACCAGTTAACAAGTAGGCTCACCATTTCTGTCCAATTTAATATGTTAGGTCCAGTTGAAAATTGAAGCTTTTTGATAATTACGCTCAAGCAGAGGTGTTCATTGCTGTGCAGTGCAACTCATTCCATTACTGATTTCCAGTTATGTGCATTTTGCATGAAGTTAAATTAACTACAATTTAAACAAGACTCTAGTAAATGCAGAAGGACCCATCCAGACTGAACAGAAGCATATTTTAGAGAGAACTGCAAAGACTGGTGTAGCTATTTTGAAAATATAGTTTATAGTTGAGAAAAAATACAGAAGATATTGCAGTGGCTTCTGATTAACCAGTATAGAAAAATTCTTTGAGGTAACAGAAGGTTGATCGAGGTAGTACTGTAGATGTTGTATATTTGGGCATTCAGAAGGCATTCGACAATGTGCCAAACAAAAGGATTAAGATGGGAATCCATGGCATTGAGAAAGTGGTGGTTTGGATCTAAAATCATCTGAGCGACGAGAAGCAAAGGGTAATGGGTGTTGGCAGTGGTGATTGGATTTTTTTCCCCCCCAAGGTGGGAGATGGTTTGCTGTGATGTTTCCCAAGGGTCAGTTTTGAGTCAATTATTCTTCAATTTTTATAAAGTGACCTAGACTCAGGTGTAGGGAGCAGCATTATAAAATTTGCAGATGATACAAAACTTGGCAGAGTAGTAGATAGTGATGAGGATAATTACAAGCTTCAGGATGACAAGTCAGGATTGTGAAGTGAGCAGAAGCATGGCCGATGGGAGGTCAATGCTGAGAAGTGTGAAGTGATGTATTTTGGGAGATCTAATATGGAAAGACAGTACCCTATAAATGGCATGATTTTGAAGTGTCGAAGAGCAAAACAACCTCAGTGTCCATCTACACAAACCTTAAAAAAGGTGGCAGAATAAGTTGATAAGGTGGAAAAAAAAACAAACATTGTGTTCCTTGGATTTATAAATAGAGGAATAGAATATAAAATCAAAGAGATCATGCTGGAATTTCATAAAATCACTGCTTTGGCCTCAGCTGGAGTATTGTGGACAATTCTGGGCACCATACTTCAGGAAAGACTTTAGAAAGGATACGGAGGAGGTTTATGAGGATGTTCCCAGGGATGAGGGACTTCAGTTATGAGAGGAGGTTGGAAAAGTTAGGACTGTTCTCCCTGGAATAGAGAAAAAGTTGAGGTAACTTAAGAGGTTTTCAAGGCAATGAGAGGCTTTGATAGAGAGAACCATTATTCCCTCTGGTGAAAGGGTCAATAACTAGAGGTCAGATATAAAATTATTGGCAAAAAAAAATCTAGCAGGAAGATAAGAAATTCTTTTCACTCAGTTGTTGGGTTTTGGAATGCACTACGTCAAAAGGCGGTGGAAGCAGATTCTATAAATAATTTTTTAAAAGGGAGTTGGAGAGGTATTTGAAATGAGGAACTTACATGATTACAGATAAAAAGTAGAGATGTGGAGATGGTGGCATACTGGTAATGTCACTGAGCAAGTAATCCAGAAACCCAGGCTAATGGCTTGGGACACAGGTTCAAATCTCACGACGGCAGCTTGCAGAATTCTAATTCTATTAATTAATAAATTTAATTCACTAATGAAAATCTGGAATTGAAAGTTAGTTTCATGGTCACCATTACTGAGACTATCAATTGTCGTAAAAACCCATTTGATTCACTAAGGTCCTTACGAGAAGGAAATCTGCTGTCCGTACTGGTCTGGCCTACATGTGACTCCAGACCCACAGCAACATGGTTGACTCTTAACTGCCCTCTGAAATGGCCTAGGAAGCCACTCAGTTCAAGGACAATTAGGGATGGGCAATAAATGCTGACCTTGCCAGTGATGCCCACATCCTATGAAAGAATTTTTTTAAATTGCACTTTCAAAGAGCCCACACAGGCACGATGGGCTGAATGATCTCCTTCTGTGCTGTGAAGTTTCTATGATTCTATGAAAAAATTGGTGAGATAATGCTAATGGATTTAAGTACAGAAAATGTGGAAATCTCCTGTAAAGGCTGACAGCAAGAAATGCAATTGGCATTACAAGGTCCTTTTAAGTGCACACACCTTAGTGAAAGCTTATTCTTCTTGTAGCCTATGGTTACTAGAACAGGTCAGAGACTGGGAGTTCTGTGGCAAGTAACCCACCTCCTGACTCCCCAAAGCCTGTCCACCATCCACAAAACACAAGTTGGGAGTGCGACAAAAATACTCTCCACTTGCCTGGATAAGTTGACTCCAACTTAGGGCGGCACAGTGGTGCAGTGGTTAGCACCGCAGCCTCACAGCTCCAGGGACCCGGGTTCGATTCCGGGTACTGCCTGTGTGGAGTTTGCAAGTTCTCCATGTCTGCGTGGGTTTTCTCCGGGTGCTCCGGTTTCCTCCCACAAGCCAAAAGACTTGCAGGTTGATAGGTAAATTGGCCATTATAAATTGTCACTAGTATAGGTAGGTGGTAGGAAAATATAGGGACAGGTGGGGATGTTTGGTAGGAATATGGGATTAGTGTAGGATTAGTATAAATGGGTGGTTGATGTTCGGCACAGACTCGGTGGGCCGAAGGGCCTGTTTCAGTGCTGTATCTCTAATCTAATCTAATCAACAACATGCAGAAAACTTGATACCAAAGACAAAACAGCACGCTTGATCATCACCCCATCCACCACCTTAAACATTCACTTTCTCCACCACGGACACACAGTGGCAGCAGTGTGTACCCTGTACAAGATGCACTGCTGCAATTCACCACACCTCCTTCGACAGTAACTTTCAACCCATGACCTCTTTCATCTAGAAGGACAAGATGAACAGCATTGAGGAAAGGACACGAAGCACAAGATGTGTCAAGAATCTCAACGCCAACTAAACAGTCCTTAAGTGTTAAGACGGACAGGTAGCGAGAACTGGCAAACCAATATAAGCCAAGGCACCTCTTAATGCTCAACTTTCTCAGATTTAGTTCATACAGCTGAGTAGCATGAACTAATAATCCAGCCAATGTTAGCTTAACATGGGATTCCTGAGATCCAATAATAGACGCCTATATATTCATGGAGAACCTAGCAAGTTCCCCAAGGATTTGATTTCATACATAAAACCAGTTAGCACTAGCCTTAATAAAGTATCCAGATGAATGGTACAAACTCAAAATCCTGCAGAAAACTAGAGCCAGTCACCAAGAGCCAAACCTAGTTTGAAAAGTTATAGAAATACACTCATGGATGGAACAGGATCGCTGGCATCATTAAACCAAATTGAGGATTCTAACTAGCCTCAGACCAAAATTAGGACTACAGATGAAATCCAAAAGCAAAAATCAAAAGAAAAACAACGCATTGAAGCGTTTCAAAAGATTCCAATGCAAAGAAAGCAACTATTGTCACAGGCACCGTAAGCACATCATGAACTACCTACAGACAGTCAACTTTATCTGAGATGGCATCTGGCACCAGAAACAGTAACTGTATGCTTGATATTGTTTTCCAAAACATCAGAAACAAGATCAACACAAGCAAGCACCAGCAAAGACACTATTAGAAATAACTTACACTATCCAGCATCAACACTTTCCGAGGTACAGCTAGCAGTTACACATTAAAGATGTATATTAAAGCTAAGAGAGAGTTGTAGGTTTCTTACTGAATGGCATTAAAGTTTGTATAAATGGGAAGATGCTACCCTACCTGTGAGGCAGAGTTCATTTGTTAACATTGTGAAACCGTTGGCATATTTGAGGACAATTAGTGGCAACCATCAAGCCTGCAGTCACATTAAGAGGGAACTGCAGAGAGTGTCAAAGTAGCTTTGTATAACCTAAATACACATTGTGATCCACATATTTTCAATTAGTAATTCTGATAAACCTGTGCATTTAAATGACATTACTACTTCAAACAGGTTTAAGATAGTCCAACAGAAAGTTCAGATGGCTCCAGTTCCACCATCTTTTCATGTCTGGGTCCTGGATTTGAAGCCGAGTCAGAATGGAATGACTGCTGCAATCTTTGTTGGTTGTGAAAAAGTTACAGAAAAAGAGATTAATCAGCCTCAATCCAGTTCGTAATGACTGCAAGCACATTGTACAAAACTGCCACCAATTTGGCAATCCCTGTGAAGGTTGGAACAATAGCACATTAAATGAAAGTGTCACATGGGTTAAACCTAGCTTACCTTCTGATTCTTATGGTATGGTGTAGAAGGGAAAAGTCCTTCCACTGTGCCCCAATGTACCTTAATCTGTGTGTTCAATACCAGGAAGGGGCAAGATTCAGTCTCCATTTTTTTTTTTTTGATTTCTCAAATTCCATGGAATACCTTCCCACTCTAATAGGTGGATTGCCAAATATGGCATAATCTCTGACTGTTATGTAAAAAAGGAAAAATACTACAGTCACAGCGTGGTCAATATCACAGAATTTCACTTGGAAATGGGCGCAATTGCAGAAGTCAGTCAACAAAATATTAAAAATCCTGGGTTCCCATCCAAAAGAATGTGACTTATTCAGTCACCATAAATTCATATCATGGAGAGCTCCATGAAAATTCCATTCTGTTCCCACAAGAGTCAACACACCTGCTATAGTTAAGATAGTGTCTCATTCCAGCTTGCTGTAAAACTAAATGGATTAAATCAGAAGTTAGTTACCTGCTCTTCTGTGCATGTCCTCTCCAGGTTATCTGAAAATTAAGAGATACTTTCAGCAGCAAGTCATTGTTTAACCGTCTAAAGTAATTGACAGGGCAAGGACGGACAGAAATATGCACACGCACTACTCCACTAGAGCAAATAGTCTTCATACCTACCTTGGTCTTGCATTCTTTCAACCACATTTCCTTCATCCACCTAACCAACCTAATCTCAAAGTTGAGGCAGAAATTGTCAACAATCAACCCTGGAAGTGAATTCCACCATTTCAACACTGGAGAAGCTTCTTCTGCCTTTTTATCTAAATCAGATCCCCTCAAAAGCTAGAAAACAGTGTACTTCTATCTACTCTGTCCCAGGTTTTCATAATATTTAAAAATACTAGCACACCTCCATGTTCTGATGGCAAGAGCTCCAATAAGTCAAGTCTTTCCTCACACCAAGTATCATTCTACAGAATCTGGTGTATCCTCTCTAAAGCCTCAAAATCCTTCCTATAGTGTGCAATGCAATACTGCACACAGAATTCCAACTGAGGTCTTAAGATCTAATTATAGACCCATCATTATCTCTTGGCTTTTAAATTGTATATCATGATAAAACTTAGAACTCGATTAGCCCTTTTTAATAAATAGCCTCATCAACCCGAAGTGTTGCTTTTGAGCCTGTATCCCCAAATTCCCTTGCTCTTCTACAGCACAAACCCTGAACAGCAATAGGTTTAAATAATTTCAGCTCCATGTACAACTTATGCATAGACTTACTGGCTAACCAAACCTCTCCAGATCCTGCGGACAAAGCTCAAGAAGGAATCTAGACAGGCCTACAGGTGGTCTGGAGTTATTATTTCAGAATTGATCACGTTCTTAAATATTGTCTTATTCAGTGGTTTTCAAACTTTGCATGGGACCAATGTTAATATCCAGCAAACCCAAGCTCCACAGTCATCCTTGTGGTCTGTAGGCTTAGCATTCGTGTCAATGCTGTGGATTTTCACCAACACGAGGTATTTACATGCATCATAGGCCTGCAATTGATGGACCCATGATATTAAAAAAAAAATTGAGATGACAAGGAGGGTTGCTATATCTGCACTCAAATCTAATGAACCCCAAAGACTGAATTGCTGATCCTTTGTATGCCGTAAACTTGGTGGTGGTCAGTTGAGCCAGTGTGGATATATTTCCTTCAGGATATGGAGCAGCAGGATATTGACACTCGCCTGTCAATTTTGGTTCAGAGTGCGTGCTTGCCAGACTTTAGTGGGCAAATAATTTGGATGGTAGCAAAGGCTTCCAAAGGTTCCACGTCAATACTCTGAGGGTGACAATGAAATGCCTGCACACCGTGCGCAAGTGCCTTGGTCATGCTGACCTTCCAACCTTTTGGTCTGTCTGGTCATCTGGTCTATTCTTTGCCTTTGATATTTGGACTGTTCCCTCTGTCTGCTGGGATGCTGTGCTTGTTGTGCACCCAATTGTGGCATGCTTTGTTGTGCCTTAGATTTCTTACATTGGCACTTCCGGTACCCTCTGTTGCCATATGCTTTGCAAATATCATGGAAGACTAGACAATTTCTTGGTGAATGTGTGAGGCCACACCACCTACATGGCTTGCCAAGTTTAGCTATGCTGGCAACAGTACCAATACTAGAAGTGCTTGCAGGCTTTGTCTGCCCATAGGGATGGCTTGAAATTTATGACTGCTTTTAAGCGAGGAATCTGAACTGTAGCATTAAGTTGGTCAAGGTGGTTTTTTTGGAATGCTTCAATGGGGGTGGAAGCCATCCTGTCAGCTAGCTCAGCCTCAGAAAAATTGCAATCACGCCCCTTATCTCTACATCAGCTCACAAATTGATCTATTGTCTCCTTTGGCTGCTGTCAGAATGAAACTCAAGACGGTGCATTCTGAAATAAAAACAAGAAATGCTGGAAATACTCAGCAAGTCTGGCAGCATCTGTGGAGAGAAAGTTATCGTTTCAGGTCAGTGACCCTTCAGAGACCTGAAACGTTAACTCTGCTTCTCTCTCCACAGGTGTTGCCAGACCTGAGCATTTCTTTTTAGTTCAGATTTCCAGCATCTGCAGTATTTTGCTTTTATTACGGTGTATTCGGAAGTTGAGCTTGACTTTCAACTGGTCTTCCAATGCAGACCATATTTTACTTAGGCCTTTTAAATCATCCTCCAAAAGACTGGTCGTATTTAACCTGTGGAGGCCTTCATTCCCAATGGCAAACTTAACTTTAATTGCCTGTCTATCAGGATCAGCAATGACCAAGTCAAGAAAACACAGTTCCATTCCCTTTCTGAATCATTTAAATTCAGTGAGGAGTTCTGCCACCTTCCAGTTTAGGGATTGAAACTTCTTTGTCATTTTGTCTTGAATAGTGTCAGTGGCAGGAATAAAGATTTAAGCTTGTACAGTCCTTAAGGAGTTACGTTCTGTGGTCACCATCATACCCTTTAACTGGCTGTATGAGCTTTCTTTGTAGCCAAAAAACTGCCTTGCTGCCATGGGGGACAAAAAAAAAAAATGACAGCAGCTGTTTTAAAAAAAAAAAACAATTTTCTGGCCATTTTGAGAAGTAAAAAAATCACTGCCTGCAGTTCCACAGGCCAGTGGAGCAGTAGAGATACAAGCAGCGAGCGTGTGGTGCCACGCTGGGTTCACATGCTCTCTTTAGGCATTGCCCACAAAAGGACAATTTCAGTGAAAAAAGGCTCTCCCGGTGAGTAATGGCAGTAGGAAAAAAAAGTTATTTTTCTTTTTAGCTCTCCTGATCTATGTAATGGCTAGTAATGGAGCGTTTTTTTTTTTAATATATCTATAATGCGCCCGAGACCTTCAAGAGAAGAAAAATGGCTATGAAGGTTTTCTGGCCTCTCAAATACCTGGAGGCTGCCGCACACAGAAGCTCCTACCTGGTTGCATCGCAATAGATCAATCGTCCACCTGAACTCCCAATCCAGTGGGCTGTCAGTGAAAATGGTGCTCCCACCCAATGGTGCTCTGCCCAGTGCACATCCCAAATCGGCTTTTGACTGATTGCTTCAGGTAGCAAACCATAATCACAGCTTGATTCAGACTCATAGTCCCTTAAAGCTGTAGAATCTCAGCACAAATGTGCAATGTCCTGATGAGGACCGGCTGTGTGTTTGACACCAATATCGCAGACTGCGACACCGCTGCAAGAATCTTTATGAACCTGCAAACCGTTACACCGGAGCTTTTGCAGCAACTGGATGGGTTCAGCTTTGCAGGATCTGCAGGAACCCGAGGTATCTTGAACAATCACCAGCTGCCACCATATTGAGTTCTGACACAAACATCACAAAGGCAAGACTGGCAAATCTACAAAAGGTGGGTTCTTTTATTGAAGACACCAACTTAAATATAACAATACTGGGAAGGTAGGATACATGTCTTATTTCTGTAGCTGCTTCCAACAACTGCTTAGAGATCACATAGGTCTGTACATCACATCCTGTCTGGTGATGGGCAGCCATTTCAGATACACCCCTTAAAGCCATACCACAAAAGCCAACACTGATCTCTGCCAAAATTGAGGTTCAGTCAGAGGCCACTTCATTTTAATAGGTTTGGAAGGTGGAAGTGTCACTTTAAGGCACTTGTTTGGCACACAGCCCTCCCACCCTGGCCCTACTTCTATTGCCCCCCACCACCACCACCCAGGCAAGGGAGCTAGGAAAGAAAAAAAGTTGCTAGTCTTTACATGCTCCTTTGGTGAAGCCAGTACCCCTCATGTTACCTGGCACACCAATCAACACTGACACATCACAACCGCATCCAGAACCAGGAGCGGCTTCGGGAGAAGGTGGCTGAACAAAGCGGAAAGCCCAAGCATTACCATTGTGTCGAATGGTACACTGAAGAATATCTGCATTAAGTGTCAGTAGACACGAGTACAGGAGACGTAATAGAAGCAAAATTCAAAGTAGAAATGGATGGCAGCAGTCATTATGTTGATAAAAGTAGACTGTAATAAACTGTTGGAAATACAAAGGCAGCATCTGTGCACAAGGAGAGAAACAATTAACATTTCAGGCTGATGACTGTCAGAAGTAGACTAATTTTCACAATTGTATGTGTGAACAATGAACTCTAGCATGGCCTGCAGTCATCTGCAAAGTAATCTAAATCTTGTTTATAATGTAATACTAACCAACTATACACACTAATGGGCCAGTAAATTTGTACATTTAAGACTGAAATGCAACTTTATACATCCAACAACTCACCTATAAAATGTACATTGAATGCCATGTCACTTGCGACCTAAATTGAGCACAAGTGCCAGCAAGTGATGAGTTTGTACAAAGTACTGGTCTAATCAGACCTGCAGAACTGCTCTGTTCTGATCATTGAACTATGCTGGGGCATCCTGGCTTCAGAGGGCAAGCATGATCAAAGCTGCAGCCCCAGTACAGATCCTGCCCCAGATAAAAACATCTAGAGTGTTAGAGTAAAGGACTCACTAATTAAAAAGGGAAAGGAGGTGGTAGCTCTTCCTCAAAAACCCCAGGACCAGCCCCAATAGGTCACTTGCTCCATTGGCTGAATCCATTTCATTGCAAGGAAAGGGGCATCTTGCAGGTCACAATCCAATTGCAGTTGAAGCCTGGCTGGTTGAACCATCCCAGGAATGACCACATTTGACCAGCAGATAAGGCCAGAAGGTAAACTGAATCCTTTACTTCATATCTAAAGACATGGAAAGCAAAGTATTATGTGCAGTTTTGGGCAACCAATTATGAGAAAGATAGAAAGGCAATGGAAGTGGTGCTGTGTAGATTCAGGAGGACATTATCAGGGACGAAGAGATAATTGTGAAGAGAGACTTGAAAGGTGAGGACTTTACCCTACCCTCCCCCACCCACCCACAGTTGGAAAAGTGAAGGGTGGCCAAGAAATCTTGGATTGCATGGAAATAGTGTTAGATGGTTTCTGCAGGATACAATGGTGTTAACTCGAGTCACAAATCTGAAGGTAAACCAAGTCAAAATTAATAGGGAGCTGGAAAATAAATTCCCCATCTTGAAGAAAAAACAGCAGTACAGAATATTTTATCAACTAAATGACCAACTTTCTGCTATTCAGATTCTAGGTACATATAAAATCTCAAGTTCTTTAGATCATGCAACATGGAACCCATTCAGAGTTATATAGAATGTATAGTATAAATGGTCTATTTGGTCTCTGCCAGTGTTTAATCTCCATTTTTAAGTCATTTTACTTGTTCCATAGTCAATTGCAGATACTCTGATTTTCTGTTTGAAACTTGCACATTTGTCAAATTATAACGGCAATATTAGAGTCTCCTTAATTCCCGTGCAGTCCTCCGAGGATCTGGACTGGGACCATAGCTTTTCACTATATTTATCAATGACTTGGATGAAGGAATAAAGAGCTGTATATCCAAGTATGCTGACACTTGGGTGGCATTGTAAATAGTGCATATGGGAGCAGGAAGAGACATTGATAGATTAAGCGAGTAGGCAAAACTATGCCAAACAGTGTTGATTGTGGGGAAAAACAAGGACACCCACCTTGGAAACAAGAAAAATAGATCAAAGTATTTTCTAAGTGATAAGCTCGGGCTTATAGATGAGCAGAGACTTAGGGGCCCAAGTACTGATATTACTAAAGCTAGTGGGCAGGTACAAAAAAATAAATTTAAGTCCATTGGAAGGTTGGCCTTTATCTTACAGCTGGACAGAGCTTTGGTTAGACCCCCATCTGGAGTTCTGCGTTCAGTTCTGGGTACCACACCTCAGGAAGGATTCATTCGCCCTGGAGAGAATGCAGTGCAGATTTACCAAAATAATACAAAGGCTAAAAAGATGGAATTAGGAGGACAAGTTGCATAGACTAGGTTTCTATTCCCTTGAATATTGATTAAATCACTCTAATCTTCAAAGTGTTCATGATGATTAAAGGACTAAAAGGATTTGATAGGGTTAAGAGGGAGCTATATCCGGTGGTGGGAAAGTCCAGAACAAGAGGGAATAATGGAGAGGGTTGATAAGAGTGCGATTAATGTCATGTATGTGGGCTTTCAAAAGGTGCTTGGCAAAGTATCACATAATAAACTTGTTGGTATAATTAAAGCCCAATGGAATTGAAAGGAAGTGGAAGCAGGAGCACAAAATTGGCTAAAACAGAAAGCAAAGCGTAGAGGTGAATGGTTGTTTCAGACTGGAGGGAAGGTTTTTTTTTTTTTTAATTCATTCATGGGTTGTGGGCATCGCTGGCTGGGCCAGCATTTATTTCCCATCCTTAATTGCCCTTGAACGGAGTGGCTTGCTAGGCCATTTCAGAGAGCATTTAAGAGTCAACCACATTGTTGTGCATCAGAAGTCACACGTAGGCCAGACCAGGTAAGGACAGCAGATTTCCTTCCCTAAAGGTCATTAGTGAACCAGATGGGTTTTTACAACAATCGTTTCATGGTCACCATTAGACTAGCTTTTTAATTCCAGATTTATTAATTGAATTCAAACTTCATCATCTGCCATGGTGGGATTCGAACCCATGTCCCCAGAGCCTGGGCCTCTGGATTATTAGTCCAGTGACATTACCACTACGCCCACTGCCTCCCCATACAGTGGTGTTCCTCAGGGGTCAGTATTAGGACCACTGCCATTTCAAATATATTTTCATGACATGGGCTTGGGTATACAGGGCATAATTTCAAGTTGGCAGATGGCATGAAACTTGAAAATGTAGCAAACAATGAGGATGACAGTAACAGACTTGAGCAGGACAGACACAGCTAATGAAATTTAACAGAAATGTAAAGTGATACATGCTGGTTGGAAGAATGAAGAGAGACAATATAAACTAAATTGTACAATTTTAAAGAAGGTTCAGGAACAGAGACCTGCAGTTGTATGTACACAAAACATTGAGGGTGGCAGGACAAGTTGAGAAAGCGGTTTTAAAAAAAAGCATACATCAGATCCTTGGCTTTAATGATAGAGGATTAGCAGTTACGCTAAACCTCTAAAACAGTGGTTCAGCTGGGGTATTATGTTCAATTCTGGGTACTACACTTTAGAAAGAATGTCAAGGCCTTAAAGGTGCAGAAGAGATTTATCAGGGATAAAGAACTTCAGTTATGTGGAGCTTGGTGAAGCTGAGCTTGTTCTTAGAGCAGAGAAGATCAAGAGGATCATAAAGGATTTTGATAGAGTAAATAAGGTGAAATTGTTTCTAGTGGCAGAAGGATCAGTAACTAGAGGGCATAAATTTAAGGTGATTGACGGAAGAACCAGAGGCTACATGAGGATTTTTTTCCCATTAAAAACAGCAAGTGGCGATCTGGAATGCAATGCTCGACAGCAGATGGTGCACATAGACTCAAGAGAAATTTTCAAAGGGGAATTGGATAAATACACAAAGGGAATAACATTGCAGGGCTATATGGAAAGAGCAGGTGAGTGGGACCAGTTACAAAGCACTACCAAAGAGCTACCAAGTTTCAACTATGGACTGAATAGCCTCCTTTTGTGCTGTATTATTGCACAAGTCTATAATTCTATTAGGCCATTCAGGGGTGATGTCACAGAACACTTTCCACACAAAGGGTATGTGAAATCTAGAACACTCCCTCCCAAAATAATGGCGAAGCTAGGTCAATTAAAACTTTCAAAAGTGAAACGGATAGATTTTTGTTAGGCAAGGGTATTAAGGGTTATGGAATTAAGGCTGACAATGGAGTGAAGATAAAGTTCAGCCATGAGCTAATTGAATGGTAGAATAGGCTCAAGGGGCTGAATGGCCTATTCCTGTTCTTATGTACCCATCTTTCTGGTACAACCTGCATAATAAACCATGTTGAATCATCCTCAGAGTCAGAGGTTTGTGGGTCCAAGTCCAACTCCAGAGACTCGAGCACAAAATCTAGGCTAATACACTGGTGCA
The DNA here is from genome assembly GCF_036365525.1 of Heterodontus francisci. Taxonomy (NCBI): domain Eukaryota; kingdom Metazoa; phylum Chordata; class Chondrichthyes; order Heterodontiformes; family Heterodontidae; genus Heterodontus; species Heterodontus francisci. The sequence goes on along the minus strand of NC_090386.1, from coordinate 26,902,433 downwards.
ACACTGAGGGATTATTGCTCTGTCGGTGATGCCATCTTTCAGATGTTAAGCCAAGGCCAAGTCTGCCTTCTCAGGCTGATGTGAAAGATCCCATGGCACTATTGCGAACAGCAGCAAGAGAGTTCTCCCCAGTATTTATTCCTCAACCAACGTCACTAAAATTTGCAGTGTTACCTACATTACAACAGTGACTACACTTCAAAAGTACTTCATTGGCTGTAAAGAAATATGGCTGAAAAGCACCTTGGGATATCCTGAAGTCATGAAGGACTTGCATTTCAATAGCAACTGTTTTTTTTTCAATCTCAGGCTCAAAGTCAAGGGAAAGCCTCTACTGTCAAATTTGTAGCCACAAGTGGAATTTATCACAGCTATTCGGATTAGGAACAAGGGTGCCAAAAGCCAACTGCTTTGAGGAAAAGAGAATGCAACTCAGATCTGATAAGTGGTTAAAGATAGTTATCATACCATAGGAATCTTTTAGCCTTCCACTGTCTGCCAGAGGCCACGATTCGCGCAAGAAAGCCCCTCAAGTTTACTGAAAATGGAAACAAGCTGCCTCTGCTACATTGGGGAAACCATTTTTCTCTGTTCCATCATTGGTGGATTTTTTTCTAGAATAGAATGCAATCACCAGTGCCCAACTTCAAATGGCTCAAGATTGGTTCACCACATGAACTTAATGGTGAAATCTACTCCACGCAAATAGAATAGAATATTTGTACTCCCAAATTCTAAAGAGCAACTCTGGATTTGCTCACCTCGACTCCATTCATCTAGAATCTGAATCTAGTCCCCCACTTCAGAAAACAAAGCTCTAGGGAGATGATGTTCTTTATCTACAAAGAGAACACTGATGAAAGGTCATCAACCTGAAACATTATCTGTTTCTCCCTCCACAAATGCTGAGACTTTGAGTATTTCCAGAACTGTTTTTATTATGAAATAGGCTGCTGTTTGTAAGGAAATGTGTTCTTTTTCTAAATTGATCATTAAGAGTGACAGAGTGGCTTGTGTCATGACCAGACAAACACATTTGCAAGAGCACCTTGCAGAGAGACAACTAATAATTTAAACATCAAAACAAACAAACAAAAGAATATTCTAAATCATATTATTGGAGTCTATTGCATTCTATTCTATGTAGTGAACCCTAGTTGCACAAGGCCTCAAAGATACAGGTGGACACCACATCCTCCCTCTCCAGGGCCACATGAACATGGACAAGGCTGAGGAAGAGAAGCAATCAGGCAGAATGAATACACCCCCATGAGAAGTTGACTGTAGATGGGCCACCTTTGCAACACCCAGGAGTAGACCCACAAGGACTTGCCTGCCTACCCCTGCACTGGGTGACCAAAGGTCAAGAAAGACAGACTGAAATGTAACCAAACATTGAGGAGTAACTCCTTCAATTAAATAGGGGTTGCAACCTCATTTCACAAGAACATGAAAGACTGAAGCCTCCAGGCCATAAAGTCTGCAAGTGACATAACTACTCAATGCTACACTCTCCAATAGTGTAGGGAAGGAGTCCCAGAGAGTTCTTCATTGGGGTCTCCCACCTCATCCAGAGGGACCAATGGAATGCAGAGTCACATCTGCATGGAAGACAAGGAAATGGAAAGCGCGTCATAGTCTTCTCAAAAAATAGAAATCCAGTGAGTTGGGTAGCAACAAGTATCCTCCCATCACCAAGAAGATGGAATTATATTTCCTGCCAACCTTCACACAAGTTATTGAGTTATCACCAATACTAATCTTTTAAAACTGATAAAAAGACAACTTGTTCCCCAATTTAGTACAAACATCTATAGTCTCCATCTCATCAGTTAGCTTTCAGGACCAGACAAATGATAAGCCTTCTTTCACAGCCTATTATTTTGCAAGAATGCTCTTGTACAGAAGGAAAAACAAGACTGTTGTAAGTAATGAATGGCCTACCTCCTGACCCCTCAAAACCTCTCCTCAATCTACAAGGCTGAGTGTTTCGGGTTTTTGTGAAATGAGATCCCAGCCCCTATTTAATTAATTGAAGGAGCTGCACCTCAACCTTGGGTTACATTTCAGCCTGACTTTCTTGACCTTTGACCACCCAGTGCAGGGGTAGGCAGGCTAGTCAGAGGACCACCTTGTGGGTCTACTCCTGAGTGTAGCAAAGACGGCCCATCTACAGTCAGATACTCACGGGGGCGTGTTCATTCTGCCTGCTTGCTTCTGTTCCCCAGCCTTGTACAGATGGATGCAGCCACAACACAATCAGCTAAACACCATCTAGGTCAAGCCAATCCACTGAATTCAATATCCACCTCCTTCCTCACTGACACTGTGGCTGCAGTGTGTATAATCTACAGGATGCGCCGTAACAACTCAACAAGATTACTTCAACACCACTTTCCTCCACCAACCCACCCACCCCTGCAACCTCTGCAATTGAGGGGGGAGGCGGGGCGGGAGAAGAGGAATCGGCAATATTGTAGGCACACCATCAGCACCATATTCCCTTCCAAGTTGCACATCACCCTGAAAAACATACATCACTGTTCCTTCATCATTGACCAATAACATGGAATGCCCCTGTTATTACCATCATGGGAACAGCAACAAAAGGATGTCAGTGTTCAAGGAGCAGATCCACCACCACCTTCTCAGGAAAACTAGGGAAAGGACCAAATCAGGAATTGGTAGTTAGCAACATCGTATGAATTTAATTACCAACACAAAATCATCAGTCACATAGGAACCCCATCACAGTTCATGAAAACGACTGCAGACCAGAATTCAGAAACAATTTTTTTTGAAGTAGGAAAGCTAAAGAAAAATCTGAGCAAAGGACCCGTCCAACATGGACTGTTCCCAGACATCTCCCATGCTAATTGGACAGCACAGTGGCTAGCACTGCAGCTTCACAGCTCCAGAGACCCAGGTTCAGTTCTGGGTACTGCCTGTGTGGAGTTTGCAAGTTCTCCCTGTGACCGCGTGGGTTTCCACTGGGTGCTCTGGTTTCCTCCCACAGCCAAAGACTTGCAGGTTGATAGGCAAATTGGCCACTGTAAATTGCCCCAGTGTAGGTAGGTGGTAGGAGAATGGTGGGGATTGGGTAAGGAATATGGGATTAATGTAGGATTAGTATAAATGGGTGGTTGATGGTCGGCACAGACTCAGTGGGCCGAAGGGCCTGTTTCAGTGCTGTATCTCTCTATGACTAATTGGGGCTAACTCAGTATATATGAAGTCAAGGAATGAGCAAGGTGCAACCAAATATCAATCATTCAGACAATGAAGCGTCTTTAGAGAAGCAAGATAGCAGTTTATAGTAAACTCAATCAATATTTGAATGCCTGAGTTACAGGAGCTCTCAGTCCATAGAAATCTGGTATGCAAAAATCACATATCCTTGCAGGTTTCCCTATTTTGCAAGTATAGGGATTACAGCTTATAAAGTGCTGTGAAAACAGAGTTCCGGGATTTTACAAAGTGCCAATAAGCAGATTGACAAATCATCAAATATTCATACACTGTTCGTCGCCTTTCTTCCTAAAGCATAACAGGTCACCCCACACAGTCAGCTCAGAGAAGAGGCTGGGAATCAATGTGTAGGTCTCTGCAAGCAGCCATATGGAGGTACACAAGAATGAACAAGGATGACTGATAGGGAGGAAAGGAAGACCTATGCAAGAAAGGAGGCCAGCAGGGAAAGAAACATTTGGTCTAAACTACTGCCTGACAGCAAAGCCAAGATCGGTAGTTCAACTGAACCAGCCACATAAATGCTGCGGCTACTAGAACCAGTCAGAGGTTTAGTATTCCGCAGCAGGTGGCTCAACTTACGACTCAAAGCCTGTCCACCACCAAAAAAACACTCACTCACGTAGATAGGTACAGTTACAACAATACTCAAAAGACTCATCACTATCCAAGACAAAGCAGTCTACTTCATCAGCACCCCATTCACTATCCTAAGCATCCACGATTGGCATACAGTGGCTGCAGTGTGTACCACCTAAAAGATGCACCACAGCAACTTGAGGAGGCTTCTTCAGTAGCATCACCCAAATACACAACCTCTACCACCTAGAAGAACAAGGGTATCAGATGCATGGGAACACATCATCTCCAAGTCATACAACATTCTGGCTTAGACATACATCACCATTCTTTCATCACTGTGCCAAAGTTCTGGCACTTCCTAACCACGGAACAGTGGGACTACCTTCACCACACTGCAGCAGTTCAAGACGGCAGCAGCTCACCACCACCTTCTCAATGGCAACTAGGAATGGGCAATAAATGTTGGCCTCACCAGCACCTCCCCCATCCCAAGATGGAATGATAGTCTATGTGGCCACGTGATGGAATTACATTCTAACAGTGTCCTAATCCAGAAGTATAGACATTCCAGTTGACTGCACAACCTTGTCACCTTCCCCCAAAATAGGACTTAAATAAGCTGAAAAACATGCTCACACAGGGATTAAGTTATCTACTACATAAGCAGGCTGTTAAACGTGAAGGCTTCTTTTTTATTCTCCATTTTACTTTCACTTTGCCTTTGCTCTATGTGTTCTACAGCAGCCCCAAGTGTACTTAAAGAACAATGCAATTGCAATTTCAAAACACTACATCCACCTCCTCCCACATTACCATTGCTGGTTGAAACACACACAACAGTCCCATCTTCATACAGGGTCAAGTCATCCACTTTTCTAAACTGAGGCAGTTTCCAGTTCATGAACCACCTGCTCCAGTTATTGGCCAGACTCTGGTGCTGCTGCTGGATAGCCCGGCAACTCTGGTAACATAGAGCCCATGCCTGTTCCTCAGTGACAGGTTGCCCACATACAACCAGGAGCTCTTGCAAGGATATCTGTGAGGGAACTGATACTGCCATTGTAATCCAAAGCATGAGGGAACCCTTCCAAATTAGGCTGAGTGTAACCTAACAGTCTTTTATAGAGAAACAACAATGAGCAGCTGTGGAGGGTTTCAAGAAAACAAGCACAGAAAAGCTAATGTCAAAGACTCAACAGCTACTGATTAATGAACAGTTGTTTAGCATATTGCTTCTTAAGTAGCTATTAAGTCCTGAGAACTTCCCACGATAGGGAAGGGTGAAGTGATGTAGGCCAACCCTCACAATATTTGATGTAATTTTGGGGATTGGAGCCTGATGCTGTTCAATTTAAGATTATATGTGCAAATGCTGGAAAATCAAATTTAAAATGATGGACTGGAATGTGAACTAGAAGGGAACTCTGACAGGAAAGAGATTACTGAACTTTACAGATATTTTAGGGAACTCATTCATACAGGCAGTGGGAAATGTTTGGAATGATCTGCCGGGCCGGATGGTGGCAACAGAAAGCAAATGTTTCCACCAAATCCTGTTTCATTTTCGGGTAATTATCAGGCAGATTGGTGCAAGAAGTAAGTGGACACTAGTTACACTGATCCCATCTACTTTTTCGCCTGTCCAGTTTTACAGTGGAAAGTCCCACCCACATTTAGAGTGATAATATTCGAATGAGGTGATAATAATAATGGTTATGTCATCCATCCCGGTTTCTAGCCTGTCTGCTTTGTTTGCGCGCAGCAGTTATCACACCCACATCTGGGGGGTACCAGGCAAAGGGGAACAGGCAAAAGAACATTTAAAGGGGCCAAGCACAGATGCAGTAAAGCTTTGCGGAATTCTTAATTCACCATTGATTTCACTCTTGCCAGCTACTTTGCCATGTGCCTTTCTGCCAGTTGCTATGGGCAGAGGCAAGGCTGTAAGACAGTGCTTGGGGACCCATGATGCCCACCGGTACCCTCACATCACAGCATACAGGCAGAGGCATTTCCTGCCTGCATTTGGCTCCAGAGCAGTGTCATCATGTCATCACAGAGTTATGTTGCATTTATACAGCATGACCGTAGGAAATCCCAAAGCACTTTACAACTGATGAAGTATTTTTGAAGTGCGGTCACTGTTGTAATGCAGGAAACACAGCAGCCAATTGGTACACAGCAAGGCCTCACAAATAGCAATGATACGATGACCAGATAATCTGTTTTAGTGAAATTGGGATGAGTGCTAAATATTGGCCAGGACACCAAAGAAAGAGATGGAGTAGCAAATCTGTAGGCAAATTGAAAGAAAAATGTAAGAGTAATAGAGCAGTAATATTAGGAGACTTCATTTACCCTAATATAGACTGGGAAAATGGTGCAATAGGCAAGGAACATGAAGAATTCCTAAAATGTTTTATAGGAGAACTTTCTTAATCAGTGTGTTTCTAGCCCAGTGAGAAAGGAAGCAGTGCTGGGTCTAATTCTGGGGAATGATGTAGGGCAAGTGGAGAGTGTTTCAGTGGGAGAGCATCTGGGTAATAGTGATTGCAGTATAATTAGGTTTTAAATAGTTGTAGAAAAGGAAAACAAAACACATCAAAGGTCCAAATACCCAACTAGAATAGAGCCAACTTCCATGATGTGAGACGGGATCTAGTGGACTGGAAGCAAAGATTGGCCAAGAAAACAGTAAATGAGCAATGGCAGGCCTTCAAAGAGGAGACACTGGGGATGAGGGACTTCAGTTTTGAGGAGAGATTGGAGAAGCTGGGAATGTTCTCTTCACACGCAGAGAAGGTTAAAGGGGGATTTAATAGAGGTATTCAAAATTATGAATGGTGTTTGCTACAGCAAGTAGGGAGAAACTATTTCCTCTGACAAGTAGATCGGTAATCAGAGGTCATAGAGTTAAAATAATTGACAAAAGGACTGAAGGGAAAATTAAGAGAATTTTTTTCATACACAGTGTTGTTAAGATCTGGAACACACTATCTGAAAAGTGTAGGATGCAGATTCCATAGGAACTTTAAAAAGACAATTGGACTTGTACTTGAATAGGGCTAATTTCCAAGTTATGGGTCAGCACAGACAGAACAAACTGAATGGCCTCCTTCTGTGATGGAAGATTTTATAATTCTATTCTATGATTCTAGGGCACTAGGAAGGACTCCCCTGCTCTTTGAATAGTCTCATGGGATCTCTTCAGTTCGCCTGCAGGAGCTAATGGATCCTCTGTTTAATGCCTCATCCAAAAGTTGGCACCTCTAACAAGTGCTGCACCCCTCAGTACTGAATCAGAGTGTCAGCCTAGATTATGGCCTCCTCTGTGCAGCAGGACTTGAACCCACAAGAACATAAGAAATAGGAGTAGGAGTAAGCCATACGGTCCCTCGAGTCTGCTCCACCACTCAATAAAGATCATGGCTGATCTCCGACGTCAATTCCACTTTCCTGCCCTATCCCTTGATTCCCCTAGAACCCAAAAATCTATCTATATCAACCTCGAATATGGTCAATATACTCAATGATGAAGCATCTATAGCCATTTGGGGTAGACAATTCCAAAGCTTCACAATCCTCTGAGTGAAGAAATTTCTCCTCATCTCGATCCTAAATGATCGACCCCTTATCCTGACACTATATTCTCATTCTAGATTCTCCAGCTAGGAGAAACGACGTCTCAGTAACTACCCTGTCAAGCCCCCTCAAAATGTTATATGTTTCGTCTCTCATCCTTCTAAACTCGAGAGTATGTGCCCATTCTACTCAATCACTCATCATAGGATAACCCTCTCAACCCATGACCTTCTGACTCAATGATGAGAGTGCTACCACTGAGCCATGGCTGACAGCTCTTACAAACAGACCAGCAGCTCATCTCCATCATATGCATTGTGTCTCCAATGGCTGTTAAGGCCACAATCATCCTTAAGTTCTGTGCCATTAGGGACATCTATAGCATAAGGCCAATAGCTGTGGACAGATACAAAGAAAAGAAAGGCATGCACTGAGGATTTTTCTTTAGCATTAACAACTTTATTGGCTTTCCCCTAAACAACTGACACCATCCCCACAGGCCATTGTTATTGCATCAAGTGGTACAATGACCCAAAGTCCAAGGAGTCACAGGTTGCACCCACATGGCCATACATAATTCCTTCATCATTGGCCACAATTACATCAACAAAAAAGGAAGCCACTCTTAACGTGCAGATCATTTGCCCTAAGCTAAGAGGAACTCCATAGTTCCAACTCATTCCCCATTCACCAGCTTACGTATCCATTCCTGCTACCACTGCTGTACTGTGGCTGCAGTGTGCACCATCTACAAGATTATCAAGTTTGGCAGCACCTCCCAAACCTGTGACCTCCACCACCTAAGATGGACAAGGGCAGCCAGTGTATTGGAATGCCACACCTCCAAATCAAACAACATTCCGACTTGGATATATATTGGCGTTCCTTCATTAGCTCTGTATTAAAATCTTGGAACTGCCTAAGTAACAGCACTGTGGCAGCACATTCACAACGTAGACTGTAGGTCTCAAGGACAATCAGGATGGGGAATAAAAACTGGCCTGACCATACGAATTAGGAGCAGGAGTAGGCCACTTGACCCCTTGAGCCTGCTCCGCCATTCAATAAGATCATGGCTGAACTGATTACTCCACATTACCACCTACCCCTGATAACCTTCCACCCCCTTGCTTATCAAGAATCTATCTACCTCTGCCTTAAAAATATTCAAAGACTCTGCTTCCACCGCCTTTTGACCAGCCATGCCACATGACAAGAATGATTTTTTTAAAAAGCTAAATAGCTGTGTTATGCTCACAGATCAAGATGAATCTATGCAGCCATGGCTTTGATAGGATGCCAGCTGAGCAGTGCAACAATGATGTCCATGCAGCCACCAGTCATCATACACTACAGGCATGTCGACATCACGCTTTTAGGAGCCTGGATCATTCCACAGTATAGTCCAGCGAGGATCTCAAAGCAATATACCGTCTCTTTTATTTTTTGTAATGCGAGGACGATTTGTTTAAGTGCGCAGGCCCTTTACATTTTTTTGCATGGCCATGCATGCCTGGTAACTTAAAGAGGCCACTTGTGCGCACCCTGCATGGAAACTTTCGGGTTGCTGCACAGCTTAGAGGGAACATTGGTCTCAAGGATTGCAGGTGATAAGCTGTATGTTTCCACTGTCTAAATCGTTTTCTCACTACTTACAGATGACACACAGGGTAAAATTTATGAATGCGACTCCATTAATTTAATGGATAGAAAGCCGTGGGAAGGGGTCTGGGGTCCAAATTCCCAAAACCTTCCCCCATTGAATGAGATGCCACGCAGGGATCATTCAATTTGTAAAATTTACTCTGTTTCCTTGAGAGGGGCTGCATGGGGAACAAATCTCCAAAGGGGAGCGCAGGAAGAAAAATGTTTGGGAGATTCTGCCCTGGATGATGCCTGATTGGCAAAAGATGCTGGCTGTTACATTCTTACACAAGCCCCTGGGAGGTAACTGGTCCTCATCTCACAGTAAGCTAAGTGTTGAGAAGGACTTGCTGCAGCTGCATCTCGTGTGTGGTAGCCTAGCCTTGCACCCTTTCAGCTACATGTGTAGGCATTGTGCTCTGCTCCTGAGAGACAGTATCATTATCGTTCTCCATTCCAGCCATGCCACCCACCTCTGCTTGGCCACTGGTCTGTAAGAAAGAAGGTATCGATGAGTTCAGTAAAGCCCTCTGACATCCTTTGCTGTATTCCTAGTCCCAATCATTTGGAACCCAGAAGAGACCCTTATGCACTCTGGTACCTCAGGTCACTATGGCAGCACTCTGAGGATCCAAGGAGGGTCTATGTTACAGATCTGCTTGAAGTTGCAATGCTCCAATGTGGACTGCAGTGCTGTGAAGCCATCTGTCATGGCATCACTCAGACTGGTGGAGGCCTCCTTCACTTGACCCACCATCTGTAGCAGGCTGTCTGATACATGTTCCAGGGCCTGCACATAGACTTGATTCTCTTAAACCAAACTTCTTTTAAAAGCAACACCCTGAGATATGGATCCTCAGAACTCCAGTCATGGAGTGACCATTCCTGACCCTCCACTGCGGCACAGTGGCGCAGTGGTTAGCACTGCAGCCTCACAGCTCCAGGGACCCGGGTTCGATTCTGGGTACTGCCTGTGTGGAGTTTGCAAGTTCTCCCTGTGTCTGCGTGGGTTTTCTCCGGGTGCTCCGGTTTCCTCCCACAAGCCAAAAGACTTGCAGGTTGGTAGGTAAATTGGCCATTATGAATTGTCACTAGTATAGGTAGGTGGTAGGGAAATATAGATGGGGATGTTTGGTAGGAATATGGGATTAGTGTAGGATTAGTATAAATGGGTGGTTGATGGTCGGCAGACTCGGTGGGCCGAAGGGCCTGTTTCAGTGCTGTATCTCTAATCTAATCTAATGTCTATCTCATCATCCACCCCCAACTGTTCCTGCTCACTCATGGCTTAGTGCTTCACCTAATACATTCTCCCTCTCTCTTATTCCTATTGAGAAGATGCCTGTGTACTGGCCCTTGGTTTAGAGTGAGTGAGTGGCCATGTGATGGCAGAGTCAATGTAGGGGGCCTGCTTCTGAGATTTCTGCTTGATGTGCATTTAAAGGAGGAAAAGATGGAGAGGGCAGATTATGTTATTAAGGAGTAGAATTCACACACAATTTTCAGTAGGAAGAGGCTTGCATATTTTGTTTGTAGGTAATGTGGCATACAGCAAGATGAGAGAGAAGGATCACAAGTTCAAGCCAACCTCGTGTTCCAATCCCTCCATGGCTTCAACCCTCCCTATCTCTGTAACCTTCTCCAACCCTCCCTATCTCTGTTCCTCTAATTCTGTGTTCGTGCAGATCCCTGATTTTCATTGCTTCACCAGTGCCAGTCATGCCTGCAGCTGCTGATGCCCCAAGCTCTGAATTTGCTCCCTAAACCTCTCTGCTTCTCTACCTCTCCTCCTTTAGGGTACTCCTTAAAACCTATCACTTTGACTAAACCTTTGGTCATTTGTCCTAATATTTTCTTATAGTGTCAAATTTTCTTTGATAAGGCTGTTGTGAAGGACCTTGGGATGTTTTACTACGGTAAAAGTGCTGTATAAATGCAAGTTGTTTTGCAGATTAGAATATTATAAAATGCTCTATTGTCCTTTATTTGAATATTGAGTGCTGGCTTGAACGCCAAACATGAATTTACCACGATTGAGCATGTTCAGCTTAGTTTAGTAAATCAGGTTAAATGTTATCCTGGCACCTGAGTCAGAGTTATGCGTCCATGCCTTAACTGCAGCCGTTCCATTTCAGCTTCAGAAGCTCCAATCAACCTTGAGGAGATAGATGATAATGATGAAGAGGGCAGCTCTGCACAACAGGAAACATTAGCTCAGAGACTGGCGCTGCACGCAGTGTAGAGGGCAGACTAGAAAGGTCTATATGTACAGATGCACCCAGCTCAAGTGTATAGAATCAAAGACAGTCCAGCTCTAATATGTGTGCTATCTTCACACATGGCAGTGATCATGCAGTCAGTCATGGAGGGAATGGTCAGCTCCATGAGCACTGTAGAGGAGCCCACTGACAGCCTCTCGTGACAGCTTTGACAAGTTTGATGGAAGCTCAGTGTTGCTATTTTGGCACTAGGGTCCAGCACCTCCTCTGGTTTACAGAATTCGAAGGAGAGGGTAAATGGAAGCTTCAACAGCCTCCCAACAGGCCTGAACTCTCATCTCACACAGGGCAGTGGGAGTGCTGAGGCTCAGCCCCACTGAGAGTGGTTTTGGCCATAGGGGAAGGGTGTCTCAGGATGACAGCACAGCTGCTCCACTGCCAGCCTGGTTGGTGCCTACAGATAGCTTGGTCAGACTGTCCCAGCTGAAGCCAAGTCTCGCCTGTCTATATCAGGTGGGCACTGGCCAGAGCTCCTTGAGGTCACCACCACAGCCATCTCAAGCCCCCCAGCAAACATTCAGCTTCTTTTCACCTCCCACATTGTCGCCACTAGGAAACCACCTCCGCGGAGCAATAGAATAGGTAACTGAGCAAGCCAGGAACATGGTTTTACACAAGGATGATTTATAGACAAGGATAGATCATGCAATCATTTGTGAAATCAAGAATGAAGTCTATTGAAAGCAAAAATGTCAGCCTTCATAATTTTAGTGATACAACAGAAACACCCATAAAGAAATACTGTTTGAAGGCTTTGATCTGGTGGGTTTCAGGACTGTGTCAAATGGAAGGAGTGTTGATTTGCTTCCCTCCACCTCAGGCAGCTCGCTGTACTCCTGTACCATGCTCCTCTTCTGCATCGCCACTCCACATCCGCCTGATGCAGCTTCAAGGCAACTCCCCTTTGTAGGACAAGACTGTAGAACATGCAGTAAACAATAACCAATCTTGAACTAGCTCTGGGCTGTACTGAAGAACCCATCCTGCAGTGTCCAGGGGGCTAGAAGGCTCAGAACGCTGTATTTTCAAGTCCCACTCCAGAGACTTGAGCAAATAATCTATGACACTCCAGTGTAGTACTGTGGAAGTGCTGCACTGTTAAACCGAGGCTCTGTCTTCTCTCTCACGCGAATGTAAAAGATCTATGCCACTACACAAAGAGCAGGGCAGTTCTCCCGTGTCCTAGCCAATATTTATCTCTGAACCAACATCACTAAAACAAATCCCTCAAACAACATAATTAAAAAAGCAGTTTATCTGCTATTCATCTCATTGTATTTGTGGGAGCTTGCTGTGCACAAATTGCCTGCCGCATTTCCACAACAGCAACTACACTTCAAAAGCACTTTATTAGCTGTAAGGTGCTTTGGAATTTCCTGAGCCGGTGAAAGCTGCTATATAAATGCGAGTGTTTCTTTAATCAAGCCAGAAGGCAGCTTTTGAAATACAAAGCACATAGGCTGCAGGTCATTCTTGCAATCAAGGCAGCACACGTACAGAACACAAAGAGCCACACTGCAGAGAGGGCAAGGTCAGCCCCTTGTCTTTATTCCTGGCCCATATTACCTAATCACGACAATTGAAGATGGAAGCTCACAACAGAAGGTTGGGAACCACTGTGGTCCTCTTTACCCAAGGTCACAAAAGTATATTATGCATTAATTCAGCACGGTTCAACATGATGCTACAATTGTGCAAAAGGAGCCTTGAAGTGCTTGGCTTTTGCTTATGGTGAATGGATTGAACACGCAACTGCCAGTGCTGCGCCTAAAATTGAATTGGGTCCTATTCCTTCAACACTTAAAGTACTTTACAACCAGTGAAGTGCTTGGGACATCTTGAGGTTGTGAAAGGAGCTATATAAATACAAGTCTATTTCTTTTTTATTCAACACCAGCTTGTAATACTGGAGGATAAATAAGACTGCACTAATATTCCATAACTAATGTGTTTCTATTTCCAGATGGAGCTATTATTCCTGCATGGGAATAGTACAACCTCTTGGTTGAAAACTTTACTTTTGGTGAACTGCTCAGTGCATTTTTTTTAAAATGTGAAAATAAAGCAACAGTAAACAATAAGATTTTTTTCCACGCTGGAAGCAATGAAAGGGAAGAAAAAAAAGACAAGATAGACATACACTTATATAGCGTCCTCTATATCCTCAGGGCATCCCAAAGCTCTTCATAGCCAATGAAATACATTTGAAATGTAGTCACTGTCATTATGAAGGAAACATGGCAGCCAATTTATGCACAGCAAGTTCACATGAACAGAAATGCAATAATGAGCAGATAATCTGTTTTACTGATGTTTTTTGAGGAATAAATACTGCCCAGTGCATCAGTGAGAACTCTCCAGCTCTTTTCTAACAATCGCTGTGCAGTTTCATGCTTTTTCATGAGATGTACAATTCGGGAGTCACTGCTGTAGCATCAGAGAAACTACGAATTGCTGAGCATTGCATTTCTTCCTGGGACTCAAATTTAATTTACAGTTCTTCAGGAATTACCACCAGGTAGCACCTCCTCCAGCCCTGTAGCTCAACCTATGTGTTTTAGTTTACCAACTCACTTCCTGTGGATCAATGCCCCTGCTCCCACCATCGAAGAAGAAATACATAGAAATTACAGCACAGAAATAGGCCATTTGGCCCAAAAGATACACATCACATGAATCTCCTCCCACCCTATTTCATCTAACCCAAGGAAAATAATGAAATCAATTTGCATTTCTGTAGCTTCTTTCACAACCTCAGGCATCCCAAAGCGATTTTCAGCAAATATACCATTGTCACAGTTGTAATGTAGGAAATGTGGCAGCCAATTTGCACATAGCAAGCTCCCACAAGCAGCAATGTGATAATGACAAGATAATCTGTGTTAGTGATATTGATTAAGGGATAAATGTTGGTCAGGACACTGAGAGAATTCCCCTGCTTTTCTTTGAAATAGTGCCACGAGATCTTTTATGTCCCACCTGAGGGGGCGGATGGATCCTCGGTTTAACATCTCATCCGACAGATAGAACCTTCAACAGTGCTGCATTCTCTTAGTACAGCACTAGAATGTCAGCCTAGATTTTGTACTCTAGTCTTTGGAGCCCTGCTTGATCCCACAACCACTGACTGAGAAGCTAGAGTGCTACCACTGAGCCACATCTGACATGGTTGGAAGTCAAAGCCTTTTGCAATCTTGGCCACATCCTCGAGAGCCCCTTCCTAAATTCCTCCAGCTTACTTCAGCTTTTCTGACTTTTAAAAACTCCTTTCTCCAATCTTTTCTTCCTCTATCTCATCCATAACCACTTGCACCCCAGCCTTCACGTCCATTTCTTCTCTGTGATGCATTTAGGACAATGCATACATTAAAGCCACTACATAAATACAAGCTGATGTTGTATATTGGATTCCTGGAAGGACTGTCTTTCTAAAACATATTACACTCTAAAAAAAAAATCAATCCTCACACTTTGCTTAGTATTCACTACAATTGACGCTCATTTAGGAAATGAATCACTTTGAACTCAATCTTTGAGGACAATAATTATCCATTTGCCCCTCCTCAATTTGTGTATCATGCAAGAATTTTCACAGGCAGCTTAATGCTGGTTGTAGACATCAAATTTGATGTCTTTAATAAAAGGAACTCAGACTGAAACAGAGACAGTACCAGGAAGAGGAAGGAGGGCAAACAAATTTTATTTAATGGATTAACTCGTCATAGACGAGTGTTTTTAGGGGCACAATGCATGCCCCATCATGACATTCAATCTTGAGTGGCTTGAATCCCATTACTCACCATAAAACAAAAGACACTGAATGAGAGAAATGTATTGACATAGTAGCTTCAGAGAAAGTCTTCTCACCATTGTTATAGACTTTGATGGGGAAATGTAAGCCATGTTATATCTTAGTGAGCACTGCTATTTTAAAGATAAATTTCACTTAGCTCCACAACTTACTTTACAGTTGATTAGAATTGAGGAGATTGAGTTCCTCTGTACAAGAAGGGAGATGCCCTGAGACTGGACTTGGAAAATTAACTCATCATCAGGGGAGGAACCTGCGGCTGGACATGGAGTCAGTGTTACTTAAAGCCAGAGAAGTGAAGATTTGAAATGAGGGTCTCAAGCCCCTCACAGACTCCAGGAAGTGATCTGAAACAACACTTTGTGCCCTTTCCCAGTTAAGGATAAGGATTGGGGACTGAAGTAAGTGTGTAGTTCAGAAGCTGCAGGCTGGGGTTATGAACTGAAAAGGGAGCTCAAGATGGAGATTGGACACTGAAATGGAGGAGCACAAATAAGCCCCGCAAATGCTACTTTAAAAATGTGAAATATCAACTTCAAAATTATAACATCTAAATCTGTGCATAATTTTTTCAGGAGCTTGTTACCACTGAAAGAATCCAATTCAATCCTTAAACTTAATTGCTATCACTCGGTCATTGCTTAAAAGCTGATCTGAGGCAACTTTGCAACTGTTACTTTGAGTCGAATGTTTGTTGCAAGCTCCTTTGTTATGACATAGGGAAGCCAGAGCCCTCCACTTGGAGTGTGTCTTCAAAAGGCTCTACGGAGGTGTCTGTTCTCAGGTTGCCCGGCCCTCAATTCAAACCATTGAGGGCCGATAGTACTACTGGGGGCTATCAGCAAGGAGACCAGGACCTGTGCACACCAGGAAATGGAGCAGCAAGTCATAGACAGTGTGCCCCTGAATGATGGGCAAAGCCATCCTCCACTGCCTCCCCTTGACTGGTAGCACCCATTTGTATAACTGACCCCCAAAATAAACAAGTGTAATTAAGAAGGCTGGTATTTACTGGGGTTTAAATGGATTTAAACCTTGCTTTGCAAGCACGCCACATATCTCAGCTTATCACTTTGCAGTGACCTTTGTCCCTCTCACTGCCCATTGACACACAAACAATTCTATCCACGTCACACGCATGCCACCAATCTTCAACTGGCATCAGCCACACTCCACAAATAGGCTGACAGTGTCTGACCCGGTTAATACAGTAGGTTGCACAACATGTCAAAGATTTCCAGACACTAATCTGCAAGTTCAGGTATTAAATTAACTTGGGCTGGGAGAAAGCATCGTCTTCCAATCCGTTCCGAAACCCTGTGAAACCACTGTGCTATTAAAATGCAGTTAATCCAACTCAGGAGTAGCCACTGGTGTTGATATGTGGTGGTTTGCCCAGCCCCTGTTTTGGTAAGTGTAGTAATTTCAGATGGGTGGGACCCCACGCAGTCTACGGATTACATTAGCAATCCTCTTTGCCACCCCACCACTGGGTTCCACGATCTGGAAGGTCCTTGTGAGGAGATTGTAGAAGGAACCATAGCCAACTGCTACCACGGTGCAGGTCAAGCAGATGACATTGTAGGGCATACTGAAATCAGGCGTCGGCAAATTCACCAGCAAGGCCTCGGTGTAGAGTCTGACGAAGTAAATGGAGGAGTCAAGGGATGGAAACCTGCAACAAAATACATATTTCATTGGTCAACAAAATGGCTCTTCCAAAACTAACAGTCGAAAAATGTTTGTCTACATTATCACCTGAAGTTGCTGAACCATATATGCATAAACAAAGGCAAAATTTGGGCTGGTGCAGGAGCAAGGGAAGACTGAAGGGAAGTCCAGTACATGACTGCTCACTTCAGATGTTGTACTTCATTGCAAATGTAGAAACATCTTTAAAGGAAAGAGGAACAGAGCCAGGCATTTCAATCTATAGAGAAATTCCCCCTTAGCAGCAGAAGACAGCTTCTAATTGACAACATGAGTTAGTTTTAAAAAATCATTTAAGTAGTTCATGTGGTTTGAAGATCTGCTAAGACCATTCAGCCTCAAACTGACCTTGAGAGAGCCCAGCAACTACACCTTGCAGCCTTATGGGGGCATAAGAGGTCTTACACTGCTAAAATGTAGCAGCAGAATAATAAATACATCACATGTTATGTGGTAAAATGTGCTTGTCTTTATAAAACAGTGTATCCTCTAATCTACCACGTGCAGTGTCACAGGAGTTTGACTGGTGTTTCTACAAAGGTTAAGTAGGCTGTGTAGCATGGAGTTATGTTCCCCAAATGTCCTGCCAGCCATATCCACCAATGCTCACGGTTAGGAACCAGCTATTCTGCTATTTCTTTCAATTCTTAATTCTGTTTTAATTCTTTAAAAAAAAAGGTCCCAAGCACAAGACCTATTTTTTTTTAAAACTGGGAAGCATGCAAGCACAACAGTCAGAAATTGTTCAGATCACTTATACTTACAGTTTGGTAAAAAGAGGTGTGAGTTTAGTGCTGTTGATTTCCATGGTTATGCTGCTCGGCACCAGGGCACTCAACACAGATGAGCTGTAAAGGAAAGAACACAGTGAGGAAAATATCAAACACAGCATCAATCAATTAGAAATCTCACGGCATTGCTCATAGTTGTGGTAGAGTCTGCAGCGTGACTGATTTAACTGCTAGCCTGGCCTATTACTTTAAGGCCACTGATCAAATACCCCATACAAGAATCCAAGTAATTTTAGCTGCGTCTAAACTGCTGCCGTCGATTATAAGTGAGTATAAGTGGGGAGGCGGTGGCGTACTGGTATTGTCACTGGACTAGTAACCCCGAGCTCCAAGTATTGCTCTGGGGACATGGATTCAAATCCCACCACAGCAGAAGGTGAAATTTGAATTCAATTAATAAATCTGGAATTTAAAGCTAGTCTAATGATGGCCATGAAACCATTGTCGATTGTTGTAAAAACCTATCTGGTTCACTAATGTCCTTTAGGGAAGGAAATCTGCTGTCCTTACCTGGTCTGGCCTACATGTGACTCCAGATCCACAGCAATGTGGTTGACTCTTGCATGCCCTCGAAATGGCCTAGCAAGCCACTCAGTTCAAGGGCAATTAGGGATGGGCAATAAATGCTGGCCTGGCCTGCGACGCCCACATCCCATGAAAGAATAAAAAAAAATTGCTTGCAAATTTCAGGCTCCAGCTCAGAAGAACTCCAAGCAAAATGTCAGGCCGTTTTTCTCTTTACTATTCTTATCTGTAACACAGTGTGACATTTGAACTCAACAGGCAAACTTGAGACATCTAATTATTCCACGAGGTGATCTCATTTGGTTGCTGTATCTTGTATTATCAAGGCCCTGATTTAGTGACTGAATAAGTAAAATTCTATTTTTGTTGCAGGGTATTCCAGGATTTTTCTGATATGAAAATAGAAATAAGGGACAAAGCTACATAATTCAGTGAAAGCTGTAAATATTTATTTTATGTGGATTTCTTTACCTATATATTTAAATTTGAACTACCATTTCGAAAGCAGACATACGAACATACAAATAAGGAGAAGTAGGCCATTCAGCCCCTCTAGCCTGCTCCGCCATTCAATAAAATCGCAGCTGATCTGTTTGTGTTTCGAATTCCACACTCCCATCTACCCCGATAATCTTTGATTCCCTTGCCTAAGGATCTATCTACCTCCACCTTAAAAATATTCAATGACTCTGCCTCCACCACCTTCTGAGAGTTCCAAAGTCGCACAATTCTAAGGAAAAATTTTTCCCCATCTCTGTCCTAAAAGGGTGACCCCTAATTTTAAAACAGTGCTCCCTAGTTCTGGACTCGCTCACAAGAGGAAACATCCTTTCCAAATCCACCTTGTCAAGACCGTTCAGGATCCTATATACTTCAATCAAGTCTCCTCTCACTCTTCTAAAATCCAGTGAAAAAAAGCCCAGTCTGTCCTCAATCTTTCCTCATAAGAGAACCCGCTCATTTCAGGTATCAATCTAGTAAACCTCCTCTGACCGCCTCTAACACATTCATATCCTTCCTTAAATAAGGAGACCAAAACTACACACAATATTCGAGATGTGGTCTCACCAATGCCCTGCATAACATCCTTACTTTTATTTTCAATCCCTCTTGTAATAAAGGCTAGCATTCCATTAGCCTTCTTTATTACTTGCTGTACTTGCATACTAACTTTCTGTGACTCATGTACTAGAACATCTCTGCACTTTGGAATTCCGCAGTCGCTCTCCGTTTAAGTAATACTCTGCTTTTTTATTCTTCCTGCCAAAGTAAACAACTTCACATTTTCACAAGCCAAAAGACTTGCAGGTTGATAGGTAAATTGGCCATTATAAATTGTCACTAGTATAGGTAGGTGGTAGGGAAATATAGGGACAGGTGGGGATGTTTGGTAGGAATATGGGATTAGTGTAGGATTAGTAAAAATGGGTGGTTGATGTTCGGCACAGACTCGGTGGGCCGAAGGGCCTGTTTCAGTGCTGTATCTCTAATCTAAAAAATCTAAAATTTTCCCGCATTATGCTCCATCTGCCAGATTTTTGCCCACTTACTCAACCTATCTATATTAGTCTGCAACCTCATGTCCTCTTCACAACATACTTTCCTACCTATCTTTATGTCACCTGCAAATTGAGCTACCATGCCAACACTCTCCTCATCTAAGCCATTGATATAAATTGTAAAAAGTTGAGGCTCAGCACAGACTCCTGCGGACTCCACTCGTCACATCCTGCCACTCAGAAAAGAACCCATTTATACATATTCTGTTTTCTACCAGCCAGCCAATCTTCTATCCGTGCTAACATGTTACCCCCTACAACATGAGCTCCGATTTTGCACAATAACCTTTTATGTGGCACTTTGTCAAATGCCTTCTGGAAATCCAAGTATAGTACGTCAACGAGCTCCCCTTTATCCACAGCGCATGTTATTCCTTTAAAGAACTCCAATAAATTGGTTAAACATGATTTCCCTTTCACAAAACCATGCTGACTATTCCCGATTACCTTGAGTTTTTCTAAGTGCCCAACTATTACCTCCTTAATGATCGATTCTAACATCATCCCCACGACAGACGTCAAGTTAACTGGTCTATAATTACTTGTGTTCTGCCTCCTCCCCTTCTTGAATAGAGGGGTTACATTTGCTACTTTCCAGACTGATGCAACCTTTCCAGTATCTAGCGAACTTTGAAAAATTAACACCAACACATCTACTACCTCATTACCCACCTCTTTTAAGACCCTAGGATGCAGATGGATACAGATGTCCATTATTTAGTGGCACTGGAAAGGCAGGATCAGGTGTAGCTTTACTGGAGGCAATTCTGAGCTTTAGCAGTTCTGGGGAGATGTTCCTGGGGTTTGGAAGTAATGAGGTGACAATCCTAGAGTTTGGAAGCACTTAGATGGGGGTAGAGGGAGAATCTGGGGCTTAGCAGAACCAGAAGAGTGGAATGTGGGCTAAAACATACTGATGAGCTTCTGGATTCTGGCAATATCAAGGAAAGAGGGTGGGAATGAGCCCTGAAATACTTGGAGGGGAAAGGTTCTGGCAACACTGGTTGCCAGAGATCTCTGTAAACAATAAATTCGATTGCTTTTAATTGGTTCCTGGATATACCTATACCTGTCTGTCTGTCTTTCACACATACACAGATGTCACTAATTAAAAACATAAGACACTGGAGCAAGAGAAGATCAGTTCACCCCTCGAGTCTGCTCTGCCATTCAGCACTTCTACCTCAATTCTACTTTCCCACCCACTCCCTACAACCCTCGATTCCCTGAGGGAACAAAAATCTACCAATCTCAGTCCAATATACTCAACAATGGAGCAAACACAATCCTCTGGGCTAGAAAATTCTAAAGATTCACAACCCTCTGAGTGAAGGAATTTCTCATTTCAGTCCTAAATAATCAACCCCTTATCCTGAGACTGTGCCCCCATGTTCTAGATTCCCCAGCCAGGGGAAACAACCTCTCAGTGTCTACCCCGTCAAGCCCCTTCAGAATCTTGTATATTTCAATGAGATCACCTCTCAGGGAGAGATCTGATTGAAATGTGCAACATTTTGAGGGGCCTGGATAGAGTGGAGATGAAGGGCCTATTCACCTTAGCAGAGAGGTCAGTGATTAGGGGGCATAGATTTAAAGTGATTGGTAGAAAAATTAGAGGGGAGATGGGGAGGAAATCTTTCACCCTGAGGGTAGTGGGGGTCTGGAATTCACTGCCTGAAACGGTAGTTGAGGCAGAAACCCTCAACTCATTCAAAAGGAGTCTGGATATGTACCTCAAGTGTTGTAATCTGCAGGGCTACGGACCAAATGCTGGAAGGTGGGATTAGAATAGGTGGATCGTTTTTCGTCCAGCACAGAAACGATGGACCAAGTGGCCTCTTTCTGTGCCTTAAACTTTCTATGATTCTTCTAAACTCCAGTGTGTACAGACCCAATTTACTCAGCCTCTCATCTTAGGGCAACTCACTCATCCCAGAGACCAATCTAGTGAACCTTTGCTGTACCACCTCCAAGGCAAGTATATCCTTCCTTAGATATGGAGACCAAAACTGTGCACAGTACTCTAGGTGTGGTCTCACCAAAGCTCTATACACTTGTAGCAAGACTTCCTAATTCTTGTACTCCAATCCCCATGTAATAAAGGCCAACATGCCATTGCCTTTCTAATTGCTTGCTGGACCTGCATGCTAATGCTGTGTTCCTTGTATGAGTAAACTCAAGTCTCTGAACATCAACATTTAAAAGTTTCACGCCTTTTAAAAAATATTGTTTTTCTATCCTTACTACCAAAATGAATAACCTCATACTTTCCTACATTGTACTCCATTTGCCACCTTGGTGCCCACTCACTTAACCTGTCCAAATCTCTTTGCAGCCCCCTCACAGCTTACACTCCCACCTTACTTTGTACCATCAGCAAACTTAGATACATTACTCTTGGTCTTTTCGTCTAATTCATTAATATAGATTGTAAATAGCTGAGGCCCCAGCAGTGATCCTTGTGGCATTCCACTAGTCACAACCTGCCAACTTGAAAATGCCCAATTTATCCCTACTCTGCTTCCTGTCTGTTGAACAATCCTCTATCAATGCTAATATATTACCCCCAGCTCCATGAGCACTTATCTTGTGAATTAACCTTCACCCTGAGACGGCTTATGTTTTCTAATTATCTACAAAATACAGGTGATGATAATCTAAGCCTGTTTGCCTGAGAAGCTGACATGATTTAGTTCTCTTTTTGTGAAAAGAATAAAGCTCAATTAGGATGCAGAAGATTCAATCTCACTCTTAATTTCATACTCTTTCCACAGTAAAAATAAAGATAATGGGTTATAAATTGGTCTGCGTCATTTTTGGGCATGGGAGTCACAATTTGCAGCCAACCCGTCACCGTTGTGGTGTAAATAGTTAGCAGGCAAATTTGGTGCGGCCTCCATATTTACCTGATTGTAGCATGGGTCTGAGCACTCAGCAGAGGGCCAAGCAGTGTGTGCTAATAGCACAAGGTGCAGCCAGCCTTCTCTTCTTAAAGGCAGTCTGTCTCTCAAAGCTCAATTACAGGAGGCTGCTGATGAATGTTATTGCTGCAATACTGAAAAAGGAAAATGGAACATTGGAAATGGCAGAAGGCTCCAAGTAGTCCGACTCAGCACTGGAGGCCTTAGTAGTGGTGGGGGAACAAGAGGAGACATGCCATGGTTCTGCAGGGGGCCAGAGCCTCTCAAGGACCACCCTCAGAAGGGATTGGGAGCAGCTGGTCAAGGACATCAATTACTGGTGTCTGGCCCCAAGGACTTGGCACCAGTGCCACAAGAAGTCTAATAACCTCATGCGGATGTTCAAGGTCAGTGAATGCATCTTCTCCTACCCATTTGCCTTTCATGCTGGTCAATGCTCCACAACCCCACTCAGCCA
This sequence comes from Heterodontus francisci, assembly GCF_036365525.1. Lineage (NCBI taxonomy): Eukaryota > Metazoa > Chordata > Chondrichthyes > Heterodontiformes > Heterodontidae > Heterodontus > Heterodontus francisci. Next base: position 26,879,323 of record NC_090386.1, on the reverse strand, counting down.
GCAGTAGTCCCTAGCAATCAGGACTCACACCTAATATCCAGATACTCCACCTCACCCTCAAACACATTTCAATGATACAAACCTCATAGCCAGCTCCCGCTACTTCCACAGACCTTCAGCTGTGGCAGACTCAACCTCCACAAACCTTCAGTTGTGGCAAACTCATCACCCAAGCACAGTGCTATACAATCATGGGCATTCTTCCCTCTCTCTTGTAGTACAAGATGGCACACGGTAGAATGGAGCAGAACAAAACCAGTGGGGCACAAGGACACCTGCACCTGCTGAACTCTATGGAGGACATGGTTCTACGCATCATGGGGCTGGCGACAATGGAGCCCATGGCGTCCAGCGTCGCCGAGAACACTGAGGATGATGGTATGTTCCAGCCTTATGCCCATTCTCAACTCTCACTTCACCCTAACCTGCTATCTGACATGCTGAGGAAGCTGCTGATGGTGTGACTCTGGAGTTCTTGTTTTCTAACCTACCCCTTTCTGATTTCCTGCTTTCAGACGCCCAAGAACTACCACCTGCCCAGCTACCATGCTCCCAGGAGGAAGAGAGAGGACACCACCACAGCACTGATGAAGAGGCCCAATCACTTGATCTGACACATGCAGTCATCAGCTCAGTTACTGGTACTGCACATACCTTACAGATCAAGTACAGAGTTAGGATCTGCACATGGGCTGCAGCCACACTAGGGAGAAAGATAGTTTGTGCACCAGTTCACCAGACGGTAAGGCTGCAGACGAGTTCTGCTACCAGGGAATCAGATGAGGACCTTGATGGGGTGGCATACAGCAGAGTGCAGATGGGCGTGCACACTGAGATGCTGGGTGCATTGGCTGGTCTTACAGGCAGCCTCCTATCACTGTTAAGGAGCATGAAGGAGTCTAGCTCCAAGCTGGCAGAGGGTATTGTGCAGGGCTTGCCCTCTCCGCAGCCTCTGCTCCACCTCCCTACTGTGTTGTAGACCCAGAGACATTGTAACTGCAGTCCCCATACCCATCACAGCCAATGTGTGGACAGGCCACCAAATCCTCTGTGCTCCCTGTGAGGATGCAACAACACTGCTGTCAAATCCAGGAACTCACCATAATACTTCCAAAATATTCCAGAGAACTTCAAGACTTTGCTATAGCAGAAGTCATTCCAAATTACCTTACCTGCAAACTGGGTGCCTGGCCTTTTAGGTCATGCTAATGCTGAGCCCTTTTCGTAGCTGAATGCTTGTCTTTGTGACAGCAAATACATCTAACGGACCTGCGTGGTTCAAGTTTGGAAATTCAGTGTCACATCAGCTGATGGGGCTGAGTGACATCGTGACAGCACCAGTTCAGATGCCTCGGTGCACGCAGGGAACGCCCGCGTGAGCACCCTTCCCAGCATGGGGCGCCACATGGGCCACACCAGAAGTGGCTGGAGGTGTAGTGTGCCCCATTAGGAGGGCCTTCATCCACTGTCACCAATGGCACCATGGATCTGAATTTTGTGCCCAACAGCTTTTATTTAAAAGTTTACTTGAAAGACTATTCAAGTTCATCATCCAATTTATATTCAAATAGTTAGAAAAATGTAAACAAATATTGCTATGCACAAAGACATGATTTGACATTTCACTGAAAAATAATTAAGGCTATTCAAACAAACAAATCTTCAAGAGGTGTGTATTGCATAGTCTTGTGTTTAAAATGGGGCCTTCTTTCCTCTCACACAAAGACCCCGCACTGCCCCACGTGCATGCACTAGTACACGGCCTTAAAATATGCAATATAAACTTTACCTAAAATTAAGGTTTTGAAACCTATGCAAAAGTTTTTCTTCAAATAATTTTGAAAAACAACTAAATCAAGAATGCTGGAAACTGAGGAGGCACATTTGCGCAGTCACGCTAAATAAATGCTACTGAAGCACCCTGGAAACTTGTGCACAATGCACTATCTGAAGTCAAAACTCCACCAAAATATCAAGTCTAGCACAAGACTTTCAGAGATGCTAAGACCTTTAAGCAAAAACAATTACAACAGAATGGTTACAGCACAGGAGGCATTTTGGCCCACCATGTCCATGCCGGTCCTCTGCAAAAGCAACTCAGCTAGTCCCACTCCCCCGTCTTTTCCCCATAGGTCAACAAATATTCTTTCTTCAGATACTTACCCAATATCATTTTGAAAACCATGATTGAATCTGCCTCCACCACATTCTCAGGCAGTGCATTATAGATCCCAACCACTCACTGTGTAAAAATGTTTTTCCTCAAGTCACCTTTGGTTCTTTTGCCAATCACCTTAAATTGGTATCCTCTGGTTCTCAACCCTTCTGCCAAAGGGAAACAGTTTCTCCCTCTCTACTCCACCTGGATACCTCATGCCTTTGAACACCTCTGTCAAATCGTCTCTCAACCTTCCATTCTCTAAGAATAACAGCCCCAGCTCCTCTAATCTATCCACATTACTGAAGTCCCTCATCCCTGGAATTATTCTTGCAAATCTTTGCTACACCCCCTCTAAAGCCTTCACATCCTTCCTAAGTTGTGGTGCCCAGAATTGTACACAATACTCCAGTTGAGGTCGAACCAGTGTTTTATAAAAGGTTCACCATAACTTCCTTGCTTTTGCATTCTGAGCCTCTATTTATAAATCCTAGGATACCATATGTCTTAGAACATAGAACAGTACAGCACAGCACAGTACAGGCCCTTCGGCCCATGATGTTGTGCCGAACCTTTAACCTACTCTAGGATCAAACTACCTACATACCCTTCATACTACTATCATCCATGTGCTTATCCAAGAGTCGCTTAAATGTCCCTAATGTATCTGCTTCTACTACCACCGCTGGCAGTGCATTCCACGCACCCACCACTCTCTGTGTAAAGAACCTACCTCTGACATCTCCCCGAAACCTTCCTCCAATCACCTTAAAATTATGCCCCCTGGTGATAGCCCTTTCCACCCTGGGAAAAAGTCTCTGGCTATCCACTCTATCTATGCCTCTCATCATCTTGTACCCCTCTATCAAGTCACCTCTCATCCTTCTTCGCTCCAATGAGAAAAGCCCGAGCACCCTCAACCTTTCTTCGTAAGACATGCCCTCCAGTCCAGGCAGCATCCTGGTAAATCTCCTCTGCACCCTCTCTAAAGCTTCCACATCCTTCCTATAATGAGGCGACCAGAACTGAACACAATATTCCAAGTGTGGTCTACTCAGGGCTTTATAGAGCTGCAGCATAACCTCGCGGCTCTTAAACTCAATCCCCCTGTTAATGAAAACCAACACACCATACGCTTTCTTAACAACCCTATCAACTTGGGTGGCAACTTTGAGCGATCTATGGACATGGACCCCAAGATCCCTCTGTTCCTCCACACTACCAAGAATCCTGTCTTTAAGCCTGTATTCTGCATTCAAATTCGACCTTCCAAAATGAATCACTTCACACTTTTCCAGGTTGAACTCCATCTGCCACTTCAGCCCAGCTCTGCATCCTGTCAATGTCCCGTTGCAACCTACAACAGCCTTCCACACTATCCACAACTCCAGCAACCTTCGTGTCATTGGCAAACTTGCTAACCCAGCCTTCCACTTCCTCATCCAAGTCATTTATAAAAATCACAAAGAGCAGAGGTCCCAGAACAGATCCCTGCGGAACACCACTGGTCACCGAGCTCCAGGCTGAATACTTTCCATCTACTACCACCCTCTGTCTTCTATGGGCCAGCCAATGCTGTATCCAGACAGCCAACTTTCCCTGTATCTCATGCCTCCTTACTTTCTGAATGAGCCTACCATGGGGAACCTTATCAAACGCCTTGCTAAAATCCATATACACCACATCCACTGCTCTTCCTTCATCAACGTGTTTTGTCACATCTTCAAAGAATTCAATAAGGCTTGTGAGGCATGACCTGCCCCTCACAAAGCCATGCTGACTGTCTCTAATCAAACTATGCTTTTCCAAATAATCATAAATCCTGTCTCTCAGAATCCTCTCCAATAATTTGCCCACTACCTACGTAAGACTCACTGGTCTATAATTCCCAGGGTTATCCCTATTCCCTTTCTTGAACAAGGGAATAACATTTGCCACCCTCCATTCATCTGGTACTACTCCAGTGGACAGTGAGGACGCAAAGATCATCGCCAAAGGCGCGGCAATCTCTTCCCTCGCTTCCCGTAATATCCTTGGGTATATCCCGTCTGGCCCCGGGGACTTATCTGTCCTCATGTCTTTCAAAATTTCCAGCACATCCTCCCTCTTAACATCAACCTGTTCGAGCATATCAGCCTGTTTCACGCTGTCCTCACAAACGACAAGGTCCCTCTCACTAGTGAATACTGAAGCAAAGTATTCATTTAGGACCTCCCCTACCTCCTCCGACTCCAGGCACAAGTTCCCTCCACTATCCCTGATCAGCCCTACCCTCACTCTGGCCATCCTCTTGTTCCTCACATAAGTGTAGAACGCCTTGGGATTTTCCTTAATCCTACCCGCCAAGACTTTTTCATGTCCCCTTCTAGCTCTCCTAAGTCCTTACTAACCACTTCTCAACGTACCCTGCCACTTTCAATGATTTGTGCACATATACCCCCAGGTCCCTCTGCTCCTGCACCTCCTTTATAATTATATTCATTTTATTTTGCCTCTTCTCGTTATTCCTCCCAAAATGCATCACTTCACACTTCTCTGCACTGAATTTCATCTGCCACACGTTCGCCCATTCCACCAGCCTGTCCATGTGCTCTTGAAGTCTATCTCTGAACTCCTCATAGTTCACAATAATTCAAAGTTTTGTCTCATCCAAAATTTTGAAATTGTACCCTGCACACCTAATTCTAGGTTTGATCAAAATCTATCACTTCTCATTTCTCTGCATTAAATTTCATCTATCACTTGTATGCCCATTTCACCAATTTGTCTGCAAATTTTGAAATTGTGCCCATACATCCATGTTTAGTCATATAGATCAAGAAAAGCAGTCCCAATACAGATCCCTGGGGAACCCCACTATATACCTTCCTCCAGTTGGAAAAACAACCGTTTATCACTACTCTCTCTTTCCTGTCAATCAGCCAAACAAAAGACAATTGAACATGTTTAATATTTAATCATGTTACTGTGAAATAAGTCATTTATATAATGTTTTAAGCCTTATCTTGGACATCAAACTTTCAGTTAGTGAGTAGAAAGGTTAAATTCTTTTTTTAAAAAAAGCATTTTAAGTGATTTTTTTTTATTGATAGGGAAATAATCCTGAATAACCTATGTACTTCGTGGTGTCTCATGTACAGTTTTCCAGCTGTTTTCATCACTTCTGATTTATACATTCCCTACCCCTTCAGTTTTGATTGGCAGTTTTATTTTAAGACAATCAGCAAAGTGTGACAACTAGAAGTGTGAAAAATGGAAGTGTGTATTAGGTGCAAAACTTCTAATATATTATATAGATAGATCAAACAGTTTTTCAAACCCAGAGCTAGACGTTTACAAGCAGTCGCAATTACCCTCTGCATTTATAAACAGCCAGTTACTCGCATTCACCTGTCACTTTCCCATAGTAGGAATGTGAACAGTAGCCATAAAAGGGACAGGCCACTAAACAGGCAACTAAATATGACAAGAATGCTCCTGATCAATGCTCCCTCTAAATTTCTCTTCGCTGTGTGCGGCCTCGCATGCATGCACCTTAAAGGGAACACTTTGTGCACAGCCTGTTTGTCTCCTCCACAGCACATTCCCAATTGCTGCGTGGCTGTGCAGCGTAGAGGGAGCGTTGCTTATGACCCCAGTCGACCTCTGCTCGGGCAGGAAGTGCAAGTGAACATCGTCTGGTACAAGACTTGTACAGTATTAACACAGATCCATTAATCAAGAGCTCCTGGGATAATCAGTCACAACTGGACCAGTCGGAGTACTCTCATGCCCTCTCAGCAAGAACAGAGTATTTTACAACAAGTCTCACAAAGTTGAGATCTGAAGCTGTCAGAAAGGCAAACATGCCACGTTAGGGAGCTGCTACAGCATCCTATTCAATTGGTGCAACACTATCAGTGATTTTAAAGTGAGTGTCAAACTAATTGAGTAACAATGTTGTACAATGTAAGATATACAGTCTGATCAGAATATTAGTCATCAAAACATCCACCCATTTCCAGATGGTTCTTTTATGAGTCTGAATCGAATTTTAGTGGCTGTTGAGGCATTAATACCAGATTAAAATAAAACAATCTACAAACATCTTTTGAGCTGCAAACACACATACTTATCGATATCTATACTATATTAAAAATCGTGTGCCGCTCGCATTTCCTGTAAGCATCACATTGATTTCCTGTCACACTTCATTCGACATACTTCAGTGACTGGTTCAAACTAAAACAGCAGCAAATTAGAATTGAAGAGTCAGGGAATGCATAAATTCATAGCAAGGAAAGCAGCCAGAACAATCAGTGGTCCTAAGAGCACATTATGTATTATGTGGCATAATATGCCAATTATAAAAATACAGTGTATTCTCCAACTCACCTTGAGGAACACATGGGAGATATGCTAGTTTATAAACATTAAAAAAAAGTTTTGCATCTGTCACACATCAGGCAACAGACTTTAGGTGCATAGCCAAGTTTTAAAAAAAATCTAACTGTCGCCTGAAATTTACAGATAATCACAACTATTCTCTGACAGACATTAGAAGTTTATGCAAAGCTACAACTACCTGTTTATGCCTAGTTAGTGCTGTAGCCTTAAAGGCACAGACAAGATTAGGATCTGAATATCACAAGCATATCCCAGATCAGAAACTAGCAGTCAGCAACACAACAGGAGATTGCAAGTTGCTAAATAAAGTACCCAACAGGCATTCTATTCTGTAATGGACTTTCAAGATAATGAAGCCATAATGCAATATTTTCTGTCCTCTTCTCCCACATAGAAGTATTAAATGCCATTTTCTGAGGAGGGAGTTCATACTCCACTTATTTTGTTTCAAGCTTGCTCCTTTTGCTAACCGAGACACTAGATAACCATCTATTCTTGGACTCTCCCAAAGCCACTCAGAAGCCTGTTCAAGATCATAAGGTAATTTAATATAACATTTCCACATCTAATAACTTTAATCACAAATTCTCTGCATTTAACATTTGCAAATGCAGTACAAAAATAAACTGCCCTTCAATTAGCAACATAACTCTTGGGTTGTCCTGGTATTTAACACTTCACTCCTTCACACAAATTTTACAGCACCCTTTCTCACTTTAACTCTTTAGGAACATAGAAACAAGAGTAGACCATTCAACCCCTCGAACCTGTTCCACCATTCAATAAGACCATGGCTCGAAAAAGCCTTTGCTCCATATCCCACGATACCCTGAAGCAACAAAAATCCACTGAACTCAGTTTTTAAAATTTAATTTGATGCCCCAGCATCCACAGACTTTTAGGAGAAATTTCCAGATTTCCACTGTTCTTTGTTTGAAAAAGTATTTCCTAATTTCATCAAATGGCTGAGCTCTAATTAAGGTTATGCTCCCTTGTTCTGGCTTTCCCCAAGAGGAAACAGTTTACCTGTATCTACCATATGCGGGAGTGGCACTGGGCAAATTGCTCTTTCAGAGAGTCAGCGCAGACAGATGGGCCCAATGGCCTCCTTCTGTGCTATAAGAACTGTGTGATTCTGAATACTGTTATTATTTTAAAGGGATCGATTAGATCTACCTCAACCTTTTCAGCTCAGGGAATACAAACCAAGTTTACATAATCTGTCATCTTATTTTAATCTCAGAAAGCCCAGCATCAGTCTGGGAAATCTGCACTACACCCACATTGAGGCCAACATATCTTTCCTGAGGTTGGGAGGCCAATATACCTTTCCTGATTCACAAAGCTGAATGCAGTATTCCAGGTGGGGTCTGACCAAGGTTCTGTACAACTAATTGAAGCATCCCAAATGGTATCTGACCAGGGCTCTGTACCACTGAAGCATCCAGATAAGGTCTGACCAGGCAGGGCTGTGTACAAATGAAACATCACTTCCTCACTCGTATTTCAAACACCTTGAGACAAAAGCCAACATCCCATTAGCCTTTTGTGTACCTGCTTTTAGTGATTTGTGTACATGGATACCAAAATCCCTCAGTCCTCTGCAGCTCGTAATCTCACCATTAAGACAACATTTGGATTTGTCTCTTTCTAATCACAAGAGAATGACCTCACACTTCCCCACATTGAACAGCATAGCTCTTAGAATCTGCATTTCATTTTCCCCCTCTTGTTTCTTTTCCTTCTTTTGTTCCTAAAATACTACTTGAAGCCATGTCCTCCATGAAAACTGAGCTCAATACCCAGGCTCCACTGCACTTACACCTCCTTACCCAACGTAGAAGCCATGGTTGGGATCGGGCGGGTACTCAGTCCACTTCAACAGTGCTCTCTCGAACTCGATGCCAATCTTAGTGACAGATTTGGCAGGCAGCTGAATCAGCATTTCCAGTAGATGGGGGCACTCTCGGTCTTTGGCCGGCTGGTAATGGATATAACCTGTCACCAAACACACATGGTACAAGGAACTGTCAGATGCTGCCAAATACCTGTAACAATGTTTACTGTGAAAACAATGATGCTGTAATGTAAATAGGATAGCAACTGGTGACACTGTAATGTCCCATGAATAATTTTTTTAAGCATTCATAAGTGTCCAATTTATGCTGCATACCCTGCAACCTAGAGGATGTTGCAGTCAGTGAGGCAGAGGTACTTGATTGATTAAAGGAACTAGGACTAAAATCCCATTGGTAGATTGTACATACTTGTGAGGCAAAGGAAGTTTAGGGAGGAAACTTATGGAACATTGGCTACAGTCATAGGGCAATCCTGGGGATCAGAGGATCGGCATCAATATCCTGGGAGTCACCATTGACCAGAAACATAACTGGACCAACCATATAAATACTATGGCTACAGTAGGTCAAAAGCTGGGTATTCTACGGCAAATAATTCACCTCCCAACTCCGCAAAGCCTTTCTAACATCTACAAGGTCAGGAGTGTGATGGAATACCATTCACTTACTTGGATGAATGCAGCTCCAAAAAGACTCAAGAAACATCCAGGATAAAACAGCCTGCTTGATCGGCACCCCATCCTTAAACATTCTTTCCCTCCATGACCGGCACACAGTGCCCGCAGTGTGCACCATCTACAAGATACACTGCAGTAATTTGCCAAGATTTCTTCAACAGTATCTCCTGAACTCATGACCTCCAATACATAAGTCAAGGGCAGCAGGTGCATGGGAATATCACCATCTGCAAGCTCCCCTCCAAGCCACACACCATCCTGACTTGGAAATATATTGGCATTCCTTCATTACTGCTGGGTCAAAATCTTGAAACTCCAACAGCACTGTGGCAGCACCTATACCAAACTGACTGCAGCTTTTCAAGAAGACAACCCATCATTTTCTCAAGGGCAATAAATGCTGGCCTTGCCAGAAGTGCCCATATCCAAATGAAAAAATATTTTTAAAAAATCATTAAGCAGTGCTGTGCTTCACAGGATTGGGAGCAAACAAGTAAATGTAGTACAGATATTTAAAAAGGGAGACCAGACTGGCTTGACCATCTACAGGCCTATGAGATTATCATACATCAGGTAAAATAACCGCATCTATTCTAAGGGATGGGCTGGAGGAGTACTTACATTGTAATAGCTTAATAAGAAACAGGCAGCATGGCCTTAAAGGGAAAGATCCTGCCTGAAGACTCTTCCTGACTTCTTTGAGGATGTTAGAATTGGTAGATAGTAGCACTCATTTTGATATATTTTCTCATTTTCAGAAAGCTTTTGAAAAAGCTCCACACGGAAGACTTTTGATTGAACTGACAAGGAATCTACAATAGAACATGGGAATGAACAAGAATAGTGGAAAATACAGAAAGCAAAAAAAATTCTCATGAGTGATATAGAAACAGACTGGCTGTGGTAGAAACAAAGAGGAGCACTGAGTACAGACCCACAAGGTGCTTGGCCCTCTAATGTTTCTGGTAACTTAGATACTAGCTGTGGCTACAAGAGCAGGTCAGAGGTTGGGTATACTGCAGCGAGCAGCTCAACTCTTAACTCCCCAAAGCCTATCCACCACCTACAAGGCAAAAGTCAGGAGTGTGACGGAAAACCCTCCACTTGCTTGGATGGGTGAAGGTGCAACAACACTCGAGAAGCTCAACATCATACAGGGCAAAGCAACTCGTTTGACTGACAGCCCATTTATCACCTTAGACATTCACTCCCTGCACCACCAACACACCGTGACTGCAGTGCATACCATCTGCAAGATGCACTGCAGCAATTCGCCAAGGCTTCTTAGACATCACTTCCCAATCCTGTAACCTCTATCACAGAGGACAACGGCAGCAAGTGCATGGGATCACCACCCCCTGCAGCTATCTAGAGCCAAGAGCCTAAGGGACATATTGTAAAGTATTACATGGCATAGATAAGGTAAGCCCATATCGTTCCTTCAAAGCAAGTCAGGAAGGGAGGACCAGAGAATGTAACTAGAAATTAGTGAATAATAATTTTACAATAAATATCAGGATAAACCACAAAGGGTGAGAATGTTCTACCAGGCAGGGGAACAATAGTAGAACTTTTGAGTGCAAATCAAATAAAATTAGATGCCATAATGGGAGAGTTAATGTACTTGCAGAATTAGTTTTGATGGGCTAAATGCTCTTTTTCCCATCTCTAATAATAGTTGTAGTGTATATCTGAACTACAGTACCATTGAGTGGCTGTTTGCGGGGCCGCAGGAACTACAATCTCTCCTGGTTCCGCAGCACCATCTCTAGGTGTTACAAATAACAACTCGGAACACATAAGGTTGGAATGAGAAACAGGTATCCACCCCAGCCAGCTCTGACCCCACTCAGACCACTTTCATCTACTTCTTGCCTTCGTACTAGGCCCCGAGTGAATGAGCAGAATCCCTCAAATTCTCTTCTGAACACTTCAGCTGGAGCACAGATTCCAGCACTTCCAATTAAGTGGGGATTTTCATACTCCAATATAGGAACACAAGAAATAGGAGTGGACCATTTGGCCCATCGAGCCTGCTCCGCTATTCAATACGATCGTGGCTGATCTTAGGATTCAACTCAACTTTCCCGCTCACTCGTCTTAGCCCTTGATTGAGACACCAAAAATCTGTTTATCCCAGCCTTAAATGTATTCAATGATGGAGCATCCATAACCCTCTGGAGTAGAGAATTCCAAACATTCACAACCCTTTGAGTGAAGTAATTTCTCCTCATCTCTATGCCAAATGATTGGCCCCTTATCCTGAGACTGTGCCCTCATGTTTTAGATTCCCAGACCAGCAGCAACAATTTCAGTGTCTACTCTATCCAACCTCTTCAGAATCTTGTATGCTTCAGTGAGATCGCCTCTTATTCTTCCAAACTCCAGAAAGTACAGACCCAATTTACTCAACCTCTCATCATAGGAAGATATCCTCATCCCAGGGACCAATTTAGTGAACCTTCGCTGTATTGCCTCCAATGCAAGTATATCCTTTCTTAAATGTGGAGACCAAATCTGCACATAGTACTCCAAATGTGGTCTCACCAAAACCCGTACAATTGTAGCAAGACTTCTTTATTCTGTATTTCAATCCCCTTGCAATAAAGGCCAAGGAAGGAAGTTCCCAGGTAAACGGCTCCACGGGGTTTTACAACAGCTGCTGATATTTGCAAAGTCTGCAATCTTGTGCATTCTTGGAGCTTATGAATAGCTAAACTACTTAAAAGAAAATTTGCAACTGACAGGAATCTTAAATTAAAACTCAGCAGACGCCAGACCTGTCAGCATCTGAAAGAGACAAGTGCTTCTGGAGAATGAACAAGTTGCGTACTTTATTTTGGAATCATGACAGGTATGCTTTTATTTTGCTTTCAATTTATTATATGCTGGGGTCAGGCCTGCAGCAGAGACAAAAAGAATGTGAAAAGATTTGTCAAAAGCTTTAGATCACTTATGCAATTGGGCAAATTAGATAAATGAGGCTGCACTTGAGGACTCAAGAGCTGCTATCATTTTAAAATGAGGATATCATCACTATAACTAATCATCTTTTCCCCAACATGTACAGATCTAGCCATCTCAGTCTTCCTTCACAGCTCACTACCAGCTTTGTTGCCCTTCCATGAATCAGGTTCCACTCATTTTTTTTTTATAGGTCTCTTCCCCATCAGCACTCTCTTCACTGACTGCTGGTGTCTCTTCATCCCAGGCTCCACAACCAAAACAGCAGACACTTCCGTCTTCCCATCCACTACTGCCAGTGGCCCTCCCCAATCTTGGCAGCATGCTTTTTAAAAAATCAATGATAAGGGTATTACTAATGACATCTTTCTAACCCGTTGCTTCACTTATTTATCTTCATTAGAATATATGCCACATTTTAATGTGTTTTGATATGACAGAGAATCCTGTACCGTAGGTCGCGTAATATGAAATAACTATATCCATGTTACCTTGTCAATTCAACCCTTGCGAATTTGGAGCCTGGACCACTGTTGTAGTTGAGAAGAGGGGAGAGGGGAGAGGAAGAAAGATGTCAGGGAAGAGTAAAGGAGAGGTGGAGAGAAGAGGCAGGCAGCTCTTACTGGGTTTGTTGTCTTTGCCCTTGGTGGTGATAGCGAGTGTGTGGACATACAGCCGAAGGTACCAGGGCACAACCTCCATCAACAGAACTGGAAATGCCCGGTATGGGTGATTATTGTAGATCAGAGTGTTGATTTTGCCTGTCTGAAGACCAAAGCCACTCACGTATCTCTCTGCGTAGAAGACAGGCACTTCAGGTACCGCTGCACAGAAATCAGAAATAATGAAGAAAACATTGCATAATAGAGAGATCTTATAAATGTTTCGAACAACCAAAAATATCAAAGCCCTTGTTTATGTTGCTAGTACATATGACTTAAATTGAATATAATCTTCTCATACTGCAGTAGTAAGTCATAGCATGCTGAATTCACCTTGTTCTTTAATCATTTCAAATGGCCCCATTCCAATATAATGCACGCTGTGGCAACCAGTCCAACAGTTAGTGCATGAATCTCTGTCTGATCTTTCCATCTCTCTCCAGTAGAAAGGTATCTCCTTCCTACCGCACCACAACAAATGCGGTGAAATTGAGAAATGAGCAGAATAGAGTTGAGTTTGCATCCCACCATTCTGGGTTATCTATTGTTGGTGGTGAAAACATATTTTGACACCACAATGCTGTAAAATCACATATTCCACACGTTACAAAAGCCCTCTTGATAAACAGCTTCCGCTTCAGTTTTATCCCTTTTCTCATTTTGCTGTTGATCCCTTGCTAGGGCATGCTTCTGTTAATTGTGTATCAATTGTTTGATTATATGCAGGTGGAGAGTGTTAATTGGGGTCTTACTTGAGCATTTATAAGCAGACACTTACTAAAACTGGTGAAGGGTTTTGAGGAGTTACATGTTTGTAATCCTTTTATTCTACACAACAAATGTGAAACTGAGTAAAGATAGGTTCCAGCCCTATCCTTTCAAAACAAGCTTTCTGGAGTTTAACATGGTAGCACAGGATTGTTGCCTACAGCTTAAGGTTGGAAACTAGGATTTTTTTTTTTTTTTTACATAGAAAACTAAAATCTCATGGGCCATTGTGGAAAGTATGGCAGAAAGCAATTGCAAGTTGTCAAGGTATGATTAGCCTTTGATGTTGAGTCTGAACCAGATGACCAGTGGAAGAATGAAGTGGACATTTGGACACAGGTTACATTTTTACCAAAAAGGAAACAAGGTATGGCCTTGGTGTTGCCACTACCTACCAAAAGTAAAATCTGAAGTAAAGTATTTTCTGAACTGGATGCTAGTCAGTTGGATACTGATGATGGGTTGGATCTGCTGTTAGAATTCTTGGATGAAATTTACAAGAAAAATGATCTATTGAATGTGTATGAGGCATGGTCAGACTTTGACAGCTTTTGGAAAACAGATGGTTATTCAATGGAGGAATATATCATGGACTTTAACAGACTGTATAAAAGATAGAGAAAATTCAATTTGGAGATCCCTGCTTCAGTGCTAGCTTTTAAATTGCTAGATTGTGCTAGGATGTTGTATATGGACAGGCTCCTGGTTCTAACTGGGGTTTGGTTCTTGGACAAAGACTCCCTGTTGAATCAAATGTCTGTTGCCTTAAATAAATTCCTGGGGAAACAGTCACTTCCTGCAGCCCTGGTAGAACAGGATATTCTGCAGTGACAAAGAATGGAGGACTCAACATTTACTAGATTTTGAAATGGTACAGATGCTGGAAGCAAGCATAAGTACAATGGAAGAGTTAAAGATGGGAGGAATGAGAATGCAAGCACCTTTAGGCAGGTCTGACTATTACAGTGGAAAACAGAATTGGAACAGCAATCGTAGGTGAATGAATCTCCGGAATGCCCAAGGAACAGTTAATAGATGCTTCAGATGTGACTCGAAGTATCATTATGCAATGAACTGCGCTAAGCGGAGGGGCAGAGTCCTCGAAATAAAATACCTCAGAGAATTCTGAGGCAGATGATGATGATACTGATGAATCTGAACAAATTATACTAGTTATAAGGAGTTTCAGTCCTGTGATGAATGTGTTAGAATGGATTTGTTCAACTGTGCTGTAGAGGATAGTACTTGCCCAGTCAGGCATTATTGTATACCCTTAACAAAATCTGATGTTTTTAGTCAGTGTTAAAATGGTATTAATTGCATCAGGTGTTAAGAATCAGAGATAAAAAAGTAAATTGTCTTAAAGTTACACAGACAAATTTTCTCACCCTCCTTGTCAGAGATTAAAATCCCTGCTAAAGGATGCAGGTGTGATTGATGAAGAGTGGACAAGGATAATAGAAAAGATTCATGAAAGTGTGAAATCTGTAAAAAGTATCGGACACCATGTCCTATTGTAAGCCTTCCATTGTGATGTGACTAACTAGGTAGTTGCCATGGATTTAAAGGTATGGGACAAAAACAACATTTTATAGACCTGGCAACTAGATTTAGTCTTTCTATAATAAATAGTAGGGACAAAAGGGTGATTATAGACAAAATTATCAAGAAATGGATAGGGACTGGACTTGGGGGACCAGCTAGGTTTCTGAGTGATAATGGAGGGGAATTTGCCAAGGACTAGTTCAGAGACATGTGAAAACATGAACATTATGGTTATGAATACTGCAGCTGAAAGTCCTTTCAGCAATGAGCTCTGTGAAAGGAATCACGCAGTGGTTGATGAAATACTGCACAAAATCTTAGCTGACCAGCCAAACTGAAAGTTGACAACTGCCCTGGCATGGACGGTTATGTGAAGAATTCACCAGACAGTTGCAGGATATACTCCTTATCAATTGGTCTATGGGAGGAATCCCAAATTGCCTTCTATACTGTGCGACAGTCCTCCTGCTCCAGAAGGTACGATTAGTTCCTTTTTTCTTTCTTGCATATTTGACTGCTTTACATGCAGGGAGACAGGCTTTCATCGAGGCTGAGGTCTCTGAGAAAATTTGGAGAGCTCTGAGACATAATAAGGTCATCTGAGGCAGAATTTAATTTAGGAGATTTGGTGTATTATAAAAGAGAGGGCCATAGAGGATGCTAGGGCCCTAGTCAGGTAATCGATCGTGATGGTAGTTTTCAAGCACGGAAATCAAACCATTAAGGTTCATTCCTCACGATTGATCAGGGTTGATTACAAAATCTCAGCATCTGAGCAGTTGATAGAGGGAAACGAGGCACCTTGCATCTCAAATACTTGTGGTTTGTGATAAGGTCTTGAGGAACAGAATGAGGTAGATCAAGGATTTGATAGTAATGTCAGCGATCACGACACTCAGGAAAGAGCTATCGCATCCAAAGGGTAATTGCCCCGAGTAGGTACTTGGGTGACATATATTCCAGAGGGGTCTAATAGATGGAGGGATGCAACAATTGCGGATGTGCAGGAAAATCTACAGGCAAGTTTAAATATTTGTTCAAGCTGATTGCCAAGAAGCAAGGTCCATGGACTGGCAGAATTGGGTGAAAGAGTGGAGGGTAAGAAAGCACAGTGCAAGTTCTAATAGCTTACGTGGAAGTGACTCTCTTGCGTAAGGAAGCGATTACATACTGGAGAAACAGCCTCCGATAACGTGCAAGGGAGATCTTCTAGCAGTAGTTCTGAAAGACATCCAAGTGGCAGTAGTTTGAGCAGATTCCACAATGAAATGAGGGGTAGAGAGAAGTCTTGGAATAGAACTAGAAGCCAAAGTCCCCATGACCGTGAAGTTTTAATGGCTGCCAATAAATTTAAGGATAAACTAATGAGAAGCAAAACATAAGGAATTAGAGAGTTGGTGAGAGTTTGGAGTTTATTGAGGTACCCAGATTGGGGGCAGCCAGCCTTGTTACATAAATGGATTTGCACTGAAAGTCCATCCCAATGGAACTTGAGGCTAAAGCAAGGCTAGTTGCAAGGGGTTTTGAAGAGTGACTGGGTGATACCGATGTTCGAATGGTGTCTCCTACAGCTGGAAAAGTAAACATAAATTCTTTTAGCCACATATTCATGGGAGTGTAGATCCACTGACTTAAGGCTGCATTTCTGCAGGGTGATGCACATCTCTCTGAAAAGTATCTGAAACCACCTAAAGAGGCAGCAGATGCAGAAGGAAAACTATGGAAACTGAACAAATGCGTCTATGGCCTTAATGGCTTCCAGGGTGGGGTATTTCTCGGTGAGGTCTGTTTTGTTGAAAATTGGTTGTGTTCAACTAAAAGCAGATCCTGCAATGTTTTATTGATATCAGAGAGGGCAACTTAGAGACATCTTCATGAAGCACGTTGATTCCTTATTGGGTGGTACTGCAGATTTTGAGAAATTTTATTTGGGCAGAATGTAAGATTGGGAGTCAGGCTTGTGAAGCCTTTAAATATACAGGTTTAGATATTTAGCAGAGTAAGTCTGGAATAACTTCAAATCAACAACCCTATTTAGAGTGTGTTACTCCCATCCTGGTTAATCGTGTTAGGTCATCACAAAGCTGATCTAGCTAAAGCGGAGACTGAGCAATTGCAAAGCCTGGTGGGTCAATTAAACTGGTTGGCTCTCAGACTAGCCTGATGCTAGTTCTGATGTGCTGGAGTTAAGCACGATGAAGAAACATCCAAACATTGAGCATGTCTTCAGGGTAAATAAAACATTAAAAAAAACAATCTGGAGAAAGGTGTACTGAAGTTCCCATCCTTGGGTAGCCCAAAGAACATGACGCTAATAATTTTTAGTGATGCTTCACATGCTAATCTTCCTGATGGGTATTCGAGTGCAGCTGGCTTCACAATATTTCTGATGGGTGAAAATGGGAAATGTCCTGCAGCGTGGGAAGGTAAGAAAATAAAACCGGTCATTAAAAACATTTTAGCTGTGGAAACACTGGGTCCTGTGGAGGCAGTGGATATAGGGTTCTATTTGTCAAATATTTTGGGTGACATTCTGAACAAGGGACATACTGAAGATAGGATACCCATTGAATGTTATGTGAATATTTGTTCTTTGTGGGACAATGTACACTCTACAAAAAGTGAGTGAGAAAAGACTGCATATTGACCTTGCTGGATTGAAACAAATGCTGGAGAGAAAGGAAATCTCTCAACTGCATCTACCCATTTAATTAAAAAGCTAGTCTAACTATGACCATGAAACCATTGTCGATTGTTGTAAAAACCCATCTGGTTCATTAATGTCCTTTTAGGGAAGGAAATCTGCTGTCTTTACCTAGTCTCGCCTACACATGACTCCAGACCCAGAGCAATGTGGTTAACTCTTAAAATGCCCTCTGAAATGGCCTAGCAAGCCACTCCGTTCAAGGACAATTAAGGATGGGCAATAAATGCTGGCCTAGCCAGCAATGCCCACATCCCATAAATGAATAAAAAATGTCATCCGCTATCTGTACTAGCATTTCTTTTTGTGTAGCAAAGAAATTGTTAGGGGTGCTAGAGTAGGGGCATGTTACAATATAATACTTGGTACCCAATATGGAATTTTTGAAATGTTGTTTGAGCATAGTAATCCATTTTGTATTATAAAAGAAAGGTAATCTAATTGTATCAATTGTTTGATTACATGCAGGTGGGGGGTGTTAATTGAAGTCTTACTTGAGCACTTATAAGCAGACACTTACTGAGACTGGTGGAGGGTTTGAGTGAACAGCTACATGTTTGTAATCCTTTTACTCTCTGCACAATAAATGTGAAACTGAGTAAAGATAGGTTCCAGCATTATCCTACCATAACAAGCTTTCTGGAGTTTAACAGCTTCTACGGGTGCATTCATCCTCTTGTACTTCATGTAAGTTGCCATGTCTTATGTAAAGGCTAGACAGTGAATATTGGCAGATTATTTAACCAGAGGGAATTCACAGCTCAGCCCAACTTGCCTTCACTAGAATACTGGATTTGTCCTGTGAGCAAAGGTGTACAGTGCTCAAGAACCTTGGCTGATTTTATGTTAGCTCAGAACTAGTGGTCTAGCGATCAGAACACACTGTATAGTCAGTTACCTGCACTTATCAGTACATAAAATTTATGTACTTCATATATAGATAAACTAAGGTCTTCTACTTAGCATATGTAGAGTCAGAGTTTATGATCAGTCCAGTTTTCCTGTACTTGTATTTAGTCAGATCCGAGTTTCTGCAGTTATTGTATAAATTAATTTTAAGATTCCAACTGCATAGTCAGTTTCAGGCTACTGTAGTTTCTGTATAGAATAAGACCAAGATTCCTGTACAGTCGGGTTCCTGTATTGTGTGTACAGTCAGAGACCACAGCACTTAACTTCATTAATAGTGTTAGCGGGGGCCTCTCAAAAGAGATAGTCATGCTTCAGCTATACAAAGCCCTGGCTAGACCATACCTGAAGTACTGCAGTTCTGGGCACCACACCTTAGAAAAGATAGATTGGCCTAGGCCAGAGTGCAATGTAGATTTACTAGAATGATACCTCAGCTCAAAAGGTTAAGCAACAATAGATTTGATAAAGCTAGAGTTGCATTCCCCGGACTTTAGAAAGTTAAGAGGTGATTTGATTGAAGTGTTCAAGATGTTAAGGGGAACATATTAAGTAGATTGGGAGAAACTATTTGTTAGTTGAAGATTCTAGGACTAGGGGGCATACTCAAAGTTAGAGCTAGACCTTGGGAGTGACATTAGGAAAATATTCATGTAAAGAATGGTAGAAGTTTGGAACTCTTCCTCAAAAGGCAATTGATGATGGATCAATTGTTAATTATAAAACTGAGACCAATTAAATTTTTGTTCGAAATGCATTACAGGACATGAAGCAAAGATGGGTATTTGGAGTCAGGTCGCAGATCAACAATGATCTCATTGAATGGTGGAACAAGCTCAAGGGGCTAAATTGCCTATTCCTGTTCCTATATTCCCTCTTTTTTTTTTTTGGTCAGGCATCAGAGCAAATGGTTGCAAAGATTCTATATAGACTCTTAAAAGCACCCATCCTGACTGTGCATGGATCAGAGGCTTGCCCTCACATTGCAGTCAGAAGTTCCTGTACTGACTGTAAATGCGAAACTACAGTTCCTGTACTTACCAAATTGTTTGGACAGTTTCCATTTTAATGCGATGTTTAAGGAGTGTGATGACTTGCTGTACAGCTGAGGGTTCAGGAGGTTGTACACAGCATAGGATCTCCACTGCCCATGCACTGTTGTGTTGAGCCACATGGGTGCTGGTGGCATAAGCTCTTGGGTGTCATTAATCTAGAAAGTTGTACAAAAGAATTTTTTTTCTTTACAGTTGTGTTGCCTCTTTCACAGCGAAACTATTCAAAGTAAACTCTCTTCTATACCCTATATTCATCAACGGCCGGAGCTGAAAGGGTGGGATCAGGGCCTATTACTAGTCTGTAACCAATGATACCACTAACATACTATCACAAGGCAACAGAGACCATGTAGGCATGACTCTACTCTCCAACTTACCATTCCTCCCCTTCCAGGATACACATAGCCCAGGGGATGCATATGGCCCCAACAGCCCTGGAGATCATTTGGCTGATCTCTGCCATGGTGGTGGCTTCAGCATTCCTTGACTAGGAATGGTTGGAAATATCAGTTCCTAATGATCTCTGCTAGAAATTGTAAACTCTATGGGTCAAGCACTGCCAAGACAGGACTTGTCTATGACTCCAGCCACCTCCCACTTAAAGTTGCCAACACTCAAGGTCTAAACTCTCAAAAGGCGGCCATTTGAGCTGCTGGTACCTCGTGAACCAAAGCCCCACACACCAGCTGTTTGGGTAGACATCATGAAGGGATTAAAACATAATCTGAATCAGTTCGGTACCTTATCTTTGTCTGTGATGTCCACATAAATTGTACTTTGTGATGCTAGAGGGCACACCTCTGTCAATGTCCGTGAAAACATCTTAAACAGTGACCATTCTGTAAAATACCAGCAATGCAGCAGAGTAAGGATGCAGTACCAAATGACATATGACCACAGCAATTTTTACATACCAGTACTCCCTGTACACACACATATAGGAATGAGAACTGCACTGCTTCTACTCTATTTGACTCATATCTGAGCTCAGTTATATGGTGAGTGTGATTTGTTTGTTCTTAGTCAAAACACTAGATGGCAAACCTGAAATAGCTGATTGCTCAATATGGGTGACTGTTTAAAAAAAAAACTGGGAAGATTATAAATGGAGTTTCTTCTGTGCACAGTATTATTCCAATCAATCAACATTTATTTATGTTGCACCTTTTAATGCAGAATAACAGCCCAAAGCACTTCAGAGGTATAATCAGACAAAACAAGACACTGAGCCAAAGGAAGAATCATTAGGATGTGTGGCCAAAAGCTTGGTGAAAGAGATGGGTTATAAGAACAGTCTTAAAGGAGGAGAGGAAGATGGAGAGATTTAGGAAGGGAACTTCAGAGTTTGGGGCCTAGATGACTGAAAGCACAACAACCACCTACATTTATGTAGAGCCTTTAATGTAATAAAATGTCTCAAAGCATCATGGGACAATATCTGATACCAAGTCAGAGATATTAGGACAGCTGACCAAAAGCTTGGTCAGAGGTGGTGGTTTAAAAGTATCTTAAAGGAACAAAGGTAGAGAGACAGTGAGGTTTATGGACAAAGAGCTAAGGGCCTCCTCCACAGCTGTAGGCGTTGCCACCAGTAGTTATATAAAGGTTTAGTGTAACTACTTTGCTTTTGTACTCTATGCCTCTATTAAGCCAAGGAAATAAAAGGCAAGCTATTTATAAGCAAACCCAAAACAAAAACTGGAAATGCACAGCAACTTAACATCCTTTCTGAAAACCGATGCTGATTAACATTTCAGATGCATAACCTGACAAGTTATGGCTCAGTGGGTAGCACTCTGTCCGAGTCAGAATGCTGTGGGCTCAAGCTGCACTCCAGAGACTTGAGCACATAAGTCAGGCTCGAACAATTCAGTGCTGAGGGAACACTGCATGTTTTTCAGATGGGACATGAGATGGAGGACCCCCTTCCTCACCCTCTTAGGTGGGCTTAAGATTTCATGGCACTATTTTTATTTTTAAAAAATTCTTCCTTCAATGTCACAAGAAAAAAAAATTCTGGTCATCTCATTCCTACATTACGAACAGTGACTACACTTCAAAAGTACTAACTAGCTGGAAAGAATTTTGGGAATCCTGAGCTGGTGAAAGGCACTATATAAATGCAGTTGCTTTCTTTAACCCTTTGATGAAAAGTCCACATCCAAAATGTTAACCTGCCCTTTATCTTCAGATGCTGAATGTCTGATCCCAGCATTTTAATTTCATTTCTAATATACCTACCTTTTTTTCCAGAGCCAGAGGCATAGAGGTCAAACACGACTGACAGGCTCTGTATCAGCTCCCAGGAGGGACTGGTACACAGCTGATCCTAGACAAGACAGCAAAAAAAATACATTCTGTATAGTAAGAATGCAAAAATGTAACATGTGACAAATGACCGCCATTACAAAAGCTTGAACAGATCACAGTCGTCGAGTTGCATTTCATGAATTATTAGCTAATCAAGAAGACATTATTGATGTTTGTAGCCTCATAAAGCTAGATAAATTCATGGCAATGTGGAATATCGGAAGAGGAGACAATCCCTTGTATTTATGCAAATCTGCACACTCCTGTGTATGTAGTTTTTAAAAATAACGGGCTGGACTGTTCCACACACAATCTGGCATTACTTTAGTACCAGTCACATAATATTGAGTATCTTCAAGTCTAAATGCAATTCCACCTGTTATCAATCACCTACAGCAGTGGCATTCAGAATACAGGCCCGCGATATTTTTTTTGAGGGAAAATTAGATAAATATTTGAAGCAGAGGAAGACATAGGGCCAGTGGGAGAAAGCAGGGCAGTGTGAAATGGTTTTGGCATTCTGATGCAGGGTCACTGACTGAAATGTTAATTCTGCTTCTCTCTCCACAGATGCTGCCAGACCTGCTGAGTATTTCCAGCATTTCTTGTTTTTATTTCAGATTTCCAGTATTTAGCTTTTATTATATTGGAATAGTTTTGGATAGTTCTAGTGTAAGCATTAGATTAAGAAATAGTAAGGTATTAGGTGAGATCAGACTAAGAGGGCATGCAATAACACCTAGGTTAGTTTTACAGTGCACGTATGGAAATGGACAGAGCGTGGTAAATACGTTTTTGGTGAGCTGCAGGTGCAAATAACCATATAGGAATATGATGTGGCCTGTCTCAAAAGGGCAGGACTAGGTACTAAATATTTCTAGATATAAGGTGTTCAGGAAGAACAGCGAAGCAAAGAAAGGAGGATGGGTGGCAGCATTAAGATGACTTTTACAGTTCTGGAGAGAGATGATGTCCTGGAGGGGTCAAGGACAGAATCTATTTTGTTTAGAGCTAGGAAACCATAGAGACATCATTACACCACTGGGTGTATTCTATTGGCCACCAAATAGTGGGAAAGATATAGAGGAAGAGACTTATGCAGAAATTAGAGAGGTGCAAACATTGTACAGTAGTGATTATGGGGAATTATCCTAATATAGATGGGGATAGAAAGTGTTAAAAGCAGAGAGGGGGAAGAGTTTCTGAAGTGTTCAGGAGAATTTTCTACATCAGTATGTTTTGGACCCGATGAGGAAGACGACATTGCTGGATTTGGTCCTGGGGATTGAGGTGGGTCAGGTGGATTAAGTGTCAGCAGGGGAACATTCAGGGAACAGTTGATCATGGTATTGCAAGGTTTACATTAGCAATAGAAAAAGAAAAGGAGCAATCTAGATTAAAAATACTTAATTGGAGGAGGACCAATTTCAGTGGGCTGAGAACAGGACTGTCCCAAGTAAATTGGAATCAAAGATTGGCAGGCAAAACAGTAGCAGAACAGTGGGCCGTCTTGAATGAGATGGTGGTTCTGGTACAGTCGAGATACATTCCCATGACGGGGAAAGGTAGGGCAACCAAAGCCAGAGCTCCCTGGATGACAAGAATGAGTAAAATGAAACATAAAACAGGGTGCGTATGACAGATGTCAGACTGAAAATACAAGAGAGAATGTAGAAAGTTCAGAGGGGAAGTGAAAAAGGAAATCCGAGGCAAAGACAGGGTATAGAACCTTGGTTAGACCGCACCTGGAGTACTGTGTGCAATTTTGGTCCCCTTGCCTGAGGAAGGATATTATTGCCTTAGAGGGAGTGCAACAAAGGTTCACCAGACTTATTCCCGGGATGGCGGAACTGTGCTATGAAGAGAGATTGGGAAACTGGGCCTGCATTCACTAGAGTTTCGAAGAATGAGAGGTGATCTCATTGAAACCTACAAAATACTTCAAGGGATAGACAGGGTAGATGCAGCTAAGATCTTTCCCCTGGCTGGAGAGTCTAGAACCAGGGGACACTATTTCAAAATAAGGGTGAAGCCACTTAGGACCGAAATGAGGAGAAATTTCATTACTCAGAGGGTTGTGAATCTTTGGGATACTTTCCCCAAGACAGCTGTGGAAGCTCAGTCATTGAGTATGTTTCAAGCAGAAATTGACAGATTTCTAAATACCAATGACATAAAGGGATATGGGGATAGTGTAGGAAAAAGGCACTGAAGTGGATGATCAGCCATGATTGTACTGAATGGTGGTGCAGGCTTGATGGGCTGAATGGCCTACTCTTGTTCCTAAGTATGAGACTAGCAGCTTGCTAAACACTAGAAAGCTGGTTATGGAAACACAATGCTGGTGCCTATCTTTACTCAGTTTCACATTTATTGTGCAGAGTAAAAGGATTACAAACATGTAGCTCCTCATTCAACCCCTTCAGTAAGTGTCAGATTATAAGTGCTCAAATAAGGGTGGCGCAGTGGTTAGCACCGCAGCCTCACAGCTCCAGTGACCTGGGTTCGATTCTGGGTACTGCCTGTGCAGAGTTTGCAAGTTCTCCGTGATCAGGTAGGTTTTTGCTGGGTACTCCGGTTTCCTCCCACAGCCAAAGACTTGCAGGTTGATAGGTAAATTGGCCTTTGTAAATTGCCCCTAGTATAAGTAGGTAGTAGGGGAATTGAAGGAAGGTGGGGATGTGGTAGGAATATGGGATTAATGTGGGATTAGTATAAATGGGTGGATGATGGTCAGCACAGACTTGGTGGGCTGAAGGGCCTGTTTCAGTGCTGTATCTCTTTTTTAAAAAAAAAACAACTTAACACACAACCTGCATATAATCAAACAACTGATACATGGTTAACAGATGCCCTTCTGTCTTTTAAAATAAGTGGATTAATAAGATTAATGTGCTCAAACAACATTTCAAAATAATTCAATATTGTGTACAAACTAACAGGCGGCAGCAAGGGAGCGTGCGGGGCAGAAGGGTGCTAGCACAGGGCCAGGGGTGGGTGCGCGAGGCCAGGAGGGAGTGAGCTGCAGCCACAGCAGGGAGAGAGGTCAAGATCACTTCTGAGATGGCCATTTTTCTGCAATACTTCACATCGCTGCAAGTGTGCAGGCAAACTGACTACTTGTGTAAGCAAAAAAATGCCAGGTATCTCACTAAATTAGTGTCCAACATAGTCATGAGAGTCAATAAATTAATCTTCTCATTTAAAGCTTCATCACAAAAATGTACATCATTTGTTGTTTTGATTAACAGTAAGACATTTTTAATGTCTTAATCTTTCTGAAATTGTCTCATTGGCTGCCTATGTTAGACAAAAATTGAAATGTGGCATCTGTGCAAATAGGTTGGACAACCCTGTTGTAATGTATGGGGAAAGTTTTGGGGTGGAAGTACAAGTTAAACATCAGTATTTTGTAAAATATTTAAGTTCAAAATATAAATGTCTCAAGTTGCAGTGTTTTGCTTTTTCTAATTCTTGTAGAGAGAAGTTTTTGTTTAAAACGTGAAATCTTGTTGCATAACTTTTTTCAGAAATAACTGGGAATTTGGCTTTCTCTTTTTTAAAAAGTTAACAGTCCCTAACAGGGTACAATTCTAAAGTGGCTGTAGGAACAGAGCGACCTGGGGATACATGCGCACAAATCGTTGAAGGTGGCAGACAGTTTGAAAAAGTGGTTAAAAAGGCATAAGTGATCTTGAACTTTATGAACCGAGGCATAAAGTACAAAAGCAAGGAAGTTGTGGTGAACCTTTATGAAACACTGGTTCGGCCTCAACTGAAGTATTGTGTTCAATTTTGGGAAACCACACTTTAGGGAGATTATGAAGGATTTAGAGGCAGTGCAGAAAAGACTTACAAAAATGGCTCCAGGGATGAGGGACTTCAGTTACTTGGATATATTGGAGAAGCTGGGGTTGGTCTCCTTTAAAGATGAGAAATTTGAGAAGAGATTTGATAAAAGGTGTTTAAAAGCATGAGGGATCTAGACAGGGAAGATAAACTGTTTCCCTTAGTGTAAGGGTCAAGAACTAGAGGACACTGACTTGTGATTAGCAGAAGAACCAACAGTAACATGAAGAACAACTTTTTTTTTAACGTCGCAAGTGGTTAGGATCTGGAATGCACAGCCTGAGAGTATGGTGCAAGCAGATTCAATCGTGGCTTTCAAAAGGGATTCGGATAAGTACCTTGAAGAGAAAAATGTAAGAATATGGGGAAAGGCCAGGGATATGGAACTAGCTGAGTTGCTCTTGTAAAAAGATGACATGGACACGATGGGCTGAATGGCCCATGTTATAATCATTCTATGATGCTATGCTCCAGCAAACAGCTGGCAGAGATGCAATGGGCCCTGTGACTTTCTGTGCTGTATATCTCTATGGCTCTATGCCTTGTAACATTTCCCCGCTATGGCACATACCTCTTGAGGAAGCACCAAAACAGAGCACTTTGGAGAACCGCAATATGAACATTGAAAGCTGGGATGTTTGCGAATGCATTGTGCATAAATACCACACAAGACTGCACTCAGTCCAGTAAAATCTGCTCCAGATTGTACAATGGAATCCAGTGTTCAACACTCACCCTGCAAACAGGTCTGACGTGCACAGCTTGCGAATGGTAACTGGTGTGAAACAATCGTTCAGCTTTCAGAAGTACTGCCAACCCTGCCTACAATACAAAACACCTCCTTACAAAGGGCATGCATAAGAAAAACATCTACAGCAGTGGAAAATAAAATGAAAAATGCCAAATCCACCCATCTATATATAAAAGCTTAACATCTAACACACTTATTCAAGCTAGATATACTATCCACCTAGTGCACATATGTCACACACTAGATATCTCAAAGTGCCTAGCACACGTCACACACCAGAACCTGGACACTCCCATTCCCCATTGCCACGTGTCAGTAAACCAACCACACATGCAAGTCAAATGAGGCCTTGCAGCCTACCTACTCCATCCTCCTCCTAGTGACCAGTTACACCACAGTTTACTATTTTTACTGCAGTATACTTAAGCCCATTAGTCATTCTTTTGACTTACTTCTAATCTCTCCTAGTCCTGGATCTCTTTTTTTTTATATTTGTTTTCAGCATCTTTAATATCGCATTCCCGCTCGTGCTTTTTACCTTTGAACCACAGGGTAGGAGTTTTTTCCATGGAGTAAGATTTTCAGTGCAGACAATCTCTCTTGGCAGTGCTGCATATCTGAGAAATTTATGGTCTGTTTCTGTGGGGAAATATATTGATCAGTAAGATACTGTACATGAGTGGCAGGGCATAAGATGCAAAACGGGCAGGATGATTAGAGCAGGTGCCCTGTAGCCTGCTCAGTGATATGAAATGTGTTCGGTATTTTGGGGCATCTACCTACCCAGCAAGTTCACTTGCCTTTGAATATTTTCAACAAGATGTATGCATAAGTAACCATGAAAGCACAGAAATACTATACTTTAAACTAGGACGTGGAAGGGTCCAGCAATGTTTCAATACTGGTGGAGTCTGACTGTCACTATTTTACAAAAGGACAGCACACCCAATAGCATTTCTATATTATCTATACTGGGGAATCAAGCCAAGGGTGGGTAAGAGCAGCAAGGTGGGAAGGAGAGCACCAGGCAGTGGGGGAGGAACTGAAGATGTCAGGTGTGGGGGGGGCAGTGTGGCATGCCAAGGAGTAGAGAATGATGAGAGTGCACTGAAGGGTAACTCGTGTTAGACATAAAATATACATATCTATGTATATATGCACACACCCACCCCCCGGCTGTTATAAGAGACTGTAATAGTACTTTAATTGAAATTTGTGTTTGAGACTTGCAAGGCTATCCAAACCAACAGCATTGATAGTTTAAATGAAATACAGGAAGTTATGCTGTATACAGGTGTACAGAAAACTGACTGAATCTGACCAGCATGCATCGTGAAGGCTAACAGGCTTTCCAAGCGAAAGAAACCTGTTAACAGGTGCAAGCTGTTTTCATTAAACAGTCACTAGTGGGAAAAAAATGCAAGGCTATGGAATGTTCAACAAAAAATCAAGTCAAAACCAATAAGCAGACAGCATTAAAGCAAAACATAGCTTTGAAGTTTGAGTTAGAACTTTGGAGAAGCTACACGTACACAGAAACATGCAGTCATGGTGTCTGAAAACACGAAGATAATTTAGCTGGCAGGAGTGGTCCAAAGTATTTTAAAAAGCTGCAAGAGTGACAGATTGATGTCAGAGTTTGATGCCTTTTGACACGCAGGGAAACCAACACAACTTTTTTTAAAAATATGGTTTATCAGATAAATTGTCTAATTCTCCAAGCAACAGTTTGTAAGAAGTCAGTAATTTAAGAGATTTGGATTGCTTATTTGTCCTGTGGTTATAAAATGAGACAGACCAGGAAAAGAAGCCGCTAGTTTTAAGTGACAAAACTCCTAATTCATATGTTCATACAGATAGATTCTTCATTGACAAAGAAGTCAAAGGGTATAGGAGGTGGACAGGAAAGTAAAGTTGAGGCCACAATCAGAGCAGCCTTGATCTTATCAAATGGCAGAGCAGGCTGAAGGGGCTGAATAGCCTACTCCTGCTCCTAATTTGTATGTTTGTTTTTGAAAGCATCTAACATCCACCAGAGGTGATGAAATTACTGAAGGAAATGTTAACATATGCTGATCATTAAGGCAGTCGCTAATATCATGGTTTGAACAAAGAATTAGATGCCTCATTGGACAATTGTTGCTGAAGGTGGATTTTGATAGGAAAGTACGATCTTGTCAATGAAACATCCTGCCCACCTTGGAAAGAAAGGTGTAAAAAGAAAGGTGTAAAAACCATTGTAAAGAGTAATTCAGTGCTTCAGTCAAGCAACTTGGTCAGTTGCTGAAGAGTATGATCCTCCAGAGGTGACCGCTCGCTGGGTGATCATCTGCATTACTCCTTGTAACGTATTTGTGACTAACAGGCATATTGTATTGTTAACTGCTATTCCTACCAAACCTAGTAAAGACATCTGTGTTCAATTTGGGCTTTGAGCATTGTCTCATTATTTCTCGTATCCGAACAGAGTAACCTGTCAAGGGGTAGAAGGTTATGTCTTACATTGTACAGTGTAATGCTTACCATTAATGATGCCAAGAGGTTTGAAAGAAGCTGTTGGAGTAACGGTGTTTGTTGAATCAATGAAGTTAAGAGATGCACAGAACAAACCGGAGAGAACATTTGTCAGCTCCTTCCAGGTGGTGTCAACGCTGCGAAGGAAAGGTTTAATCTAACTGGGTTAAAGTTGTATATTCAATTTTTAATGTACACGAAAAGCCATGGCAATCCTCAATACATGAGGAAAAAAATCAGCAGTCTCATTTACAAACTCCACCTCCCACCTAATTTCAAGGGAGTGATGATGAACATGGTGAAACTGTGGCTGATTTACCTTAACACCACCACATTCAATGATGGTCTGAGCAGGAAGATTAACTTGTGTCAAATCATGGCCAGTTTTGTGGTGCAGGTTGTAGAAACAGACAAAACTAAGTTCACTTCACATCACATCCTTACAGCCACCAGAGGGAGCCAGCTTTCATTCCAAAAGTCTGAACAAAATTCTAAACCATTGTCCAGAGGTGAAAGGACCAGTGTGTCCCAACGTGCCATCCAGTGCCCCTCAATGTTCACTTTAATATGACCAAAAGTGATGAACAGTCTAGAAACTGGTTAGAAATGAAACACTATGACTGATGGCTAACAGCAAACTGGCTGTGCCCGACAGTGGACTCCACAACATTCCCCCGTCAACAAATTTGCTTTAAGTTCAACGCATACAAATCCGAGCCAGGTCAACAGTTAGGGTCCTGCAACTGGTCTCAGTGCACCTGGGCTGCGGGAGAGGGATTCAAAAAAATCATCCTGTGGATCCACTCCTGGTCACTATCTAGTAAAGCCCACCAGAAAATGCATTTGATGGGGACACAGTTCTGATGCTTTCCATGCTCAAATAGCCCATGGCCATTCCATGTCCAGACTCATAAATAAGGAACAGTCAGTCAGATGAGGTTTTGGAGAGAAGCCAACATCCTATGATGGCCAGCACCTTCAGGAGAGATGGGGATATACCTAAACAAAAAAAGCCAGATGTGCTAGCAGGACTTATGAGGCATTGCTCACAGCATGTTAAAGGATACAATGGAATTACAATGCCACCAGTGGAAACTATCTGCACGTACAGCTTAATTGTTTTACATTGAAAATTCTGATTAGAATTGATTGCATAAGGATTTTCATTGTTAAATGTTGGTTTGAAAAGCATGACCAAAAACTGTGGCAATTGAAAGTGAAGCTGTTCACAGGATAAGTACAGAGACCAGATTTTTAATAGATCGTCAGTCAATCCACTGTGTTATACACAGACCGTCAAAATCAAATATCTTCATGCTGTTGGGGAGGGTTTAAGCTAAATTGTCAGGAGGATGGGAACCTAAGAGGGAGCTCAGATTGGAAGGAAGCAAAACTGGTTACTTGTCTGGGGTGTGGGAACTAGGAGCGAGTATCAGAGGAATACCACGGTGCACAGAATACTGGGGGACATAGATAGCACGTGAGTAGGGAATAGTATTCCTGGATACAAGGTGTTCAGGAAAGATAGGAAAGGGGAGGGGTGGTATGGATTTACGAGAGCATTGCAGTGCTGGAGAAAAAGGATGTCCCAGAGGGATCAAGGACAATCAATTTGGCAAGAGCGAAGGAACAAAAAAAGTGCAGTTACATTGCTCGGTGTTATCTATAGGCCACCAGTTAGTGGGAAGGATGTGAAGGAACAAATTTACAAGGAAATTACAAAGATTTGCAAAAATTACACGTTAGTTATAATGGGGGACTTTAATTACCCAAACACAGACTGGGATAATAGCAGTGTAATGGGCAGTGAGGGGCAAGAGTTCCTAGAGTGTGTTCAGGAAAATTTTCTACAACAGTATGTTGCTAATCCAATGAGAAAGGAGGCAATGCTCGACCTGGTTCTTGGGAATGAGGTGGGCCAAGTGGATCAAGTATCAGCAGGACAGCATGTAGGGGATAGTGATCATTGTATCATAAGGTTTAGACTGACTATGGAAAAGTACAAAGAGCAAACCAGGGTAAGAATAATTAACGGGGGGAAGGCTAACTTCAATGGAGTAAGAATGGAGCTGGGGCAAATAAATTGGAGTCAAAAGCTGGCAACAAAACCGGTAAATGAACAATAGGCTATCTTCAAAGAGATACCTTGACTGTGTCAGAGCTATGTTCCCTTGAAGGGGAACAGTAGGGCAAACAAATACAGAACTCCTTGGATGAAAAAAAGAGGTAGAGATTAAAATAAAGAAAAAGTGTGCTTATGACAGATACCAGGTAGAAAATACTATTGAAAACCAGGCTGAATATAGAAGGTCCAGAGGGGAAGTGAAAAAGCAAATAAGAGTAGCAAAGAGAGAGCATGAAAAGAGACTAGCAGCTAGCATTAAAGGAAATCCCAAAGTTTTCTATAGGCACATAAATAGTAAAAGGGTGGTAAAAGGAGGAATGGGGCCAATTAGGGACCAGAAAGGGGATTTACACATGGAGGCAGAGAGCACAGCTGAGGTATTAAATGAATACTTTGCGTCTGTCATTACCAAGGAAGAAGATGCAACCCAGGCAATGTTGAAAGAGGAGGTAGGTCAGACACTAGTAGGGTTTAAAATTGATAAAGAGGAAGTATTAGATAGGCTGTCTCTACTTAAAGTGGGGATAAAACGGCAGGACCAGATAAGATGCATCCAAGGATACTGAAGGAAGTCAGGGTGGAAATCACAGAGGCACTGGCCATAATTTTTCAGTCTTCCTTAGACTCGGGGGTGGTGCCAGGGGTCTGGAGAATTGCAAACGTTACACCCTTGTTCAAAAAAGGGTGTAAAGATAAGCCCAACAACTACAGGCCAGTCAGTTTAACTTCGGTGGTGGGAAAACTTCTGGAAAAAAATAATTTGGGACAAAATAGTCGCATGACAAATGCGAGTTAATTAAGGAAAAACAGCATGGATTTCTTAAGGGAAAATCATGTTTAACTAACTTGCTGGAGTTTTTTGAGGAGGTAACAGAGGGTTGCTAAGGTGTACATGGACTTTCAAAAGGCGTTTGATACAGTGCCACACAACAGACCAATGAGCCAACTTGTAGCTCATAGAATAAAAGGGATGCTTGCAACATGGATATGAAATTGGCTGAGTGACGGGAAACAAAGTAGTGGTTAATGGATGTTTTTTGGATTGGAGGAAGGTTTGTAGTGGAGTTTCCCAGGGATCAGTGTTGGGACCCTTGCTTTTCCTGATATATATTAATGACCTAGACCTTGGTGTACAGGGCACAATTTCAAAGTTTGCAGATGATACGGAACTTGGAAGAATTGTGAAGGAGATGGTGTAGACCTACAAAAGGACATAGACAAGTTGGTGGAATGGGCAGACAGGAGGCATAGGAAGTTCAATGCAGAGAAATGTGAAGTGATTCATTTTGGTGGGAAGAACATGGAGACACAATACAGAATAAGGGTACAATGCTAAAGGAGGTACAGGAGCAAAGGGACCTAGATGTATACGTCCATAAGTTATTGAAGGTGACAGGACAGATTGAGAGAGCGGTTAATAAAGCCCAGGATATTGTATGCTCTATTAATAGGGGCATAGAGTACAAGAACAAGGAAGTTATGTTGAACTTGTATAAGACACTAGTTTGGCCTCAGCTGGAGTACTGCATCCAGTTCTGAGTACTGCATCCAGTTCTGGGCACCGCACTTTAGGAAAAATGTGAGGGCATCGAAAAGAGTACAGAATGGTTCCAGGGATGAGGAATTTCAGTTATGAGGATGGATTGGAGAAGTTAGGACTGTTTTCCTTGGAGAAGAGACGACTGAGAGGTGATTTCATAGAGGTATTCAAAATCATGAGGGGTGTGGACAGAGTAAATAGAGAGAAACTGTTCTTATTCGTGAAAGGATCGAGAACGAGAGGGCACAGGTTTAAAGTATTGGTAAGAGAAGCAAAAGTGACATGAGGAAAAACTTTTTCACGCAGCAAGTGGTTAAGATCTGGAATGTGCTACTTGAACATGGAGGCAGGTTCAACTGAAGCATTCAAAAGGGAATTAGAAAGTTATATGAAAAGGAAGAACGTGCAGGGTTATGGGGAGAAGGCAGAGGAATGGAACTGAGGGACTTGCTCTGAGAGCCAGTGTAGACAGGATGGGCCAAATGGCCTCCTTCTGCACTAACGAATCTGAGGTAAAGGAGGGTCAGAGAGCAGGGGATGCAGATGGAATTCTTTTCTCATTCTTCATTACATCCTTAATTTTATATTCTCATTATAAATTCCTGGGGAAACTGCCTTTCTAAACATCACAGTTTAATTATACCTTCCCGCTAATGTTGCTGCAGTGCCTCCAAAGGTAGGACAGTGTAAGAAGATAAAAACACAAGAATTGGGAGGAGTAGTAGACCATACAGCCCCTCAAGCCTGCTCCACCATACAAGAATCGTGACTGATTCTCAGCCACAACTCCCAACCCCCATATCCCTAGGTTCCTTTAGAGTCCAAAAATCTATTGATCTCAGCCTTGAATATACTCAACGACTGAGCATCCACAGCCCTCTGAGGTAGAGAATCCCAAAGATTCACAACCTTTTGAACGAAGAAATTTCTCATCTCAGTCCCAAATAGTCGACCTGAGACTCTGCCCCCTACTTCCTGACTCTCTCCAGCTAGGGGAAACAGCCTCTCAGCATTTACCCTGACAAACCCCCTCAATCTTTTGTTTGAATGCGATTGCCCCATTCTCCAAAACCTCTCCTCATAGGTCAACCCTCTTATCCCAGGAGTCTTCAGGGCATGCTTTCCCAGGCAAGCATATACTTCACTAGGTACAGAGACCAAAACTATGCACAGTAATCCAGGTGTGGTCTTGCCAAAACCCTGTACAATTGCAACATTTCCTTACTCTTCACTCCAACTTTCTTGCATTTGTCTTCTGAATTGCTTGCTGTACCTGCATGTTAACTTTATTTCGTGTACAAGGAGATACAAGTAAACACCATTTAAAAAATATTTTGTTTTTCTAGTCTTCCTACCAAAGTGAATAACCTCACATTTTCGCAGATAATACTCCATCTGCCACCATCTTGCCCACTCACTTAACCTGTCTATATCCCTTTGCGGACTCTTTGTACCCTCCTCACAGTTTACTTTCCCAGCTAGTTTTGTATCATCAGCAAACTTTGATATATTACAATAATATAAAAGCAAAATACTGCAGATGCTGGAAATCTGAAATAAAAACAAGAAATGCTGGAAATACTCAGCAGATCTGGCAGCATCTGTGGAGTGAGAAGCAGAGTTAATGTTTCGGGTCAGTGACCCTTCTTCTGAACTGGCAAATATTAGAAATGTCAAAGGTTATAAGCCTTATAACTTCTGTTATAAGCCTGCTAACTTCAGTGACCTGTTTATTCCTTCTGTTTTCAATTCTTTAATCAATTCTCTACGCATGCAATATATTACCCCAAAGCTCTGAGCTCTTACCTACAGCAGTAACCTTTTGTGACACCTTATCGAATGACTTGAAAATCCAAAAATACTACAAGTACTGGTTCCCCTTTACCTACTCTGCTAACTACATCCTTAAACTTTGCATTTGTCAAACACTATTTCCCTTTCATCAAACCATGCTGACTTTGTCTAATCATATTATGATTTCCCAAGTGCCCTGTTACCATTTCCTTAGTTAATATATACTAACATTTTCGTGACAACTGATCGGCTAACTGACCTGTAGTTCCCCACTTTGTCTCTCCCTGCTGCAAATGTAATACTGCTATTCAAGAAAGGAGAAAAGGAAAGAGGGTGTAATTGAAGTATGACAAATTTGCATACACAGTTCCCATTAAAAATATGGACATAGGAATTTATAAGGGGAAACAACCAACAGCAAGTGCGCCCAGAGATAAGTTTAATGTATTTAATTTTAATATATTATCAGAAACATCTGAGAAGCAGGTAGTCTATGACTCACTCTGACACTGACGACTGGAACCAGACCCAGAGCTCCGCCCCAGGCGGGGCCTGCAGGAAGGGCTGCCCCCACCCTCCCCTCCTCCAGAAACCATGAGTGAAGGAGAGGTGCAGCTCACGAACAGAGAACTTGGAGATTACTTGTCCCAGTGACTTCGGAAACAGCCTGTAGTGAGAGACTGCAGAAACAAGATGGACATCAATTATGCAAATTATCAATCCACAACAGCACAGTGCTATCACTTAGAATATTGACTATCAAAACACAACAGGAAGAAAAAAAAACACACGAGCATTCCAATGGATAAATACGCTTCTTATGCACAGACACTTAAAATGATAGCCCCACCACCAGCCACAATGTTGAAACCACCAGTACTTCATACTACTGAAAATGTTCTCTTCCAGATACAACCCAAATTTGGAAGGAAAATAATCTATAATTCACATCCTTGTTTCAAATCCCTCCACGGCCTGGCCCCTCCCTATCTCTGTAACCTCCTGCAGCCGTACAACTGTCCAAGATACGTACTCCTCCAATTCTGGCCACTGGTGGCCATACCTTCAGCTGCCTCAGCTTACCTCTAAGCTCTGGAATTCCCTCCCTACATATCTCTGCCTCTCTACCACACTTTGCTCCTTCAAGATGCTCCTTTAAACCTACATCTTTGACCAAGCTTCTACTCATCTGCTCCAATACCTCATGTGGCTCAGTGTCATATTTTGTTTTATAGTGCTTCTGTGAAGCGCCTTGGGACTTTTATTACATTAAATATGCTACATAAATACAGTAGTTGTTGTACTGTGTGATTGCCACAGTTCATCCATTCCATCAGTTTCTTACATAGAAAAGGCAGAGTGTTTGAAATAGAGGCCTTCCATCAACAGTACTGGCCATGTAATATGCCGATTCCTCACCCCACCAGAGTCTAAGCCTATAGCTGTCACTCAGTCCTCCCATTGTCAAAACCCATGGCCCATCCCATCGAGGCCAAACAGCCTTCCATTGACACGCCCCCCCCCCCCCCAAAGCAGTCATGAATGGTGGTGGACAATTAAACAACTAACAGGAGGAGGAGGCTCCACAAACATCCCCCTACTCAATGATGGGGGAGCCCAGCCCATCAGTGCAAAAGACAAGGCTGAAACATTTGCATCCACCTTCAGCCAGAAGTGCCGAGTGGATGATCCATCTCTGCCTCCTCCTGAAGTCCTCAGCATCACAGATGCCAGTCTTCAGCCAATCCAATTCACTCTGTGTGATATCAAGAAACAACTGAAGGCACTGGATAATGTATAGGCTATGGTCCAGCAATAGTACTGAAGACTTGTGCTCCAGAATTAGCCACACCACAAGCCAAGCTGTTCCAGTACAGCTACAACACTGGCTTCTACCCAACAATGTGGAAAATTGCCCAGGTATGTCCCGCGCATTAAAAAAAAAGCCAAATCCAACCCGGCCAATTACCTATCAGACTACTCTTGATCATCAAAGTGAAGGAAGGTGTCATCGACAGTGCTTTCGAGCAGCACTTGCTCAGCAATAACCTGCTCACTGACGCTCAGGTTGGGTTCCGCCAGGGCCATTCAGCTCCTGATCTCATTATAGCCTTGGTCCAAACATGGATAAAAGAGCTGAACTCAAGAGATGAGGTGAGAGTGACTGCCCTTGACATCAAGGCAGTATTTGACCGAGTATAGCATCAAGGAACCCTGGCAAAACTAGAGTCAATGGGAATCTGGGAGAAATCTCTCTGCTGGTGGAGTCATACCTACCACAAAAGAAGAGGGTTGTGGTTGTTGAAGGTCAATCATCTTGGTCCCAGGACATCACTGCAGGAGTTCCTCAGGGTAGTGTCAGAGGCCCAACCATCCTCAGCTGCTTCATCAATGACCTTCCCTCCATCATAAGGTCAGAAGTGGGGATGTTCGTTGATGATTGCACAATGTTCAGTACCATTCGCGACTCCTCAGGTACTGAAGCAGCCTATGTACAGATGCAACAAGGCCCTGGACAACATCCAAGATTGGGCTGATAAGTGGCAAATAACATTTGCGCCACACAAGTGCCAGGCAATGATCGCAGACAAGAGAGAATCAACTATCTCTTTTTAAGGTTCAAAGACATTACCATCACTGAATTCCCCACTATCAACATCCTGGAGGTTACCATTGACCAGGATCTGAACTGGATCAGCCACATAAATGCTGTGGCTACAAAAGCATGTCAGAGGCTAGGAATTCTGCAGCAAGTAACTCACCTCCTGTCTCCTCAATGCCTGTCCACAGGGCACAGGTCAGGAGGGGGATGAAACACTCTCTGCTTGCCTGGATGAGTGCAGTCCCAACAACACAAGAAGCTCAACTCCATCCAGGATTAAGCAGCCTGCTTAACTAGCATCCCATCCACCAGCTTCAACATTCACTCCCTCCACCACCGACACACAGTGGCAGCAGTGTGTACCATCTACAAGATGCACTGCAGCAACTCACCAACGCTTCTTCGACAGCACCTTCCAAACCCGCAGCCTCCACCACTTAAAAGGACAACACCACCACCTGCAAGTTCCCCTCCAAGTCACACACCATCCTGATTTGGAACTATAACCACCGTTCCTTCACTGTTGCTGGGTTAAAATCCTGGAACTTCCTTCCTAACAGCACTGTGGGTGTACCTACCCCACACGGACTGCAATAGTTCAAGAAGGCAGCTCACCACCACCTTCTCAAGGGCAATTTAGGCTGGGCAATAAATGCTGTCCTAGTCAGTGATGCCCACATCCCCGGAAGGAACCTCCCACAACACAAACTGACAGAGCCCGTCCGCCCTCAGTGTTCATGTTTGCGGGTGACTAATCCACGGGCCGCCATCATGCTGATCCCCAGCCTATATTACTGGTCCTGCCCTGTGTCTGGCTGTCCTGTGGGCCGCCCCGCTCACCCTTGTTCTTGTTGCTGTCCCGCTGCCCCAGCTCCACATCCCAGCGGGTCCGGAACTGGAAATTAGCCGCCAGGTCCCCGGAGCTCAGCGGCTTCAGCACCAGCTCCTCCTCGAAGCGGTCCCGCTGCGGACACTGCGATGGCCCCGCCGCCAGTACTGGGCCAATCGCGGCCAGCACAAGGCCGGCGAGGAACAGGAGCCGCCACGGTCCCGGTCCCGGTCCCAGGCCCGGCCTCAACTCAATGGGAACGGCCATCACCAGCACGGGCCTGACCGGAAACCGCATCACTTCCGGCCGGGGTCAAAGACGACAACTGCTAGTCCACACCTCAACTCCCAGGTCGTGAGTGAGGGGTCAGTATCAGTCAGAGACCGATAGCAATCACTGTGAGTAATATCAGTCACCAAGAGGCCAATATGGCTCACTGAGAAACCGATATCAATCACCGAGGGGCCGATATGGCTCACTGAGAAACCGATTTCAGTCACCGAGGGGCCGATATGGCTCACTGAGAAACCGATTTCAGTCACTGAGGGGCCAATATGGCTCACTGAGAAACCGATTTCAGTCATCGAGGGGCTGATATGGCTCACTGAGAAACCGATATCAGTCACCGAGGGGCCGATATGGCTCACTGAGAAACCGATTTCAGTCACTGAGGGATCGATATGGCTCACTAAGAAACCGATATCAGTCCCCGACGGGCCGATATGGCTCACTGAGAAACCGATTTCAGTCACTGAGGGGCCGATATGGTTCACTAAGAAACTGATATCAGTCACCGAGGGGCCGATATGGCTCACTGAGAAACCGATTTCAGTCACCGAGGGGCCGATATGGCTCACTGAGAAACCGATTTCAGTCACCGAGGGGCCGATATGGCTCACTGAGAAACCAATATCAGTCACCAAGGGGCCGATATGGCTCAGAGAAACCGATATCAGTCACCATCGGCCGATATGGCTCACTTAGAAACCGATATCAGTCACCGAGGGGCCGATATGGCTCACTGCGAAACCGATTTCAGTCACCGAGGGGCCGATATGGCTCACTGAGAAGCCGATTTCAGTCACCGAGGGGCCGATATGGTTCAGAGAAACCGATATCAGTCACCGAGGGGCCGATATGGCTCACTGAGAAACCGATTTCAGTCACCGAGGGGCCGATATGGCTCACTGAGAAACCAATATCAGTCACCGAGGGGCCGATATGGCTCAGAGAAACCGATATCAGTCACCATCGGGCCGATATGACTCACTAAGAAACCGATTTCAGTCATCGAGGGGCCGATATGGCTCAGAGAAACCGATATCAGTCACCGAGGGGCCGATATGGCTCACTGAGAAACCGATTTCCGTCACCGAGGGGCCGATATGGCTCACTAAGAAACCGATATCAGTCACCGACGGGCCGATATGGCTCACTGAGAAACCGATTTCAGTCACCGAGGGGCCGATATGGCTCACTGAGAAACCGATTTCAGTCACTGAGGGGCCAATATGGCTCACTGAGAAACCGATTTCAGTCATCGAGGGGCTGATATGGCTCACTGAGAAACCGATATCAGTCACCGAGGGGCCGATATGGCTCACTGAGAAACCGATTTCAGTCACTGAGGGATCGATATGGCTCACTAAGAAACCGATATCAGTCCCCGACGGGCCGATATGGCTCACTGAGAAACCGATTTCAGTCACTGAGGGGCCGATATGGTTCACTAAGAAACTGATATCAGTCACCGAGGGGCCGATATGGCTCACTGAGAAACCGATATCAGTCACCGAGGGGCCGATATGGCTCACTGAGAAACCGATTTCAGTCACCGAGGGGCCGATATGGCTCACTGAGAAACCAATATCAGTCACCAAGGGGCCGATATGGCTCAGAGAAACCGATATCAGTCACCATCGGCCGATATGGCTCACTTAGAAACCGATATCAGTCACCGAGGGGCCGATATGGCTCACTGCGAAACCGATTTCAGTCACCGAGGGGCCGATATGGCTCACTGAGAAGCCGATTTCAGTCACCGAGGGGCCGATATGGTTCAGAGAAACCGATATCAGTCACCGAGGGGCCGATATGGCTCACTGAGAAACCGATTTCAGTCACCGAGGGGCCGATATGGCTCACTGAGAAACCAATATCAGTCACCGAGGGGCCGATATGGCTCAGAGAAACCGATATCAGTCACCATCGGGCCGATATGACTCACTAAGAAACCGATTTCAGTCATCGAGGGGCCGATATGGCTCAGAGAAACCGATATCAGTCACCGAGGGGCCGATATGGCTCACTGAGAAACCGATTTCCGTCACCGAGGGGCCGATATGGCTCACTAAGAAACCGATATCAGTCACCGACGGGCCGATATGGCTCACTGAGAAACCGATTTCAGTCACCGAGGGGCCGATATGGCTCAGAGAAACCGATATCAGTCACCAAAGGGCCGATATGGCTCACTGAGAAACCGATATCAGTCACCATCGGGCCGATATGGCTCACTGAGAAACCGATATCAGTTACCGAGGGGCCGATATGGCTCACTGAGAAACCGATATCAATCACCGAGGGGCCGATATGGCTCACTGAGAAACCGATTTCAGTCACCGAGGGGCCGATATGGCTCACTGAGAAACCGATATCAGTCACCGAGGGGCCGATATGGCTCACTGAGAAACCGATATCAGTCACCGAGGGGCCGATATGGCTCGCTGAGAAACTGATTTCAGTCACCGAGGGGCCGATATGGCTCACTGAGAAGCCGATTTCAGTCACCGAGGGGCCGATATGGCTCACTGAGAAGCCGATTTCAGTCACCGAGGGGCCGATATGGTTCAGAGAAACTGATATCAGTCACCGAGGGGCCGATATGGCTCACTGAGAAACCGATTTCAGTCACCGAGGGGCCGATATGGCTCACTAAGAAACCGATATCAGTCACCGACGGGCCGATATGGCTCACTGAGAAACCAATATCAGTCACCGACGGGCCGATATGGCTCACTGAGAAACCGATATCAGTCACCATCGGGCCGATATGGCTCACTAAGAAACCGATTTCAGTCACCGAGGGGCCGATATGGCTCAGAGAAACCGATATCAGTCACCGAGGGGCCGATATGGCTCACTGAGAAACCGATTTCCGTCACCGAGGGGCCGATATGGCTCACTAAGAAACCGATATCAGTCACCGACGGATCGATATGGCTCACTGAGAAACCGATTTCCGTCACCGAGGGGCCGATATGGCTCACTAAGAAACCGATATCAGTCACCAAAGGGCCGATATGGCTCACTGAGAAACCGATATCAGTCACCAAAGGGCCGATATGGCTCACTGAGAAACCGATATCAGTCACCATCGGGCCGATATGGCTCACTGAGAAACCGATATCAGTTACCGAGGGGCCGATATGGCTCACTGAGAAACCGATATCAATCACCGAGGGGCCGATATGGCTCACTGAGAAACCGATTTCAGTCACCGAGGGGCCGATATGGCTCACTGAGAAACCGATATCAGTCACCGAGGGGCCGATATGGCTCACTGAGAAACCGATATCAGTCACCGAGGGGCCGATATGGCTCGCTGAGAAACCGATATCAGTCACCGAGGGGCCGATATGGCTCACTGAGAAACCGATATCAATCACCGAGGGGCCGATATGGCTCACTGAGAAACTGATTTCAGTCACTGAGGGGCCGATATGGCTCACTGAGAAACCGATATCAGTCACCGAGGGGCCGATATGGCTCACTGAGAAACTGATTTCAGTCACCGAGGGGCCGATATGGCTCACTGAGAAACCAATATCAGTCACCGACGGGCCGATATGGCTCACTAAGAAACCAATTTCAGTCACCGAGGGGCCGATATGGCTCAGAGAAACCGATATCAGTCACCGAGGGGCCGATAT
Organism: Heterodontus francisci; assembly: GCF_036365525.1. NCBI lineage: Eukaryota > Metazoa > Chordata > Chondrichthyes > Heterodontiformes > Heterodontidae > Heterodontus > Heterodontus francisci. The sequence continues at coordinate 26,837,390 of NC_090386.1, read as the reverse complement.
GGCTCACTGAGAAACCGATTTCCGTCACCGAGGGGCCGATATGGCTCACTAAGAAACCGATATCAGTCACCGACGGGTCGATATGGCTCAAAAACAAGAAATGCTGGATTCACTCAGCAGGTCTGGCAGCATCTGTGGAAAGAGAAGCAGAGTTAACGTTTCGGGTCAGTGACCCTTCTTCGGAACTGACGGTCTCAGAGAAACCGATATCAGTCACCGAGGGGCCGATATGGCTCACTGAGAAACCGATATCAGTCACCGAGGGGCCGATATGGCTCGCTGAGAAACCGATATCAGTCACCGAGGGGCCGATATGGCTCACTGAGAAACCGATATCAGTCACCGAGGGGCCGATATGGCTCACTGAGAAATTGATTTCAGTCACTGAGGGGCCGATATGGCTCACTGAGAAACCGATATCAGTCACCGAGGGGCCGATATGGCTCACTGAGAAACCGATATCAGTCACCGAGGGGCCGATATGGCTCACTGAGAAACCGATATCAGTTACCGAGGGGCCGATATGGCTCACTGAGAAACCGATATCAATCACCGAGGGGCCTATATGGCTCACTGAGAAACCGATTTCAGTCACCGAGGGGCCGATATGGCTCACTGAGAAACCGATATCAGTTACCGAGGGGCCGATATGGCTCACTGAGAAACCGATATCAATCACCGAGGGGCCGATATGGCTCACTAAGAAACTGATATCAGTCACCGACGGGCCGATATGGCTCACTGAGAAACTGATATCAGTCACCGAGGGGCCGATATGGCTCACTAAGAAACCGATATCAGTCACCGAAGGGCCGATATGGCTCACTGAGAAACCGATATCAGTCACCGAGGGGCCGATATGGCTCACTGAGAAACCGATTTCAGTCACCGAGGGGCCGATATCAGTCACCAAGGGGCCGATATGGCTCACTAAGAAACTGATATCAGTCACCGACGGGCCGATATGGCTCACTGAGAAACTGATATCAGTCACCGACGGGCCGATATGGCTCACTGAGAAACCGATATCAATCACCGAGGGGCCTATATGGCTAAGAGAAACCGATATCAGTCACCATCGGGCCGATATGGCTCACTGAGAAACCGATATCTGTCACCGAGGGGCCAATATCACTCACTGAGAAACCGATATCAGTCTCCAAGGGCCTGACAGTAGTCACTCAAAAGCTGATATCAGTCAAGGAAGGACCAATATAAAGTATTGAGAAACCGATCCCAGTCACTCAGAATCAATATTAGTCACTGAAGGGCCAATATCTCTCACTAAGGGACTGATGTCAATCACTGAGGTATTGATTTCAGTCGCTCAGAATTAATATCAACCAGAGGAGGTCGATGTCACGCTGAGAGACCGTTATCAGTCGCTGAAGGGCCAATATCAGTCAATGTGCCCATATCATTCACTGACAACTAATATCAGTCACAGTGGGGCTGTTGCAAGTTATTAATCGACTAATATCGGTCGCTCATAATTTCTATCAGTCATTGTGACCCATATCACCGATTAGTCCCTGAGAGACCAATATCAGGCACTGAGGGAGTCTGTTATTTACTGAGTGGTCAATGTCACTCACTGAGGGACTCAATATTACTCACTGAGGGAGTCTTCAGTATTTGTTGATCCAATATCGGACATTGAGAAACAGTTATCAGTTACTGAGAAGCAATTGTTAGTCATTGATGGAGAGATATCAGCTATTAAGGAGCCAATATTAGTTAATGAGTGACCAAGTCATCAAAAGACCAATGTCAGTAATTGAAGGGGTATCAGTAAGTTATTTATGGGCCAATGTGGGATATTAAGCAGCCAGTATCAGCTATTAAATGGCAATGTTTTTTATGGGACTGATATCAGTTATTGAGGAATAAACCTCAATCATGGAGGACAATAACAGATATTAACAAATCAATATCATTCATTGAAGTACCAATATTATTCAGGGATTGCTATCAGTCATTAAGGGGTCAATAACAGCCACTGAGTGATCAATATTAGTTACTGGAGGGCTGATAGCATTAATTAAGGGTCCACTAATAATATTGAAGGGCAACATTACTAATTAGGGGTCAGATATTACACATTGAGGTCTACCTTTTCTCATTGTAGGTGATTGAGGAACTCATTTTTTTATTGAGAGGCTGATAGTCTTCAGGGTGGCTACTTTTACTTATTGGAAACTAATATCAATCATTGAGGTGTAACTGCTGTTTGGGGCTCATGGTGATTGGATGACTGATAATCATTAAAGAGCTGCCATTATTCTTTGAAGCACTGTTATCACACAAAAAGAGCAACTATTACACAAATAATTCTTTGAGTGGATAATATTCTTCATTAAAGGCCAATATGGCTCAGTGAGCTAGTTCACATAATTCAATAAAGTTGTTCATATTTCCTATATTACAACCGTGAGTGCACTTCAAAAGTACTCTGGCTATAAAGACCTTGGGATGTTCTGAGATTGTGAAAGGCACTTTATAAATTTCTTCATGAGTTAGATGAGGCAGCTCAGTCTTTTGTCTTTGTTTTTCTCTTTCTGGTCAGTCATCCTACGCAGACCTAGAAAAGGAAGAGATCTCTCGCATTATTCAGAAAGAAACAGAGACACTCCAGGCAAAGTCAATATTGTTTTATGAAAGGGAAATCATGTTTACAAACCTGTTGGTGTTTTTTGAGGATGTAACCAGTAGAATATATAAGGGGGAACTGGTGGATGCAATGTTTTTAGATTTTCAGAAAGCTTTTGATAAGGTCCCACACAAGAGGTTGGTAAACAAAATTAAAGAACATGGGATTGGCATAGATTGAGAACTGGTTAACGGACAAAAAACAGAGAGTAGGAATAAACGGGTCATTTTCAGATTGGCAGGCTGTGACTAGTGGGGAACTGCAAGCATCAGTGCTTGGGCCCCAGCTATTCACAATCTACATCAATGATATTTCTTTTGGGCCTCCTTATCTCGAGAGACAATGGATACGCGCCTGGAGGTGGTCAGTGGTTTGTGAAGCAGCGCCTGGAGTGGCTATAAAGGCCAATTCTGGAGTGACAGGCTCTTCCACAGGTGCTGCAGAGAAATTTGTTTGTTGGGGCTGTTGCACAGTTGGCTCTCCCCTTGCGCCTCTGTCTTTTTTCCTGCCAACTACTAAGTCTCTTCGACTCGCCACAATTTAGCCCTGTCTTTATGGCTGCCCGCCAGCTCTGGCGAATCAATGATATAGATGTGGGGATTAAATGTAATATTTCTAAGTTTGCAGATGACACAAAACTAGGTGGAAGTGTGAGTTGTGAGGAGGAAACAAAGACATTTCAAGGGGATTTGGAGAGCCTAAGTGAGTGGAAAAACATTTGACAGATGGAATACAATGTGGAGAAATGTGAGGTTATCCACTTTGGTAGGAAAATCAGAAATACAGAGTATTTCTTAAATGGTGAGAGGCTGGGAAGTGTTGAATTTCAAAGGGAATGGGAATTGGATGTCCTTGTTCATGAGTCACTGAAAGCTAGCATGCAGGTACAGCAAGCAATTAAGAAGGCAAATGGTATGTTGGCTTTCATTAGAAGAGGGTTTGAGTGTAGGAGTAAAGATGTCTTACTGCCATTATATAGAGTCTTAGTGACTCTACCTACCTAGGCTCAACTATCACCAGTAACCTGTCTCCAGATGCAGAAATCAACAGGCGCATGGGAAAGGCTTCCACTGCTATGTCCAGACTGGCCAAGAGAGTGTGGGAAAATGGCGCACTGACACGGAACACAAAAGTCCGAGTGTATCAGGCCTGTGTCCTCAATACCTTGCTCTATGGCAGCGAGGCCTGGACAACGTATGTCAGCCAAGAGCGACGTCTCAATTCATTCCATCTTCGCTGCCTCCGGAGAATACTTGGCATCAGGTGGCAGGACCGTATCTCCAACACAGAAGTCCTCGAGGCGGCCAACATCCCCAGCTTGTACACACTACTGAGTCAGCGGCGCTTGAGATGGCTTGGCCATGTGAGCCGCATGGAAGATGGCAGGATCCCCAAAGACACATTGTACAGCGAGCTCGCCACTGGTATCAGACCCACCGGCCGTCCATGTCTCCGCTATAAAGACGTCTGCAAACGCGACATGAAATCCTGTGACATTGATCACAAGTCGTGGGAGTCAGTTGCCAGCATTCGCCAGAGCTGGCGGGCAGCCATAAAGACAGGGCTAAAATGTGGCCAGTCGAAGAGACTTAGTAGTTGGCAGGAAAAAAGACAGAGGCGCAAGGGGAGAGCCAACTGTGCAACAGCCCCGACAAACAAATTTCTCTGCAGCACCTGTGGAAAAGCCTGTCACTCTAGAATTGGCCTTTATAGCCACTCCAGGCGCTGCTTCACAAACCACTGACCACCTCCAGGCGCGTATCCATTGTCTCTCGAGATAAGGAGGCCCAAAAGAAGAAGTGAGACAGCACCTGGAGTATTGTGTGCAGTTTTGGTCTCCTTACCTGAGGGAAGATATACTTGCCATAGAGGGAGTGCAACGAAGGTTCACCAAACTAATTCTTGGGATGGACGGACTGTCCTCTGAGGAAAGATTAAATAGACTGGGCCTTTAATCTCTGGAGTTTAGAAGAATGAGAGATGATCTCACTCAAACATACAAAATTCTTAAAGGGCTCAACAGAGATGATGCAGGAAGGTTGTTTCCCCTGGGTGGGGAGTCCAGAACCAGGGGACACAGTCTCAGAATAAGGGGCAGGCCATTTCAGACTGAGATTAGGAGGAATTTCTTCACTCAGAGGGTGGTGGATCTTTGGAATTCTGCCCTAGAGGGTTGTGGATTCTCAGTTGTTGAGTATGTTCAAGACTGAGATCGATAGATTTCTACATATTAAAAACATTAAGGGATACAGGGATAGTGCAGAAAAATGGTGTTGAAGTAGATGATCAGCCATGATCTCATTGAACGGCGGAGCAGGCTTAAAGAGCTGAATGGACTACTCCTGCTCCTACTCCTTATGTTCTTATGAGGTATGGATAGGTACAGATTATAACAGAGAAAGGTAGGATCAGTTAGGGACAGTGGGCTTGAGTTTTGCCTAAATAGAAAGGATATACTAAATGGTTCTAGGACTGAATCTATTTGATTTGAGTTGAGGAACAGAGGGGGAGCTATTACATGTTTTTTTTATAGAGCTCCAAACAGTGACAAGGAGATGGATGAGCAAATTTGTCAGAAAATCTCAAAAGCATGTAACAAAAATATTAGAAGACTTTAATTATCTTAATATACATTGGGAAAAACATAATGCTAAGGATAGGGAAAGAGAGGAATTTCTGCTATGTATACAGAAGAACTTTTTCAATCAATACATCTCCGGTCCAACAAGGAAGGAAGCAGTATTGTATCTGGCTCTGGGAAATGAAGTAGGACAAGTAGAGTATATTACAGTAGGAAATCATCGAGCTAACAGTGACCACAATATAATTTGGTTTGAAGTAATTATGGAAAGAGACCAGAAAATATCAAAGGTAAAAATGCTAGGGAAGAGCTAAGTTTAGTGATTTAAGAAGGAACCTGGAACAGGTAGATTGGAAATGGTGATTGCAGAGTAAAACAGTAATGCAGCAACGAAGGACATTCAGGGAAGAGATAGTTCAGGTACAAACTAGGCATATTGCTTTGAAGGGAAAAGGCAGAGCATCCAAAGATAATGCACATGGATGACAAGGGAAATAAAGGTTGAAATAAAACGGAAAAAGGAGGCTATGACAAGTGTCGGGAGCAAGGTTCAGTTAATAACCAGGAAGATTTTGGAAAGTACAGGAGAGAATTGAAAAAGTTAATATGGACAACAAAGAGACATTCTGGGAAAAGATTAGCAGACAATGTTAAATTGAACCCTAAAACATTTTATAAATATATAAAGTATAATCAGTTATCTAGGGAAAATGTAGAGACCTAAATGAAAATCTTCACGTAGAGGCAATTTCATGGCCACATTATCATTTAATCAGATATTGGGCACTCTAGGTTATAGGAGATGTAAGGTTTGCCTGTGGGATTTAGTTGAATGGTGCTGATTAAAGATTATATATAGTGTGTCATGGAACTTTGTTTTCCTCCTCAGTTTAAAACAGTGTGCCTTTAAGATTCTGTCTAAAAACAGTACCTTTAAGACAGAGTGAGCAGTTTTAAGACTAAGAGCAGTGTGTCCTGCAGCTGCACCTGTTACCTAGGCAACAGCAGGAGAGTGAGGAGGTCACATAGTGTACTGTAACTTTCAACTTTGTGTAAAAACCAGCTTCAACTGATTTGAGCTGGACACCAGTGAAGCATGCTTACTGGAGGAAGGAGCTTACTATTTCTCTCAGCAGCAATTCTACAATGAGCTACAGACTGTTAATTGCCTAAGGAGAAAAAATCCCCTTTGAAGAGAACATTTATATTGCTGGAGGTAGCAAAATTACTGATCTTTACTTCCAATCTAAGAAGTCTTTGCCTCAAGAGTGTGTTTGCTGGAATTTTCAGTAAAATTTCTACTGAGAGACTGCCAGTTTTAAAATCTGAGTGGACCCATTGCTATATTCTTTGTTTAAAGAATTGTGCAATGCCTGCTGCAAGCAAAGTGCTTTGAACGCCTATCAAGTAAAGACTTCATTAAATCCACCTGGAGACTTAGAATGGCATATGATTATTTTTTACACTGGGATACCTCACTCATCAGGAACATAGCCCACAAAGACTTACAACCCAGTTATTTATTTATTCTTAAGAAACTGCTAATTTTTAAAACATCATTTTTAAAAGCCGGTTAACAGTTTTTAAATGTATGTGTGTGAGCATGGGGGTTAGGTTAAATAAGAAGTTATAAGGTCTTTAGACATAAATTTATCTTAATAGAGTTAAGATTTAGTTTATCAATAAATAGTTAATTTGTTATTGTCTAACGATACCTGGTTTGATGTATTTTTATTATTCTAGGGGTTAATAAAGTTGTTTAATTTGGCTGTTTTCTGGTTTGGTGGGAAAACTTTAATCATATGCTGCGACCTGTGGAGTGATGGGACTAAATTGACAGTGCATTGCTTCCGCCTCAGTTGTAACATATTAATTGGGGGCTTGTCTCCAGGATAACATATAAATTGGGGTCTTGCGTCTGGCATCATACTAATTGCTCGTCTCTGGGATCATATTAATTGCCCTTGTGTCTGGGATCATATTAATGGGGGTGTTCGATTGTCAAGATCCAAATCTAACATCAATTACGTGAATTATAAGGCGAGTAGTAATTTGCAAAAAATAATAAAAGAAACCAGGTTTCTTGTGTCATAAGGTACCATCAATACCATCGCAATGGCATTAGCAGTTGCTGCAGAATTTCTGGGAAAGGAGAATGTGTCCCTTAGTGACTTGACAACTTTTACTAAAAATAAACTAAGAGATTTGGCAGCAAAATTGGGGTTAGAATTGAAATCAGGTGCTAAAAAAGCAGAGACATTTGTTGTAATAGGCCAACATTTAAAGTTAGAAAATGGAGAAGTGGAACAGGAAGATAGTAAATCAGAGAGTGATGCAGTGGAATTGGTTAAGATTCAGTTAGAAATGATAAAACTTGAACAAGAAAAAGAAATAGCAATAGGAAAACTTGAGACTGAAAATAGAGGTAAGAAAACTTGAACTTGAAAAAGAGGACAGGGAGAAAGAGAGGGAATTTAGGTTAAGAGAGACAGAACTAAGACAACATTTTGGTCAGAAAGAATCTGAATTCAGTCCAGGACCCAGCGAAAAGCTGTTTAAATTTATACAAGCTCTTCCTAAGTTTGAGGAAAAGGGCGTAGAGGCATTTTTCATATCTTTTGAAAAAATAGCCAAACAGATGAAATGGCCAAAGGAATGCTCGACAGGTTGATAGGCAGAAGTCATGAAGTTTATGCCATGCTTCCTGAAGAGGCTTCTGCAGATTATGAGATGGCAAAAAAGGCTATTCTCGTTGCGTATGAGTTAGTCCCTGAAGCTTACTGTCAAAAGTTTCGGAACTTACGGAGATTGGCTGCACAGACATATATAGAATTTGAGAGGGTGAAGCAAATTAATTTTGACCATTGGATATGGGCATTAAAGATGGAAACCACATATGAAAACTTTAGAGAACTGATTCTCTTGGAAGAGTTTAAAAATTCAATTCCTTCAGTAGTGAGAACTCATGTAGATAGTCTGAAAGATTTGAAAGCTAAACAAGCAGTGGAAATTGCTAATGATTTTGAGCTTGTGAATAAGAACATAAGAACTAGGAGCAGGAGTAGGCAATTCAGCCCCTCGAACCTGCTCCGCCATTCAATACGATCATGGCTGATCTAATCTTGGCCTCAACTCCACTTTCCTGCCCGTCCTCCATAACCCTTCAACCCATTTCTAATTCAAAATCTGTCTACCTCCTCCTTAAATTTACCCAATGTCCCAGCATCCACCACACTCCGGGGTAGTGAATTCCACAGATTCACGACCCTTTGAGTGAAGTAATTTCTCCTCATCTCTGTTTTAAATCTGCTACCCTTATCCTAAAACTATGATCTCGTTCTAAAGCCAAAACCTTTTCTCCGTCACCCCCATAAATCCGAGAAGGATAGAAAGTGGGAGAGTGAAAGGAAGACAAGTAGCCGGGGACAAGAATGAACAGCTGGGATTGTCCCAGGATCACCTCGTCAGGCCAGAGAGGAAGGTGCTGAGGGTAGGAGTGCGGTTGGCAAGCCGAAGTGTTATCATTGCCACAAAATGGGTCATCTTCATTCAGAATGTCGGAAATTGTGAGGTAAACCCATAGGACTTGTTGGGATATGCAAAGCAATGCAGAGGAAAAGACTCTGACTGAGAATACAGCAGACCAGGCTGTAGCTTTAACGGCAGCTGTAAAACCAGATACAAAAACTAAAGTGAGTGTAGAGCTTAAGCATAAGATACCTGAAAGTTATAATGAATTTTTGTCAAAGGGGAAAGTAACTCCATATCCTTCAAGTGAGGCAGGAAAACCTATCATTATACTCAGGGATGCAGGAGCAATTCAAACTCTCTTGCTGGGGAAAGATATAACGGTTCCACCAGAGACACCTTGATTGAACGCTAAAGTTTTAGTTAATGGAATTGACGGGGAGTATATACCTGTACCTTTATATAAAGTATGCCTAGAGAGTGACTTAATATCTGGGCTGGTAACTGTAGGAGTTGTCCACAGTTTGCCAGTAGTGGGAACTCTTAGGAAACGGTTTGGCTGGATCAAAAGTATCAGTTTCTCTTATAATTACAGAGGAACCAAGTGAAGTTAGGAAAATGGAACAATTACAGGAACAAGTTCCAGGAATATTTGCTGCATGTGTGTAGTCACCCGAGCAATGGCTAAACAGGATCCATTGTCGGAGGTAAAAGTGGCACCACAAACAGATAGCCGAGTATCTGAAACCTTATTTGGGGATTTAGATAATCCAAATGCAATATTTAACAGATCTTCTATAATTGCAGCACAGCAAGCTGATCCAGAGTTATACTAAATTGCGCAGACGGCTCTGACAGAAGCTGCGGCGAAAGGAGTTCCAGAAGGCTATTATATGGAGGACAGGGTTTTGAGGAGGAAATGGAGACCGCCTCACAGACCTGTGGACGAAGACTGGACAGTTGTTGATCAGATAGTGATGCCACCTAAATATCGCCAGGGATTATTAAGGTTAGCAGATGACATTCCTTTTGCAGGATATCGGGGAATTCTGGCCAGGCCTTACAAAGGACATAAAGTAGTTTTGTGTGGCTCAGGAACACCTTAAAGCATCCCAAGATAATATGTAAAATGGGCGGACAAGAATGCAAAAACCCACAATTTTCAACCAGGGGATGAAGTATTGGTGTTGTTACCATTACGGGGGGAAACATTAAAAGCACAGTTCAGTGGTCCATATAGAGTGATCAAAAGAGTGGGTAAGGTAGATTACTTGATTAATACCCGTGATCACCAGAAGAAGAACCAGTTGTGTCACATCAATATGTTAAAGCAATATTATCGCAGGGAGGAGGATTAAGCCAGTACAGCAATGTCAGGTATTTGGGACTGTTGAGAAGGAAAAGGATAGTGAGGATGAGGCAGAAAGAGGCCTAGACAATTCTCAGATTGAACTTCCACCTATCAGATTAGCGAATACAGAATGACTAGGAAAATTGGACAACATGCTTTTGCACTTGGTGGCAAAACAACGTGAAGACCTAACCAGGCTTTTCACAACATTTAAAAGAGTCTGTAGCAATAAGCTGGGATGTACAGCCTTAGCCACACATGATGTGGATATAGTTTAGTTTAGAGATACAGCACTGAAACAGGCCCTTCGGCCCACCGAGTCTGTGCTGACCATCAACCACCCATTTATACTAATCCTACACTAATTCCATATTCCTACCACACCCTGTCCCTATATTTCCCTACCACCTACCTAGACCAGGGGCAATTTATGATGGCCAATTTACCTATCAACCTGCAAGTCTTTTGGCATGTGGGAGGAAACCGGAGCACCCGGAGGAAACCCACGCAGACACAGGGAGAACTTGCAAGCTCCACACAGGCAGTACCCAGAATTGAACCCGGGTCGCTGGAGCTGTGAGGCTGCGGTGCTAACCACTGCGCCACTGTGTCGCCCTACAGTGGAACTGTTCCTTTAAAACAACATCCTTGCCACTTAAGTCCAGACAGACAGACCCAAGTAAAAGCAGAGATCCAATGCATGCTGGAGGGCAGCTTACTTGAACCTAGTCAGAGAAATTGGAATTTGCCGTTGGTCTTGGTGCCTAACTCCTGGTGGGTCGGCCCAACTTTGCAGAAAAGTCAATGCGATAACGAAGGCAGACTCCTACCTAATTTCCCATTTAGAAGACTGTATGGACAGAGTGGGCAACACCATGTGTCATACAGAGACAAATGTGTTGGAGGGATACAGTCAAATTCCTTTAACACCCCAAGATAAGGAAAAGTCAATTTTTGTTACACTGGACGGGGTTTATCAGTATAAAGTGACACCACACAGGTTAATAGGCACTCGAGAAACTTCTCAGAGAATACAGAACCCAGTAATGGCCAGTATTCCTAGCTGTGCAGTTTGCCTGGTTGAGGTGATGGACTGTAGGGACACTTGGAATGAAAACATGAAACCACTGGGAAACTATGTTTGGAAGGGTACTATGGGCTGAATGGGACAACCTTTGTAAAAATTTAAAGCCAAAATGTTTTGACAGAGTTTATTGTTATTGCCTTATTTTTGAAAATTGTACATATTTCGGGGAAAAACAATGTTATCGTCGACGCTTTGTCACGAATTTAACCATGTTAAGTTACATAGATGGCGATGGTACAAAGAAAATTCTGTAAATTATCAGTAGAGTGTATGGGGGCATGAATGTGAAAAAATGTTAGAGTGTTTTTCCAGTTTCTATTTTTTGCATTGTATTGAAACACATTTTCAGAATGGTGTTTCATTTCGCTAAGGGCAGAGGTGTCACAGAACTGTTTTTTTTTCTCCTCTGTTTAAAGCAGTATGCCTTTAAGACTCTCTAAAAACAGTGTACCTTGAAGACAGAGTGAGAAGCTTTAAGACTGAGAACAGTGTGTGCAGCAGCTGCACCTGTTACCTAGGCAACAGCAGGAGAGTGAGGAGGTCATGTGGTGTACTGTATCTTTTAACTCTGTAAAAGCCAGCTTCAACTGATTTGAGCTAGACACCAGCGAAGCGTGCTTACTGGAGGAAGGAGCTGTCTATTTCTCTCAGCAGCAATTCTACAATGAGCTACAGGCTAATTGCCTAAGGAGAAAAAATCCCCTTTGAAGAGAACATTTGTATTGCTGGAGGTAGCAAAATTCCTTTTCTTTACTTCCAATCTAAGAAGTCTTTGCCTCAAGAGTGACTCTCTGTCGTCTGTCTGTGTTTTCTGGAATTTTCAGTAAAGTTTCTACTGAGAGACTGCTGGTTTTAAAGTCCGAATGGACCCATGGCAATACTGTTTGTTTAAAGAACTGCGTGATGCCTGCTACAACTGAAGTGCTTTGAATGCCTATCAAGTAAAAACTGTTCGTCAAATCCGCCTGGAGACTTCAAGTGGCATCTGATTTTTTTTTACACGAGGATACCTCACTCATTAGGAACATAACCCACAAAGACTTGCAACCCAGTTATTTATTTATTCTTAAGAAACAGCTAATTTTTAAAACATCGTTTTTAAAAACCGGTTAACAGTTTTTAAATGTATGTGTGTGAGCATGAGGGTTAGGTTAAATAAGAAATTATAAGGTCTTTAGACATAAATTTATCTTAACAGTGTTAAGATTTAGTTTATTAATAAATAGTTAATTTGTTATTGTATAAAAATACCTGGTTTGGTGTTTTTTTTTTATTCTGGGTGTTAACAAAGTGTTTAATTTGACTGTTTTCCAGTTAGGTGGGAAAGCATTAATAATATGCTGCGACCTTTGGAGTGATGGGACTGAATTGACAGTGCATTGCTCCTGCCTCGGTCGTAACAAATGTATATCCATGAAATTTGTAGCATCTTCGTTGTGTAATGTCAGCCTTTCAATAAGTAATATTAGGCCTTGATTGAATTATATTAACCTTTAAGTAATACTGGCACTTCAGTGACTCATGTTCCATTCAATGAGGAATGTTAGCCCTCAAATGAAAAATGCCCGGTGTTTATTGAGTAATATTAGCTATTCATTCAGGCTATTGAGTAATATTAGCTATTCATTCAAGCTATCAGACTTTCATTGCAAATGGGTAATGTGAGCTCTGGAAAGAATAAAGCCAGTGTTTATGATCCAGACAAGCCTATTCCCATCCTACCTGAGAGAGAGAGAGAGAGCGAAACAAAGACAAGACTGAGCTGCCAATCAAAGTCATCCCCTTGAATAAGATGCCACTCACTTTATGTAGGAGCTCACTGCACCAGTATGTCTGTTCAGCTCAACCTCAAGTGCAATAAATGAAAACCATTCTAGCATAATGACAAGAGAAAGGACAACATTGAATGAACCTTATTATTTCAAAACTGATGTTAATTAGAGTTGAAACAAAAACAAGAAATGCTGGATTCACTCAGCAGGTCTGGCAGCATCTGTGGAAAGAGAAGCAGAGTTAACGTTTCGGGTCAGTGACCCTTCTTCGGAACTGCTTTAATTTTGCTTTAATTAGAGTTGAGTTAGGATGGACAGTCTTAGGGATAGAAATTCATCTCAGGCAGTGGCACAAAACAGGTAGTATCGGATCGGGTCTGCCATTGTACACAGTGCCTGACATTCAGTTCCATTGACTATAACGGGCAGCCAATCAAACCACCCGGTTTGTGCCACCACCCAAGATGAATTTCTACCCCTCAGTTTTGATTAGACTTAAAAATAGAGTTAGGGTTAGGGTGAGGTTTCCACCTGGAGTCTTACCCAGGAAGCATTCAAAACAACATTCTAAATGGTTTTAAATGGTATGAAAGAAAATTGTTGGGAGTTCACCTTTGTAAGCTGAATTGAATTTTTATACCATCAGAAACATTGGGCTCGAGATCACATCGCATTCCTGATCCAGACATGGACACAAGAGTGGAATGCCAGAGGATAAACGAAAATTGCTGCCCTCAACATCAAGACAGCATTCGCCAGTCAGGCATCAAGGAGCCCTAGCAACACTGAAGTCAATGGGAGTGAAACGGAAAGCTCCCTCCACCCACTCCCACTTCACACACATTCTGCCAGTGGCTGGAGTTATACCTGGCACCCAGGAAGATGGTTGTGGTTGTTGGCTGCAAACCAGCACAGTGACAGGACATCATTGCAAGAGCTCCTCAGGGATGTGTGTTTGCATCAACAATCTGCCACTGCCTCATCATTGGTGTTGTTTATTCCCACAGGTTTAATAAGCATTAGGCTGCAACCACTGAGACAAGGGGTTGGTGTGGTGGGAGGGGGGGGGGCGTGTGGTAATGGATCAAATATGCTTATTAGTGTTCACAATGCATGAGGACATTAAGCAATTTGTTAACGAGCAAAACATCCAATACTATGATGGGGATAATTCTATTTGGGTGAGTCTAGCATGAGGTATCTACTGGAAATATAGTGTTGAGATAGGAGGTAGCTGGTTTGGTTGACAGACCTACTGGCAAATCCCTGAATGGGAGACAATGAGGTGCAGATTGTGGACTTGGAGCTGAAAACTAAGATGCAGGAGGTCCATTTTTTCCAGTTAGAAGTTGTGAAGTCTGCCTGTGAAAGGGACAGGGCGCGTGATTTATTATTTTTCTCATTGTTTTCTCAAAGCCAAGTAGGATTGAGTGTAAGAAGTGGGATTTGCTTAAACTGTTACTCCGTATGCTGCCTTATGACTATAAAATGAAGCACCTTAATGATTTGCATCAATCCTTATCTCCCTCCAACTGAAAAATTGGAGAAACGTGTGTGAGGGCAGGTGTAAAAGTTGCAATATCCAGTTCAGATCACAGCAGACATCCTGTTTTTACACACCTGGGCCAGGGGTGGGCAACCTTCACAAGAAGAGACTTTTTTAAGTTCAATCAATATTGCAATATCTTAGGAACTGCAATGCTGTTACTCAAATGCAAATATCGATGAAAAACAAGACATAGACACATTTCAACAAAAAAAGTTGTTAATTGACTAATACTGTCTCACAGGTACCAAGTTAATAAAAGTTTAAGAAAATGAAACAAGCCATTTGATTACCATCAAAATGGGTTCAATCAATCAAGGTCAGAAGTTGCACATGAATCCTTGATGTGCGCATGTGGCTCCAGAGCCTCAGGTTGCAGACCCCTGCCCTGGGCTATACTATCATATAATTTGATACTGGATAGTGCAGGCATACTCCAGGAGCCTAGCACACCCTGACCACTTACAGGAGTAACCAGCACTGCTTTACCTGAGAGAATACACAAGGCAGACCCTAAGTTTGAAATAGCTGCCTTGGATACAGGATGGGGGTGGGGGAGTGGCATTTTAAATAAAGCAGAGATGTACACAATGCACAGCGTAGGGCCACTTATATAGAGGAGAGGAAAAGAAAGCGTTAGGTACAGGTTAGGGGCATCATAATAATTTTACACGTTCAGTAGAGTTGTTTGCTACATTATTGACACTGGTGCCTTAGGTAAAGGAGAGTTAGGGTTGGGGCAGGGATTGGGTTATACTTGAGCTAAAGTCTTGAGTTGGGTAGGGTAGGGTATTTGGGCAGCGGTGGGGGGAATAACCTCCCCTCTCTTGTTTACATACTAATTTCTTGGGTTTCATTTCACTCGTATCTGCCACTTTTATTTGGCTCTCAGGATTATGTTTAGAACGTGTCAGTAAATACAGAAATAGGAAGATAGAGCTGATGAATATGTGGCTGGAGAGATAGTGAAGGAGGGAATGCTTTAATTTCTTGAGGCAGTGGGACCACTTCTGGGGGAGGTGGGACCTGTACAAGCTGGACAGGTTGCTCCTCAACAGGGCCGGGACCAATTTCCTTGCATGGTATTTTGCTAGTGGTATTGGGGAGGGTTTAAACTAGCTTGGTAGGAGGATGGGAACCTGAGAATAGATTCAGAAGGGAGAGAAGAAAAGTTGGAAATGGGAGGCAGAAAATTAGTCAGTTTGTTTGGAATGTAGAGGAAACAAAGACTAGAAAATAGACAACAAAGTAGTTTGGCAGTGCTAAATGGTATATATGTCAATGCAAGAAGTCTATAGAATAAGGCAGATGAGCTGAGCGCACAGCTTGACACTTGGGAACATGATATATCTATTACTGAGACATGGCTGAAAGAAGGGCAGGAATAGCAGCTCAACATTCCTGGTTACAGGGTTTTCAGATGAAATAGAGATGGGGATAAAATAAGGATGGGGGGGGTGCTCAATATTGATTAAAAGAACAATTATAGCTGTGAGGAGGGTGATATGGTAGAAGGATCATCAAATGAGGCCGTATGGGTTGAAATGAAGAACAGAAAAAGGGCAATCACATTGCTGGGACTGTACTATAGACCCCCAAACAGTCAGAGGGAGACAGAAGAGCAAATATGTCGGCAGATCTCTGAGAAGTGCAAAAACAATAGGGCAGTAGTGGGGGATTTCAACTACCCTGGGATAGAATTAGTGTAAAAGGTACAGAGGGAGCAGAATTCTTAAAATGCATCCAGGAGAACTTTCTTAGCCAGTATGTAGCAAACCCAACAAGAGAAGGGACAGTTCAGGACATAATTTTAGGGAATGAAGCTGGGCAAGTGGAAAGGGTAGCACTTTGCTGGAAGTGATCATAATTCAGTTAGATTTAGGATAGTTTGAAAAAAGACAAAGAAACACCAGGAATAAAAGTTCTCAAATGGGAAAAAGCTAATTTTACTAGGCTGAGATGTGATTTAGCTAAAATGAACTAGAAACAGCTACTTGAAGGTAAATCAGTGCCAGATCAGTGGAAGGCATTCAAGGAAGAGATGGTGAGGGTTCAAAACAAGTATATTCCCTTAAAGAAAAAGCATGGGACTAACAAATCCAGAGCTCCTTGGATGTCAAGGGACTTAAAGAAGAGGATAAAGAAAAAAAAGGAAGCTTATAACAGCTACCAAGGGTTCAATACTGCAGAAAACCTAGAAGAGTATAAAAAGTGCAGAGGTGAATTTAAAAAGGAAATTAGAAAAGCAAAGAGGGCAGGAAAAAATATTGGCAAGTAAAATCAAGGAAAATCCCCCCAAAATTATAAATATATAAAGAGCAAGAGGATAATTAAATAAAGAGTAGGGCCTATTAGGGATTATAAAGGTAACCTGTGTGTGGAGGCAGAGGATGTTGGCATGGTTCTTAATGAATACTTTGTGTCTATTATCACGAAAGAAAGGGTCGATACAGACATTGCAATCAGGGAGGAGGAGTGTGAAATATTAAATGAAATTAACATAATGAGAGAGGAAGTATTAAGGGGTTTAACATCTTTGCAAGTGGATAAATCCCCAGGCCCAGATGAAATGTACCCTAGGCTGTTAAGGGAAGCAAGAGAAGAAATAGCAGAGGCTCTGACCATAATCTTACAATTCTCTCTGGCTATAGGTGTGGTGCTAGAGGACTGGAGGACAGCTAACGTTGTGCTATTGTTTTAAAAGTGAGAAAGGGGTTGACCAAGTAATTACAGGCCAGTAAGCCTAAACTCGGAAGTGGGAACATTTTTGGGAAAAATTCTGAGGGGCAGGATAATTTTTAATTTAGAAAGACATGGATTAATCAAAGACAGCATGGATTTATTAAGGGAGGGTCATGTCTGACTAACATGATTGAATCTTTTGAGGAGGAGCAAGGAGGGTCAATGAGGGTAGTGCATTTGATGTAGTCTATATGGAGTTTAGCAAGGCTTTTGATAAGACCCCACATGGCAGACTGGTCATGAAAGTAAAAGCCCATGGATCCAAGGCAAAGTGGCAAGTTGTATCCAAAATTGGCTCAGAGACAGGAAGCAAAGGATAATGGTTGATTGGTGTTTTTGTGACTGGAAGGCTATTTCCAATGGGTTCCACAGGGCTCAGTACTAGGTCCCTTGCTTCTTGCTGTATATATCAAAGATTTGGACTTGAAAATAGGGGGCATGATTAAGAAGTTTGCAGGCAATACAAAAATTGACCATGTGATTGATAATGAAGAAGCTGCAATGGACTAGTCAGGTGGGCAGAACAGTGGCAAATGGAGTTCAATCCAGAGAAGTGTGAGGTAATGCATCTGGGGAAGGCTAAAAGGCAAGGGAATACACAATAAATGGTACAATACTGAGAAGTGTAGAGGAACAGAGGGACCTTGGAGTTCATGTCCACAGATCTCTGAAGGTGACTGGACAGGTAGGTAAGGTGGTCAAGAAGGCATATGGGATACTTGCTTTTATTAGTTAAGATATGGAATATAAGAGCTGAGAGGTTATACTGGAACTGTATAAAACACTAGTTAGGCTATAGCTGGAGTACTGCATGCAGTTCTGGTCACTACACTATAGGAAAGATGTGATTGCACTAGAGAGGATACAGAGGAAATTCACAAGGACAATGACTGGAGTGGAGAATTTTAGTTATGAGGAAAGATTGGTTAGGCTAGGATTATTTTCTTTGGAATAGAGAAGGCTGAGGAGAAACCTAAGTGAAGTGTATAAAATTATGAGGTGTCTAGATAGAGTGAATAGGAGGGCCCTGTTCCTTTTGGTTGAGGGGTCCATAACCATGAATATGGATTTAGGGTAAGAGGTAGGAGGTTTAGAGGGGATTCAATGGGAAATCCTTTTACCCAGAGGGTGGTGGGGGTCTGGAACTCACTGCCTGAAAGGGTGATAGAGGCAGAAACCCTCATAACATTTAAAAAGTACCTGGATATGCACTTGAAGTACCATAACCTACAAGGGTACAGACCAAGAGCTGGAAAGTGGAATTAGGCTGGATGGCTACTTTTCGGGCAGTGTGGACACAATGGGCCAAATGGCCTCCTTTCGTGCTGTAAATTTCTATGATTCTATGAACTTATGTAGCGGTAGAGATAGGGCTAGGTTTAAGTTAGAATTGGATTAGAGGTAGTTATATAGTTTAGATTAGCCTCACAACTAGAGTTGGGGTTAGTGTTAAGGTAACGATTATGATCCTTTTACCATGACTGAACACATTGAAAATTTTCAGTTGATCAGAGAGAATCAGAATGGATTTGTAAAGCCTGATGAACCTGATTGAATTCTTTAAAGAGGTGTCTAAAGTAGTGGACAGGGGAATGTCTATGGATGTTATTTTTGACTTCCAGAAGTCATTTGATAAAGTCCCTCATAAGAGACTGTTAGCTAAAGTTGAAACCCATAGAATTGAACAAATTGAAAACAAATTATTGACCTGGTTAGGAAATTGGCTGAGTGGCAGGGGACAGAGTATATGGATGCTTGGCAGGTTCTCTAATTGGCAGGATGTGACTCGTGATGTTGTTACAACCAAGGCAGGAGGAGTGCATTGTCTTTTCTCGTTCCACTTCTCCACAGGTCACAGCATGTTTACCTGGTTACTGATACAGCCAATCATATACTATGTTTTATCCCAGAATAAAATACACCAATCAGGTTTCTTTAATAAACCACAAAATGATCAATTTATTATGAAACAAGACTTAACCAGTAATAGCAAAGCATTGACACACAGATTGAAATATGGAAGTTCCCTTTTTAAATTCCCCAATTACACTCACACTCACACACTGGAAAAAATACAGAAATACTCTCTACAGAGGTCTGTTACAAAAAAAAACGGAAAAAACTACTTTGACTAAATACTTACTAATTCTTGAAGAAACAAAGAGAAGATATGGAAGGATGTCAGTTGTCCCTTTTTTGTTCTGGCATCCAGGTATATGGAGATGGGTTACTGTGATCACTTCAGAAGCAATCCATTCTGGAGATGTCGAGAATTATTCTAGTAGGCTTTCTAGGAGAAATGTGGCATCAGGGTTTTCCACCAGCAGTCACTTGAATCACAGGACTTCTTTTCCAGCTTCTCAGGAGAGATGCAGTACCAGGGATTTTAGCTCTCCCGCACTGGATCTTTGCAGGGGTCCTCCAAAGAGGTAGAAAAGGAGGTGAGCTGGGTGATTTATTTTTCTTTGGCAGGAAAAATAGCAACTGTCCTTCCCCTCGTGTGTTTCATCTTGTGGGTGAGTTCAGAACTAGAGGGCACTGTTTTAAAATTAGGGGGCGCCCTTTTAGGACAGAGATGAGAATTTTTTTCTCTCAGAGGGTTGTGCAACTTTGGAACTCTCTGCCTCAGAAGGTGGTGGAGGCAGGGTCACTGAATATTTTTAAGGTGGAGGTAGATACATTCATGTTGGGCAAGGGAATCAAGGGGCATCGGGGGTAGATGGGAGTGTGGAATTCGAAACACAAACAGATCAGCCATGATCTTATTGAATGGCAGAGCAGCTTCAAGGGGCCGAATGGCCTACTTCTGCTCCTAATTTGGATGTTCATATAATTCAAATAATCTCCAAACCCCAAACAGAGAGTCAACCTCCTGACCTCCATAAACCTTGACATGTGGCTTCTCTGTAACCATTTTTCCCCAGGTCATCAAGTTGTTTACTGAGCCCAAAGCACGTGACTTCCAGCACAGGTTGTTTTCAAACAACGTCTCAAGTGTCCTTTCAGTGAACTTGGTTAAAAAAAACACATCCATGGAATCTTTACAGTTTAAACACAAGTTGCCAAAAAAATAAAATATTTTTAAAAATGCAAGTACTTTCATAACACCTCCATCCTTGGAGGAATGAAACACCATTTTTAAATGCATTTCATTATAAAGAATGAAAACAACAGATGAAAAGTATTAAAATGCATTTACACACTCATTCTCATTCACTCTTTACCTGTAGCTAATACAGTTCGGCTTTGTACCATCTTTGCACTCGGATAACTCAAAGCAAAGTTATATTCTAGACAAAGCATCTGCAATTACATTATTTTTCCTGCAATGTGGATAATCTTTAAGAATAAGGTAATAGTAAACTCCATCGGAATAATCTGGCATCAGGTTTTTTAATTTTTCCACAAAAGCCGGAGGGTTATGATCAGTATATATCAATGTCTCTGAGTAGTCATAGGGTCATAGAGTTATACAGCTCAGAAACAGGCCCTTCGGCCCAGCGCGTCTGCACCGACGATCAAGCACCCATCCAATCTAATCCCATTTTTCTACACATGGCCCATAGCCTTGTATGCTATGGCGTTTCAAGTGCTCATCTAAATACTTCTTAAATGTTGTGAAGGTTCCTGCCTCTACCACCCCTTCAGGCAGTGTGTTCCAGATTCCCACGACAACCCACATTTGTGGCAGACATAGACTTCAAAATGCTTAAGAGATAGTAGTAAGCCCAGGGTTTCTTTTTCCACAGTTGAATATCTTTTCTGGTGTCGGGGTTCGTGGCAGGGGGGCCTGGAAAATACCTCCAGGTGATGCCTGCAATGAGCCTCGAAGCCTGGAAGGCCCCACCTTATTTTACCAGTGGCAGTGAGGCCTCGTGGTGACCTTCCCCCTGCCCAACCCCGTCCCTCGGCGATGGAAACATAATTTAAATATTTAAATAAATGGAAATGAAACATAATTAGTTACCTTGTCACGACGGCCAACCCACACCGATATTCCAGCTGGTTGCCAGAAGTCCCGTGCCTTTGGATCTCTGTTTGGAGATCCGAGGCAGAACACTGGTGGGGAAGGGGGAGGAGTGAAGTTTTCAGGGTGGGGAGGGGAAACAGCAAAATCATACGCGATTGGTGAAGTGGGTGGTGGGAAGGGGTTGAAGGCTAAAGTGGAAATAGTTCGGCAGGGCAAGGTCAAAGTCAAAATTTTAATTTTTTTAGCTGGGAAGGGCTATTTAGATATTGATTATTCATTGAGTGGGAGGGGAGAGGGAATTTAAACTGATAATCATGTTGTAATTTTTTCCACCTGTACATTTAAACATTAAAATGAATCAGAAGGGCTTGAAGCTCTTTAAAAATAGCACCGGCACCTGTGCAGTAGTGCCGGACGCGGTTGTCGGGGACGGAGCGCTCGCCCCCTCTACATTATTGGGGGTGGGCAGTCCGCCCCCTCCATGTAAATGAGCCGCCGCGTGAAATATCACGGCAGCTCCGCGGCGCAAATCTCATATGTGTGCCGTGCCTTTTTTGAAGCTCGCCGCCGAGAACGGCAGCCAGCAGGAAAAATCCAGCCCCTTGTGTGGCTAAGGTTTTACATCCTGGTTTGTCCCTACAGACTTCTTTAAATGCTGTGAGTAACTTTGTTAGGTCTTCTCTTGTTCTGCATCTAAATATAAAAGCATTGCGTTCAATCTCTCTAACAATTCAGTATTAGCTAACCGGATAGTAGGAGGTTCAATTTGAGAATTGTCTCGGCCTCCTTCTGCTTCATCCTCACTATCCCTTTCATCCTTCACTGTCTCTACTGCCTGACATACCTGTGCTTGCTTATCCTCTTCCCGGCGATGACATTGTTTCAACATATTGATATGACACAGCTGATTCTTTTTCCGGCGATCTGGGGTATCTGTCAAATAATTTACTTCACCAATTCTTTTGACCACTTTATATGGACCACTGAACCGTGCTTTCAGTGGTTCACTCTATAAAAGTAGTGATACTAGCACCTCATCCCCTGGTTGATATGTTTGGGTTTTGGCATGCTTGTCTGCTCATTTCTTCATGGTTGTTTCAGAAGTTTTCAGGTTTTCCTGAAGCACTTTGCAGGTTCTTGTGAGCTGCTCCTAGAACATGGATACATAATTGAACACGGAAGATTCATTCCTCTGTTCTAAAAACCTTTAATTATTTTTAGAGGACTTCTTATCTTATGTCCGTAAACTAATTCAAAAGGACTAAAACCAGTAGATTCGTTAGGTGAATCCCTAGCGGCAAACAAAAGAAGTTCTAGCCGTTTATCCCAATCATGGGAATATTCATGACAGTATGCCCTGATCATTGTTTTGAGAGTCTGATGGTACCTTTCTAAAGCTCCTTGTGTCTGTGGGTGGTATGCTGAAGAACTTAACTGTGTTATAGCCATAACTTCCTGGAAAAGTTTAGACATAAAATTGGAACCTTGATCCGACTGAATCTTAATCAGTAATCCATATCGAGTGAAGAACTGGGTTAACTTCTCAACCACTACCTTAGCAGAAATTGTTCTGAAGGGAATGGCCTCTGAGAACTGAGTAACCATATCCATGATAGTGAGTATATATTGGTGTCCTGCTTTTGTTTTCAGTAAAGGCCCTACACAGTCTACCAACACCCTACTAAATGGATCCCCAAAAACTGGTATGGGAATTAGAGGTGCCGGTTTTAAGGCAGGTTGTGTTTTTGCCACAATCTGGCACGTATGGTATGGTTTACAAAACTGCACCACGTCCTTAGAAAGACCTGGCCAGTAAAAATGTCAACCTATACATGATTTTATCTTCCGGATCTCCACATGTCCTGCTTTAGGAATTTCATGGGCTTTCCTTAATATTTCCCAGTGATATTTGGGTGGTACCGCTATCTGGTGAACAACCATCCCTTCTTTGTCCGCAGGTCTGTGAGAAGGTCTCCACTTCTTCATCAGAAACCCATTTTCAATATAGTATCCTCCCAGAACTCCCTTTGCTTCAGTTTCAGTTAAAGCCGATTGTGCCACTTTATTTAACTCTAGATCGGCTTGCTGAACCTTGATCAGAGAAGGCTTACTGAACATTTCCTTCAGATTATCCAAATCCCCAAGAAAGTTTCAGATTATTCAGCTATCGGACTGTGGTGCTAATTTTACCTCTGACAATGGAACTTGTTCAGCCATTGCTCGGGTCACTACATATGAAGGAGAAATTCCTGGAACCTTTTCCTGCAACTGTTCTGTCTCTTTAACTTTACTTGGATTTTCCGTGACTACTGGAGAAGCTACCACCTTTGCTCCGGCCAAATCATTCCCCAGGAGTAGTTCAACTCAGTCTGCAGGCAAACTATGGACAACTCCTACAGTTACTGTTCCAGGCATTAGGTCACACTCCAGGTGCACCCGATACAAAGATAAGGGATATACTCCCTGCCAATACCATTCACTAAAACCTTGGCATTCAGTGTGCTCTCTGATGGAAAAGTTATGCCTTTCCCCAGCAAAAGAGTCTGGGTGGCTCCTGTATCCCTAAGTATAATTATAGGTTTACCTGCCTCACTTGAGGGATAAGGAGTTACTTTTCCTTTTGACAAGAATTCCCTATAACTCTCAGGTATCTTGTTTATGTCCCTCGTACTCACAGCATCTTTCCGGGCTGTCTCCGGATGTTCTGAAATCTCTGCCTGTATGCTTCAGGGACTACCTCAGAAGCAATGAGAATAGCTTTTTTGGCCATCTCATAATCTGCAGGAGCCTCCTCAGAAAGCATAGCATAAAGGGTGGCACAGTGGCGCAGTGGTTAGCACTGCAGCCTCTCAGCTCCAGGTTCGATTCTGGGTACTGCCTGTGTGGAGTTTGCAAGTTCTCCCTGTGTCTGCGTGGGTTTTCTCCGGGTGCTCCGGTTTCCTCCCACAAGCCAAAAGACTTGCAGGTTGTTAGGTAAATTGGCCATTATAAATTGTCACTAGTATAGGTAGGTGGTAGGGAAATATAGGGACAGGTGGGGATGTTTGGTAGGAATATGGGATTAGTGTAGGATTAGTATAAATGGGTGGTTGATGGTCGGCACAGACTCGGTGGGCCGAAGAGCCTGTTTCAGTGCTGTATCTCTAATCTAATCTAATCTAAAACTTCATGAGCTCTGCCCATCGACCTGCTTTGCATAAGCAGTGTCCAATTTTCTTTCGGCCACCACATCTGTTTAGCTAGCTTTTCAAAAGAAATTAAAAATGCCTCTACATCCCTTTCCTCAACCCTCGGGAGTGCTTGCACAAATTTAAACAGCTGTCCTCTGGGTCCTGGGTTGCAGTCAGATCTTTCCTCCTCAGAACCTTCACTGGAATCAAAGCAAGCCTTTTGTTTTAGTTCCCGCTTTTTTAATTTGAATTCCCTTTCTTTTCTTTCCCTTTGTAATGATCTCTCTTTTGCCCTTTCCTCTTGTCAATTTCAAATTTTTTCATTGTAATTCTCTTTCCTGTTCAAGCTTAGGTTTTTCCAGTGTTACAACCGAAGCAGGAGGAGTGCACTGTTGATTCAGTCCCACTTCTCCACAGGTCACAACATATATTGAAATTTTCCCACTTACCAAAACAATCAATCAGATACTCTATTTTTTCCTAGAATAAAGCACACCAACCAGGTTTCTTCAATAAACAAAAAAAAAAATCAATTTTTTCTACCCCGAGTCTTAACCAATAATAAAGTAAACATACACGTGAATTGAAATATTAAAGCCCCTTATTTTTATCCTAGCCCTCACACACACACTCACATAAACAACTGGTTAACCGGGAAAAAAAGGGATTTTTGTTTACAGCTGTTACAAAGAAATAGAAGGGAAAAAAGAAACTTAGACTGAAGAGAAGGTATGGAAGTCTTTGTTTTGGCGAGGTGTCCCAAAGGTGAATAGGTGGCTGCCACAAGGAATCTTCCGAGAACAGTTCTTTCCAGGCAATGTTGATGAACAGTCTGGGTAGGCTTTCAAGAGATGCAGCTACAGAAAGCGTCGCATAGGTCTTACATCAGGTGTGCAGCAACAAATGTTTCAATTCTCACACATTCGATGCAAAGTTCTTTCAAAGGTTTCTGCAAACATGCAGAATTTCTTCAGATACAGGAGGCAATGGTACAACTTGATGCAGGAATTCTTTATAGATGCAGGGATTCTTCAAAGATAGAAAGATATCAGCTGTCTTCTCCTGGCAGGTCAGAAAGCAAACTTATTTCTGCCTGTTTTAGTCAAATCAACTGGCTTTTTTAACAGTTCAAAAATGAAACAAACTTTTACCAGAAACAAGTCCTATGACAACCATAAATCCTGACTTGTCAACAAGCAAATAGCTCTTCAGATCAAAACACAACCCCCTGCTGGGTTATTTGCAAACACACGCTTTCGAGTAAAACTTGTTTACATTCAGTCCAAACCTTCTGGTAACTTCTTTTAAAAAACAAGCACAATGTTCAGCCTTTTCGCTTTCAAAATATAGATTCTTAAGTTTTAACAAAAAATGGAAACCCTCGTAACACCAGTTGCAACTGAATCCTAGTTAATTCAACTGCATTACCATCTGGTTCACATTTTTCATCTCCCAATTCCAAATGGTGTGCTATTACCTCAATTATATCTGCTTTCTTAGCTCCTGCCTTTACTCCAACACCAACCTTTCTGCCAATTCCTTTAGCCTAACCTTGGTTAAGTTTCTCAAATCACTCAGGGATAAATTCCCCCTTCCCCAGAAACAACTGACCAAGACATTCCAGTATGTACTTTACTCTAATGCACAAGAAACCTGTTTTTTTTTTGTTTCCTCTTTTCAATTATTATTAGCGCACTTAGAATTGCACATTGTTGGCTTTGGGTAGCCCAGACAATGAACCCCCAATTATATGTTATGACTGAGGCAGGAGGAGTGTACTGTGTTTTCTAGTTCCACTTCTCCATAGGTCACATATATTTAAATATTTACCTGGTTACCGATACAGCCAATCATGTAATCTATTTTTTATCCCTAAAGAAAATACACCAACCAGGTTTTTTATAATAAACAACAAAATTATCAGTTTATTATGAAACAAGACTTAACCAGTAACAAAGCAAAGCATTAACACACAGATTGAAATATGAAAGTTCCCTTTTTAAATTCCCCAATTACAGTCACAAACACACTGGAAAAAATATAGACATTCTCTCTGCAGAGGTCTTTTGCAAAATGAAAGACAAACAAAAACTACTTTGGCCAAATACTTGCTAATTCTTGATGAAAAAAGAGAAGGTATGGAAGGATGTTAGTTGTCCCTTTTTTGGTCTGGCGTCTGGGCATACGGAGATGGGTCACTGGGATCGCTTCAGAAGCAATCCATTCTGGAGATGTCAAGAATTATTCTAGTAGGTTTTCTAGGAGAAATGTGGAATTAGGGTTTTTCAACAGCACACACTTGAATCACAGGATTTTTCTTCCAGCTTCTCAGCAGCTATGCAGCACCAGGGATTTTAGCTCTCCCACACTGGATCTTTGCAGGATTTCTTCAACAGGTAGAGAAGGAGGTGAGCTGGATGATTTCTTTTTCCTTGGCAGGAAAAACACCAACTTTCTTCAAACAGTTCATATCCCAGCTAAACTGAAAACAATGTTCAAACTCCTGTTATGACTGATCAGTCAAAGCCCCCAATCAAAATATACGATTCTGATTGTTGTGAGAGAAACGCACAGTTAATTCAATCCTGTCACTGCACAGATTGCCTAACATATCATTTAAAACTTTCCAAATTAAAGAAAGACCCAGCCAAATTGTACCATCTATTAACCCCCAAATGAGGCTAACCAAACCAGGTGTCTTTAAATCAACAAATTAACTCTTTAATTAGAAGAACTAAATTCTTAAACACTATGAAGATATAAACAACATTCAAAATAGAAAAAATTAGAGTCCTTGCAAACTTATAGTTCAATGTTCCTTGAAGTCCTCACAGAATGTTGCTTGAAGTCCTCACAGTCGTCCGATGCAGGAAAAAAGGTTCTTCCACAGTAGAACAGTCCATAGTCTACCTTCAGCAGTAGGTGATGCTTTCTTTCTCCAGCGAATTTCAACAGTTCATGACTTGCAAACACTTTCAATAGAATCAAGCTGACTTTAGAGTTTTTGAGGGATAAAAGATTGTCACAGTCTAACTTTCCTTTCTTCAATTTAAATTACCAGAGATCTCTGTTTTGGCTTGACTTTTTTTTAGAATTTTGAGAGATAATAATTAAACAGACTAAAATCCCATACCTTCAGTTTAAATGGTTGAGAGCTCTTTTTCCAGGTGCTGTCACCACAGCTGTCTGTCTGTGTCCTCTATGTCAGTGTTCTGTTAGAACAAACTGTCTTCAACTAAAAAGCCAGTTCAAAATTGAATTGTAACAAATGTATCACTTGCTACTCACTCCCAGTAGCTGTATCTATGGTAACAAGAATGTACCCTTTGAATCGCAGTCTCCAAATGGCTGTTTCTAAGGCAACGAAAATGCACCTCCCTATAACTCCTGAGGCTTGCTGGTCCTTAAAGCAATACTGATCCTTTGCAAGCCATAAAGGCAAACCACATATTCCCAGGAAAAAAAACTACAGGACCATGACACTCCAAACAGAGAGTCGACCTCCTGACCTCCATAAACCTTGACATGTGGCTTCTCTGTCACCATTTTTCCCCAGGTCACCAAGGTTTCTGTTGTTGACTGAGCCCAAAGCGTTTGACTTCCAGCCCAGGTGGTTTTCAAACAACATCTCAAGTGTCCTTTCAGTGAACTTGGTTAAAAAAAAACACATCCATGAAATCTTTTCGGTTTTAACACAAGTCCTCAAAGAAATAAAATATTATTTAAAAAATGGAAGCACTTTTGTAACAATGTTCCACAGGGTTCTGTGTTGGGGCATGAACTATTCATCATATTTATTAACGATTTGGGTGATGGGATAATGACTCACTGTCCAAGTTTTCTGAAGACCCAAAGATAGGTGGCATTGTAAACAGTGTAGATAGAAGTATAAAAATACAAAGAGATATTGATAGATTAAGTGAATGGGCAAAACTGCGGTTATGGATTTCGATATATTTAAGTGCGAGGTCATCCACTTTGAATCCAAACAGGATAGATCAGAGTACTTTCTAAATGGTGAAAATCTAAGACAGTGAAGTTCCAACAGTGGACACTTATGGAATAAAAGCAGAAAATGCTGGAACTGCTCAGCAGGTCTGGCAGCAACTGTGGAGGGAGAAGCAGAGTTAATGTTTCAGGTCAATGGCCTCAGTTCTGATGAAGGGTCATTGACCTGAAACATTGGGCTGGATTTTACAAGCTCGCCCACTTTCAAAATGGCATTCCGTATGCGCGGACTGCCCGTCATGGAGCCGCCGCGATATTCAGTGATATTCAGCGTGGCGGCTCATTAACATCACCCCTCAAGGTGATTCTAATATGGACGCCCCTCCGCCGGTGAGTCAAGCTCCAGCAGCCATGACATCTGAGGAGAGTTCTGTGCTGAAGCAGGATTCCCTCATCCAGTTGGGGTCCTCCAGGCCTCGTGTGCACAGAGGACGACCGCCAAAGTCATCCACAGCCAAAGGGCAATCTGATCAGCAGCCTTCCTCCAGTCAGGTTGCTAGTGCAGAAGTGGCACAGCGAAGGAGCATCCGCAAGCATTTCCAAAAAACACTGTGACACAAATGGGTCTGCACGGGTGACACAGCACTGTCAAAAGTTCAATCACTAAACGTTCTTCACTAACATGAGTTTTGCTGTTACTGTGTGAATGAAGTGTGCCAGCATGTTCCAGTCGTGTCTCCTTCCATTTCATCATTGGCCTTTCAGAATTGCCAATGTATGGAATAACATCATTGCCATGCTACCATTACTCATGTGCATCTCCATGGATGCAGTAACATGGACAATGGCTCAGTCTGCTGCTGCCAGTAATGGTGGAGACAAAGATGTTGCAGATGCAGACTGCTGCACAACAGGTGAACGAGGGTGCTGTGTGGCTTGCAGAGCCCATGGTGGTTTCTAAGGCATTGCTGTGTGTCCCTAGCTCACTGCTCACCCTGCATTCGCTGCCTGGATGCTCTCTGTCCTCCCATGCACCTTTGCTGCTGTGAGCCTTCTGCATCCTCATCGTTTGAGGATGAGTCCTGCTCATGTCTCTCCTCATCCTGCAAGGCCTCCCCACTATTGAGTGTGTAGTTGTGCAGAGCACAGCAGACAGCAACGATACTAGCTACCCTTTTCAGCTCATTCTGCAGGCACCACCTGATCTATCCAGGCGGCGGAATCGCATTTTCAGCATGCCAATCGCCTGCTCAATGGTGGTTCTTGTCGCGCCGTGGCTGGTGTTGTACATCTCCTCTGCAGCAGTGGTGGGTCTCTCACTGGTGTCAGGAGCCATGTCTGCAAGGGGTAGCCCTTGTCTCCAAGAAGCCACCCCTCCATCTGAGCCAGTTCACTGAAGAGCAAGGACACCTGGGACTGGCGCAGGATGAAGGTGTCATCGCAGCTGCCAGGAAAGCAGGCACAGATTTGCATGAAGCATTTCCAGTGATCACATACTAGCTGCATGTAGAGTGAGTGGAAGCCCCTTCAGTTTACTTATGCAGCTGGTCGCCCAGCGGGAGCCTTGATGGCCACATGGGTGAAGTCTAGGACTCCTTGCACCTGTTGGAATCCCACGATGCAGCCAAATCTGATGGCTCTCCGGGCCTGTCCTGAAGTGGACATAGTGACAGGCCCTCCGGTTCAGGGCATTGGTGACATCCCTGACGCAGTGGTGCACTGCTGACTGTGTGACCCCACACAGGTTGCCAGTGGGTCCTGGATTGATGCAGAGGCATAGAAATTAAGAGCCGCTGTACTTTGACAGCCACAGGCATAGGATGTCCACCGAAGCCCATGGGCTGCAGGTCATCATTGAGCAGGGCACAGAGATGCGTTACTGCTTCTTTCGACATCTGCAGTCGCCTCTCATACTGGTGCTCCGACATCTTCAGGTATGTAATGCGGGACCTGTAGATGCGCGGCGACCTATAGTGCTGAGTTCGCCTTGGGGGCTGCTGCTGCTCACGACTGGGGGCTTCGACGTTGGCTGCGCCTGCCTCTTGCTTTTGCCTGCGACACAAATGGCTCCTCACGACAAGCAGATCAATGAATACAGGGTGTACCATCCCCATCGTCACGTCGCAGTTAAACTTGGTTCCTCCACTTCTTCAAAGGTACCTAACAGGGCAGAGATTGATGTTGACTGGTAAATAATGTGCTTCCAGGCATCAACTATGTGGCATTGCAAAGCATCGCCCATCTTGGCTTCCACTAAGAGTGACACATTCAGATTGTATTAGCTGCATCGATCGTCCCAGCAGTCGGGTAACCTTTAAAAGTCTACCGTTTATGGTATCCTCCCCACACACAGGGATCCTGGAGTGCCATTGTTGCTTCACTCACACAAACATTCAATGGCACTTTTACAGAGGGAGGGTACGTGGTTGATCCCTTCATGCCTGCAGAGTTGTGCCCCTGGAGTGCCATCCTCCTCCCACCTCCATACACAGGCATGCAGAGTTCAGACCCATCTCACAAGACTTACCATCGCAGGCTCCAAGGACTGCAACTTTTGTCCCGCCAGCTTTTATTAGTCAGGAACGGGACGGCACGTGATAGACGCCCGATCACCGGAATATGCGGAACGGTTGACTAAGAGGCAGCAGGATGCATAATGAGTCAAGGTAAGTCGCGCCTTGAATATTTAAATTGGGCTCCCTCCGCTGAGCGGCAGGGGGGCTGCCACGAGGCCTCGCTGCCGCCGGTAATAGATCAATTGTTAATTTTAAATCTGAGATTGATAGATTTTGTTTTAATGGGATATGGGGCAAAGCAGTATATATAGAGATAGGTCGCACAGCCATAAACTCATTTAATAACAGACATGCTTGAGTGGCCGACTCCTATTCCAATGTTCCTATGTGAAACCCTTTGTTATGTAGTAATAAAAATGCTAATTTTAAACACATTCTCTGTTGCATTGTTCCTGTTAGTTAGACATCAGATAGTGACTTGTGCCATAAATGACTATGACTCTATGACTGCTGTACAATGGCATTAGTAATTGCAGGTCAATTGTGCTCAGAATATCTTGAAAACAAAATAATGATGTTTATTTTTTTGCCCTGTTATCAGTGGACCGCAGTTGTACTCTCCTTGATCTGCTGTGGTTTCCAGGGTGTTTCTGACAGTATATCAACTCACACTCCTCCAACCCTTATCAACTGTTGTGTGTCATATATGACATTTGAGGAAATGTACATCTCCGTTCAGGCATTTCCATGGCCATGATGATTAAACTAAAGTGAACCCTGTTCAACCCTTCACTGAATTTTTGACAAGAATACACTGAGATCTAACATTGGGAAGGCACATCATCCTGACATCCTGGGCATGACCCAGTTACTTTCTGAGTAATAAAAATAACATTTTTGCATTTGTTGCAATCATATAACAATAATAAATATTCTAACTTCAGTAAGAGATGCAACGGTAGAAATTCATGGGTGATGTCATTGTACTGCATTTAAATAACACCTTTAATGTAGTAAAACATCCCAAGGTGCTTCACAGGAACATAATCAGACAAAAGTTTGTCACCAAGCCACATAAAAGATATTTGGGCAGGTCACTAAAGGCTTGGTCAAAGAGTTCGACTTTAAGAAGCATCTTAAAAGGGGAGAGAGAGGTAGAGAGATGCAGAGGGTCAGGGAGGGAATTGCAGAGCTGAGGGGCTCGGCAGCTGAACAAACATTTAATGAACTGTCATCAAATTGATCTCCCCACTATTTTAACAGAGGTGCTGACCCTTTGACTTGAAGCTATTAATGCCTTTGATTAATTAGCACAGAGTGGAATTGGTACAAGTGCATTGAAGTATTCACAAGATAACACATTCATTTCTACATTATAATGGAATGCCTAAGGGCTGATCTTCCTCCTGGCTCCTGCTTTGAAGGGGATGGGACATTTGCCGGCCACATGCTTTGCTCTGACCCTGACCCTGACCCTGGCTCATTCCTTGGACCAGTTTAGCTCCAGAGGGATCTTTGCCTTCTTCAGTCCAGAGTGGGAAAAGATTTGACTTACGGAGCCAGAGTCTGTGTGTGATTGTTCTATCACAGATCAATCTCCTGTGGAGTTGCACACGGATAGCCAAGACCACGTATATTCAGGTGAAGCAGGGTTAGAGGGATGGAGACAATTGCACCAGCCCCTGTTTCAAAGTTATGGGGGAAAGATTTGTTCACATGCCACTGCTTGCTATGCAGACTATGTCAATTCCCCAGGGTAGACAGCACCACGGGCCACTACCTGCAACGTTCTTCAATGATATCTGTTTGATCTATATCCCTTAATTTCCTTACCTGACAAAAATCTATCAATCTTAGTCTTGAAAGCTCCAGTTGACCCCAGCATCCAGCAGAGAGTGTTTCAGATTTCCACTGCCCTTTGTGTGGAAAAGATGCTCACTGATTTCATTCCTGAATAGCCTGGCTCTAATTTTAAGATTGTGCCCCTTTGTTCAGGATTCCCCCACCAGAGGAAATAGTTCAATATCTAAGCCATCAAATCCCTTTTGTCAGTTTGAAGACCGATTAGATCAGCCCTTAACTTTCTAAAGGCAAGGGAATACAAACCAAGTTTGTGCAACCGGGCCTCATAATTTAACCCTTTAAGCCCCATCTCAACATTAAGCCTTTAAATTGCAAAGATTTTAAAGTCCCGCTTGCCTTTAACTTCCTCAGCAGCGTGGCAGTCTCTGAGCTGTGTCATCCTTATCTCTCTCTAAAATGTTCAGGCTTATCCTCAGTAATGTCTCCAACATGTGAGTCTGGAAGGGATGGGGTGGGCAAGGAATGATATTTCTCTGTACTGGCCGCGCCTTGATGACACGCGACAGTTGACTGACATAATTTTTCCCAGAACTGCGACTGACAGCTGTTGCTGAGGAGGTAACAGGCAGTCAGGACTTTAAATCATCGGCAATTTAAAGACTCCACAGCTGGGAACTTGTCAGGATGCGTGAGATAGTGCATATTCAGATTGGACAGTGTGGTAACCAAATTGGGGCCAAGGTAAGTGCAGTTTAGATTTCAGGTTACTGTGGGGTTTTATCTTATTTGTGAATTGTCTCCCCTGCTCTCCTGTGGGCACTGAATTGTGCAGTTGGATAGACATTTGGCTTGGCCAAGTGAACCTGGTTCATGTTTTAGCTGTGGCTCAGTGGGTCTCGCCTCTTGCCTCTAAGTCAGTAAATTACAGCCTCAAGTCCCATTCCAGAGACTTGAGTGCATAATCTAGGCTGACATTCCAGTGCTGCACTGTCAGAGGTGCCATATTTCAGATGAGACATTAAACCAAGGCCATGATCAAGAGTAGATGTTGAAAGATCCCACATCACTCTTTGAAGATTGGAGTCCTAACCAACATTTTGTCAACCAAAAACAGGTTAACTACTCATTCATCTTATTGCCATGTATATACACCTAACAACATGTACTGTACGTGAATCACATTGAGATGGTTCTGAGAGGTGGATGCTTTATAAGTGTGTCTTGATAAAAGAGCATAAAACAATACAGGTGTTTTACAGCAACAAAATGTATTGTACTCAGATAATTGGAAAATATTAAGAGAACTAATATTTGTAATATTTGATGTTGTATAGCTTAGAAAAAAAAATTCATTTCAAGCTGATTAAGTGTCTGTATTATCGTGAATTTCTCTGTGTAGAACTGGTACATCAAATGATGCAACCTTTTAAAATGTAAATGTCCTGCAGGGTGGTCAATATGGATAGTGGAGTGTGGCAACTAGATAACGGCAGTAATGGGTGTGGGGATTTCCCTGAAATGCCTTTCAGCTATGTTTACTGTTTTGCTGCAACCTCCTGTCAGGGACATTTATCCAATAAGAGCTGGAGTCAGAGATGCAAATGGAAACAGCAACCAGCTCCTCATCAGTAAGTGGATAAATCCACTGCCTATCGTTTACTGACTAATAGAGATTCCATATACACTGTGTACTGTGTTAGCTAATTTGGCCTCAAATGGTTCCCACTGTCAAATAGTCTGTTAATATTCACTGTCTAAGCTGATACATGATAAATGGTCCATTGTGTGTGGATGTGTGTGTATGTGTTGTGGCTGTGTATGTGAGTGTGTGTATATGTGAGAGTATGTGGGGGTGTGTTTGGGTCCATTTCTGTGTGTGGGTGGGTTTCTTTGTGTGTGTGGGTGTGTGTGTACATCTATGTGTGTATGTAGATGTATATGTGTATGGCTAGTGGGTATGTGTGTGTGGATGTGTATATAGTTGTGTGGTTTGCAGGTGTTCATGTATGTGTGTGTGTACATAGAATTACATACAATTTACATTACAGAAACAGGCCATTTGACCCAACTGGTCCATGCCAGTGTTTATGCCCCATACAAGCTTCCTCCCTCCCCCTTCATCTAACGATATCAGCATATCCTTCCACTCCTTTCTCCACCATGTGTTTATCTAGTTTCCACTTAAATGCATCTATGTGTCAATGTATGTGTGTATTTGTGTGGGTGTGTGTGTATGTGAGTGTTTATGTGTGTGTGAGTGAGTGTGTGTGTGGATGTGAGTGTGGTATGTGTGTATATATGTGCATGTGGCTTTGTGTTTGTGTAGTATGGGTGTGCGTGTATATGTGTGTCTGATTTGGTGTATGTGTGTGGGCGGATATGTGTGCGCGTATGTGTGCATTGTTACGACTGCGTTGGGAGCAACGCAAAGTTAATTCAGTCCCGTCATTCCACAGGATGCAGCATATTATTTAAGCTTTCACACCCAATTGGAAAAACAGCCAACTTAAACACTCTAGTAATCCCAGGATGAAACAGACCAAACCAGGTATCTTTAGACAACAACAAATTAACTATTTATTAGAAAACTAAATCTTAAACACTATTAAGATAAACCCAAGTCTAAAGACCTTATAACTTCTTATTTTAATCTAACTCCCACATTCACACACACTCACTGTTAAACTACCAGTTAACCGGTTTCAAAAAGTGGAGATTTTAAAATTAGCTGTCTCTTAAGAATAAATAAAATAAGAAAGTCTTTGCAGGTTACGTTCCTGATGGATGAGGTCTTCTAATGTGAAATGGTCAAAGATCACTCGAAGTCTTCGTCCAGATTTGATGAAAGTAGTCCTTCAGAAGATAGGCATTCAACTCTTTGGCTGCAGTGGGCATTAAACAGCAATACAAGTAATTTCTTGAAAAAGAAAAGCTTTTCTTCTTTACTTAGGGAATTAACTTGGCTTGTAGCACCTTGTAGAATTTTTCTGAGAGAGAATAAAACAGTTCCTTTCTTCAGTTCACTTTGCTGGAAAGTCTTTCAGAACTCACTGGTTTCAGCCAATTTCTGCCAGTTCCACACACAGCCATGTGGACATATTGCATCACGTGACCTCTATCTCCCCTGCTGTTGCCCATGGTAACAAAAAATGCAATTGGTACACTGTGTCTCCAGAAATTCCAGAACTTTCTCCCTTAAAGGTGCACTGTTTTTCACAAAGCCTTAAAGGCATACACACTGTTTTAATCCGAGGAAAAAAAATAATTACAGGTCCGTGACACCTCCGCCCTTGGTGAAATGAAACACCATACCCTACTGGCTTCTCTATGCCCGATTCCTCATCCTGCAATAGGACTGCACCAACCCCCAGGTAACTCGCATCGATCGCTATTTTAACGGGTTTAGCGAAATTTGGAGCAGCCAACACTGGTTCGTTAGTTAAGATTGCCTTTAGCTTTTCAAAAGCTGCCTGGCATTCATCTGACCATACTACTTTGTTTTTTTTTTGTAGCAAGTTGGTTAATGGAACAGCAACAATCCAAATATTCCATACAAATGTCCTATAAGAATCGGACATCCCTAAAAACCTCATTATTTCCCGTTTAGATTTAGGAATAGGGAACTCTACTAAGGCTTGTATCTTTGCCGTTTTTGGCATTACCTGTCCTTGACACACTATGTGTCCGAGGTAAGTTACTCTTGCTTTTCCGAATTCGCTTTTTGCCAGATTTATCACCAAGTCCACGGCTTGTAAGATTTAAACAGAATTTTTAGCTGGTTTAAGTGTTCTTGCCAAGTGTTACTGTATGTTACTACATCATTGAGATACACTAAAACAGTTGGGAACACCTGATTAATTAATCTTTGAAAAGTGGCTGAGGCATTCTTTAGCCTAAATGGCATCACCCAGCACTGATAAAGACTGTTAGGTGTGACAAAAGCTGATATCTCTTTGGCTCAAGGACTCAAAGGAACTTGCCAGTATTCCATTAACAAGTCGATATTGGTGAGAAACCTAGCACTGCCCACTCTGTCAATACAGTCTTCTAAACACGGAATTGGGTAGGAGTCTGCCTTCGTTACCGCATTGACTTTTCTATAATCTATACAAAATCGGGTTGACCTGTCAGGTTTAGATACTCGAACTATTGGTGAACTCCAACCACTTTGACTAGGTTCAATCAAATTGTTTTCCAGCATGTACTGGATTTCTGCTTTCACTTGGGTTTGTTTGTCTGGACTTAAGCAGTAGGATTGTTGTTTTAAAGGAACAGTTCCCCCTATATCCACATCATGTGTGGCTAAGATTGTACATCCCGACTTATCCCTGCAAACTCTTTTAAATGTTTTGAAAAGCCTGGTTAGATCTTCATGTTGTTTTGCCTCTGAGTGCAAAAGCAAGTTGTCCAATTTTCCTAGTCATTCTGTATTCGCTAATCTGACAGTTGGAGGTTCAATCAGAGAATTTTCCAGGCCTGCTTCTGCCTCATCCTCACTATCCTTTTCCTTCTCAACAGTGCCCATTACCTGACATACATGTACTGGCTTATCCTCCTCCCTGCGATAATATTGCTTTAATATATTAATGTGACACAATTGGTTCTTCTTCCGGCGATCAGGGGTGTCAATCAAGTAATCTGCATTATCCACTCTTTTGATCACTCTATATGGGCCACTGAACCGTGCTTTTAATGGTTCTCCCTGTAATGGTAACA
The DNA here is from genome assembly GCF_036365525.1 of Heterodontus francisci. Lineage (NCBI taxonomy): Eukaryota > Metazoa > Chordata > Chondrichthyes > Heterodontiformes > Heterodontidae > Heterodontus > Heterodontus francisci. The sequence goes on along the minus strand of NC_090386.1, from coordinate 26,800,070 downwards.
CATCAGTATTTCATCCGCTGGTTAAAAATCATGGGCTTTTCCATTCTAGTCTGCCCATTTTTTCATATTGGCTTGGGATGCTTTAAAGTGTTCCTGAGCTACACCGCAAGCTTTCATGAGCCTTTCCCGGAACACAGATACATCGTCTAGTATTGAAGATTCATTCTTTTGTTCCAAGAATCTGTCTTTTCTGAGTTTTAGAGGACCTCTTGCTTCATGTCTGTAAACCAGTTCGAAAGGACTGAAGCCTGTAGACTCATTCAGTAAGTCTCTGGTGGCAATAAAAGAAAGTCTAGTCCTTTATCCCAGTCATATGGATATTCGTGACAATATGTTCAATTCATTGTTTTGAGAGTTTGGTGGTATCTCTCTAAAGCTCCCTGTGACTGTGGGTGATATGCTGAAGGTTTCAACTGTCTAATCCCCAAATTGCTCATGACTTCTTGAAATATCTTAGACAAGAAATTAGAACCTTGGTTTGATTGAATTTCAAGTGGTAACCCATATCTCGTAAAGAATTGGGTTAACCTTTCTACTACTATTTTAACAGTAATTGTCCTCAAAGGAATGGCTTCTGAAATTTGAGTTGCCAAATCCATGATAGTAAGTATGTATTGATGTCCCACTTTTGTTTTTGGCAAGGATCCTACACAGTCTACCAATACCATGCTAAATGGTTCCTCAATCACTGGTATGGGAACTGGTATGGGGTGCTGGTTTTATGGTAGGTTGCGATTTTCCCACCATTTGACATGTATGGCATGTCCTACAAAATTGTCTCACATCCTTTGTAAAACGTGGCCAGTAATAATGTTGGCTTATGTGTGATTTGCTCTTCCGAATTCCCCTATGTCCTGCAAAAGGAATGTCATGTGCTAACCTTAATAATCCCTGGCGATATTTAGGTGGTACCACTATCTGTTCAACAACTGTCCAGTCTCGTTTGCAGGCCTATGAGACAGTCTCCATTTCCTATTCAAAGCCCCGTGTGCCATATAATAGCCTTCCGGAACTCCTTTTGCCTCAGCTTCTGTCAGACCTATTTGGTATATCGCTGGATCAGCTTGCTGTGCTGCAATGATAGAAAATCTGTTAAACATCTCATTTGAATTATCTACATCCCCAAATAAGGTTTCAGATATAAAAACAAAAAGTGCTGGAAATACTCAGCATGTCTGGCAGCATCTGTGGCGAGAGAAACAGAGTTAACATTTCAGGTCAGTGACCTTTCATCAGTCTAGTCTATACTTTTGATCCCATCAAATCATTTCCTAGGAGTAGATCAATTCCCCCTACGGGCAAACTGTGGATAACTCCTACAGTTACCATCCCAGATATTAAGTCACTTTCCAGGCATACTTTATATAAAGGTACGGGTATATACTCCCCGCCAATTACATTAACTAAAACTTTAGCATTCAAGGCACTGTCTGGTGGAAATGTTATATCTTTCCCCAGCAAGAGTGTTTGGGTTGCTCCTGTATCCCTGTGTACAATGATGGGTTTTTCTGCCTCACTTACAGGATATGGAGTTAATTTCCCTTTTGACAAAAGTTCATTATAACTTTCGGGTATCTTATTCTTAACCTCTACACTCTTTTGTTTTTGTATCTGGTTTTACAGGTGTCGTCAAAGCTTTAGCCTGGTCTGCTGTACTCTCAGTCAGAGTCTTTTCCTCTTCATTTGCTTTGTGTACCCCAACAAGTCCTGTGGGTTTACCTCGCAATTTCCAGAATTCTGAACGAAGATGACCCGTTTTGTGGCAATGATAACACTTTGGCTTGCGAACCTCACTTCTACCCTCAGCACCTTCCTTTCTGACCTGAGGAGGTGATCCTGGGGCATTCCCAGCTGTTCCTTCTTGTCCCCGGCTACTTGCCTTCCTTTCACTCTCCCACTTTCTATCCTTCTCGGGTTTATGGTGGGTGCCAGACAAAAGGTTTTGGTTTATTCACAACTCAAAATCATCAGCAATTTCCGCTGCTTGCCTAGCTTTCAAAACTTCAAGGTTATCTACATGAGTTCTCACTACTGAAGGAATGGAGTTTTTAAATTCCTCCAAGAGAATCAACTCTTAAAGGTTCTGATATGTGGTTTCTATCTTTAATGCCCATATCCAACAGTCAAATTTAATTTGCTTCACCCTCTCAAATTCTACATATGTCTGCCCAGCCAATCTCTGTAAATTCCGAAACTTCTGACGGTAAGCTTCAGGAACTAACTTATACACAATGAGAATAGCCTTTTTTTGCCATCTCATAATCTGCAGAGCCTCTTCAGGAAGCATGGCTTAAACTTCATGAGCTCTGCCTACCAACCTGCTTTGCATAAGCATGGTCCAGCTTTCCTTCGGCCATTTCATCTGTTTGGCTATTTTTTCAAAAGAAATGAAAATGCCTCTACGTCCCTTTCCTCAAACTTAGGAAGAGTTTGTATAAATTCAAACAGCTTTTCGCTGGGTCCTGGGCTGAATTCAGATTCTTCCTGACCCGAATTTTCCCTGGAGTCTTAATTCCATCTCTCTTAGCCTAAATTCCCTCTCTTTCTGCCTTTCCTCTTTTTCAAGTTCAAGTTTTCTTAATTCTTTTACAGCCTCAAGTTTTCTTATTGCTATTTCTTTTTCTTGTTCAAGTTCCAGTTTTTTCTTTTCTAACAATCTTAGTTAATTCTACTGCATCATTCTCTGACTTACTACCTTCTTGTTCCTCGTCTTCTTCTTCTTCTAATTCCAGATGATGGGCTATTAGGTCAATTATCACTGCTTTTTTGGCACCTGGTTTCAATTCTAACGCCAATCTTGTCACCAATTCTTTTAGTTTATTCTTAGTTAAAGTTATCAAGTCACTGAGGGATACATTCGCCTTTCCCAGAAACTCTGCTGCAACTGCTAATGCCATTACAATGGTATAGACTACCTCATTACACAAGAAACCTGGTTCTTTTTATTTTTTATAATTGCCGTTAGATTTGGGTCCCCACAATCGAGTTTCCAATTAATATGATCCCAGACGCGAGAGCAATTAATATGATGCCAGACGCAAGACCCCAATTTACATGTTATTCCAGAGATGAGTAATGAATATGATTCCAAATGCAAGTCCCCCCAATTAATCTGATTCTGATCCCAGAACAAGCAGCCCAATTAAATATGTTACGACCGCGGCAGGAGCAATGCACTGTTAATTCAGTCCCATCACTCCATAGGTCACAGCATATTACTTAAACTTTCACACCCAATTGGAAAAAACAGCCAACTGAAACACTCTAGTAACCCCAGAATGAAACAGACCAAACCAGGTATTTTTAGACAACAACAAATTAACTATTTATTAGAAAACTAAATCTTAAACACTATTAAGATAAACCCAAGTCTAAAGACATTCTAACTTCTTATTTTAATCTGACTCCCGCATTCACACACACACACAGTTAAACTAACAGTAACTGGTTTTAAAAAGTGGACTTTTTAAAATTAACTATTTCTTAAGAATAAATAAAATAAGAAAGTATTTGTAGGTTACGTTCCTGATGGATGAGGTCTTCTAATGTGGAAATGGTCACTCGAAGTCTTCATCCGGATTTGATGAAAATAGTCCTTCAGAAGATAGACATTCAAATCTTTGGCTGCAGTAGGCATTAAACAGCGATACAAATAATTTCTTGAAAAAGAAAAGCTTTTCTTCTTTACTTAGGGAATTAACTTGGCTTGTAGCACCTTGTAGAATTTTTCTGAGAGAGAATAAAACAGCCGCTTTCTGCCAGTTCCACACACAGCCATGTGGACATATTGCATCATGTGACCTCGCTCCCTCCTGCTGTTGCTCAGGGTAACAAAAAATGCAGCTGGTACACTGTGTCTCCAGAAATTCCAGAACTTTCTCCCTTAAAGGTGCACTACTTTTAACAAAGTCTTAAAGGCACACACACTGTTTTTAATCTGAGAAGAAAAATAATTACAGGTCCGTGACAGCATGTAAGTGTATTTTTTTACAGAGATTTATCAACAAAACACACATCAAATCAGGCACCCACTGCCAGGCCCAACCATAACTGTTGTTATGAAAGTGCCTCTGTGTTTTGTTAAATATATTTTTTGAGGATTTATTTTTGAAAAATTGAAGAAATGTTAAACTTTGGGGTTTTCAAAGGGGGTCATGTAAAGGCCACTTGACTTTGAAAAACAGTCCCTGGAAATGTTTTTTAAAAGGGGCACTGAGAGGTCATGTGAGGAAAACCAGCCTTTCCAGAAGCCACTTCACTTACAGCAACAACAAGCCTGTCTGGTAAACCACCTGACTTCCAGCTCAATAAACAACAGAGAACTTTTGACACCTGGAGTTGTTTACAAAGAAGTGACAGGTCAAGATTGATGAAGGTCAAAAGGTTGACTTCCTATTGTCAGTTTCGCTTTTGAATTGTTTTGAGTTAGGATTGAACTGGATAAACAAGGAGAGAAGAGAATTCCCAAGAAAGGAGTGACCACAACCCAGCTCAGCTTTCCAGCACCTCTCTAAAAGACCCTGAGAAGTTCAGTGTGTCAACTCTTCTCGTCTCCTGTCTTTGAAAAAAAGACTGCTAAATTAATTCTCAACGCCGCCTGAAAAGAACTGTTCTAAAAGATCCCACTGATCCATCTACGTGTACCCGGAGGTCAGGCTGTATGCCAGTTTTGGAACACAACATATCTCATCTGCTGTTTCTTCATGAATGAGCAAGTATTCAGCCCGTGTTTCTTTTGTCTGTAATAGGGCTCTAAAATCAACAATCCCTTTATTTTTTCTGATTAACCGGTATGTGTGTGTATGAGTATGAGGGGCTAAGGTAAAAAGGGAAATTTAATATTTCAATCTGTGTGTTTATGCTTAACTTCATTACTGGTTAAAGATTTGTTTTATAATAAGCTGATAATTTTGTTGCTTATTAAAAAAACCTGGTTGGTGTGATTTATTCTGGGATAAAAATATAGAGTCTATCATTGACCGTATCGTTATGTTGTGACCCGTGGAGAAGTGGAACTAGAATAAACAGTGCACTCCTCCTGCCTCGGTCTTAATACTGTCTCTTCCAGAACAATGATCCCAATTGCCTCAACCTTCTTTTCCACCCAGTTTGTCCTCTGGATGTAAGTGTCTCTCTCATCTCTTCCCTGTTCTTGTTTGCTCTTCCATTCAATCCTCCCTGATTCTTGAGTGGATCTACAACCAAAGACCCATTCCATGCTGTCCTTAAGACAGTTCCCTCTCTTATGAGCAAGGTTTTCCCCATCAATGATCAGCACCTCATACGCTTACCTAAACATCCAACTCCTCCACCCTGCCTATAGTGTTTATTATCGACAAGATGCACTATAAAAACTCACCAAAGGCTTCTTCAGCAGCACCTCCCAAACCTGCGATCATCACTACCTAGAAGGATAACAGCAACAGGTGCATGGGAACACCATCACCTTCAAGTTCCCCTCCAAGTCATACACCATCCTGACTTGGAAATATATCACAAATATATATTTCATTGTCACTGGGTCAAAAACCTGGAACTCTCTACCTCAGAGCAGTATGGGAGCACCTTAACCCCAAGAAGAAGGCTTCATCACCACCTTCTCAAAGGCTATGAGGGATGAATAATAAATGTCAGCAATGCTCCCATCCTCAAAACGAAGGTAATAAAATTCTAAATGAGTCTATCAACATGCTAGGTCTAACACTGGCTCACAGACTATGACTTTGCACACCACCCCCCCAAATCCTCCATATCTGGTTATCTGTTTATTTGGACAAGTTAATGTTGGCACAATTTTTTGAGCGTATGTTGTTTATGATGTTGCTATGTACCTGTTTGTCTTTAATACAACTACTCATTTTCTGTGTTGACAGTTCTGGGAAGTAATTAGTGAGGAACATGGAATTGACATCAAAGGGAATTACGTTGGGGACTCGGATCTCCAACTTCAGAGGATCAATGTGTACTTCAATGAGGCACACGGTAAGAACATAAGAACTAGGAGCAGGAGTAGGCAATTCAGCCCCTCGAGCCTGCTCCGCCATTCAATATGGTCATGGCTGATCTCATCTCGGCCTCAACTCCACTTTCCTGCCCGTTCTCCATAACCCTTCAACCCATTTCTAATTAAAAATCTGTCTATGTCCTCCTTAAATATACTCAATGTCCCGTCATCCACTGCATTCAGGGGTAGTGAATTCCACAGATTCATGACCCTTTGAGAGAAGTAATTTCTCTTCATCTCTGTTTTAAATCTGCTATCCCTTATCCTAAAACTATGACCTAGATTGCCCCACAAGAGGAAACATCCTCTCTATGTCTACTTTGTCAATCCCCTTAATCATTTTATACACCTCAGTTAGATCTCCTCTCATTCTTCTAAACTCTAGAGAGTAAAGGCCTAAACTGCTCAATCTCTCTTCATAAGACATCAATCTAGTGAACCTCCTCTGAACTGCCTCCAATGCAACTACATCCCTCCTCAAGTAAGGGGACCAAAACTGTACGCAATACTCCAGGTGCGGTCTCACTAATGCCTTGTACAGTTGCAGCAACACTTCCCTACTTTTATACTCTATTCCATTAGCAATAAATGCCAAAATTCCAGTTGCCTTCCTTATCACCTGCTGTACCTGAAAACTAGCTTTCTGCGATCCATGCATGAAGACACCCAGATCCCTCTGCACCGAAGCACTCTGAAGTTTCTCTCCGTTTAGATAATAATTTGCCTTTCTATTCTTCCGACCAAAATGGATAACCTCACACTTATCCACATTAAAATCCATCTGCCAAAGATTGGCCCATTAATCTAATCTATCCATATCCATTTGTAGATTTCTTATTTCTTTATTGCAACTTACTGTCCCACATATTTTAGTGTCATTTGCAAATTTGGCTGTAGTACCTCTATCCCTGCATCCAAGTCATTTATATAGATTGTAAATAGTTGGGGACTGAGGACCGAACCCTGTGGCACCCCACTAGTTACATCCTGCCAACCAGAAAAAGACCCATTTATTCCGACTCTCTGTTTTCTGTTGGTTAGTCAATCCTCTATCCAAGCTAATAAATTAATAAATTGCCCCTAACCCCATGTGGACTTACCTTGTGTATTAACCTTTTGTGCAGCACCTTATCAAATGCCTTCTGGAAATCCAGATATACTACATCTACAGGATCCCCATTATCCACTTTGCTTGTTGCAGCTTCGAAGAACTCTAGCAAATTAGTCAAACATGATTTACCCTTCATAAGACCATGCTGACACTGATGGATTGTGTTTTGACTTTCTAATTGTCCTGTTATTATTTCCTTAATAATGGATTCTAACAATTTCCCAATGACAGATGTTAAACTAACTGGTCTATAGTTTCCTACTTTCTGCCTCCCTTCTTTTTTGAATAAGGGTGTTACATGAGCTTTTTTCCAATCCACTGGAACCTTTCCTGTATCCAGAGAATTTTGGAATATTATAACCAATGGATCCACTATCTCCACTGCCACTTCCTTTAAGACCCTAGGATGTAGGCCATCAGGCCCTGGGGACTTGTCTGCCTTCAATCCCAATAGTCTGCTCAGTACTTTTTCCCTAGTGATGATGATTATTCTAGGTTCCTCCCTTTCTATAACCTCTGCATTTCCTGTTACTATTGGGATGGTACTAGTGTCCTCCACTGTGAAAACTGAGGCAAAATACTGATTTAGTGTCTCTGCCATTTCTGTGTTCCCTTCTATTAACTCCCCAGTCTCATCCTCCAAAGGACCAACATTCACTTTAACTACTCTCTTCCCTTTTATAGACCTATAGAAGCTTTTGCTATCCGTTTTTATATTTTGCGCTAGTTTTCTTTCATAATTTACCACTTAGAAAGGAGCGTCCCAGCGTATTGTCTTTGTGAGCCACTTACGTGTGTACTGTGACATGTGTTGTTAAATGCAGTTAGTAGCAAACGAAAAAAAGTCTGCAGAACTTCAAAACACATGGTTTGTAATCATCAGCCAATTTAGAACACTACATCTGAAATCAGAGAAATATTCCCAGGTTAGAGGGAACTTTCTGTGCTTAAATAAGGAAGCAAAGTTACACCAGTATCAATCCAGGTAGCCTGGAATCTTACCAACCAGAAATAACGTTTAAATCAATGTTCCTGGTAGATTTGCAGAGATCTCAAGCTGCTGATATTGAGTTATCCACCAATGAGGCAACACCCCAGAACAGATTGCCAGTGCTCGTGAGCTACATGTGGCCCAGTGAGAAGCGCTACTAGTGAGAAGCACTACTAATGAGAAGTACTAGTACTGAGAAGTTATATCAGCAGTATTATTGATGAGAAGTACAATTAATGAGAAGTATTATCAACAAGATGTATTATTGATGAACTATACTTTCAGTGACAACCACTGTCACAAAAAATACTGCTAATGAAAAATATTATCAAAGTGAAGTGCTTTCCATGAGGTAAACAATCAGTGAGAAATGCTTTGAATAAGAACTACAATCGATCAGTAGTACTATCAGTGAGTACTGCTAATGAAAGTACAGTCAGTGAGAAATGCTATGAATAAGAACTACAATCGATCAGTAGTACTATCAGTGAGTACTGCTAATGAAAGTACAATCAGTGAGAAATGCTTTGAATAAGAACTACAATCGATCAGTAGTACTATCAGTGAGTACTGCTAATGAAAGTACTGACAGTGAGAAATGCTATAAGAACTAAAATCGATCAGTAATACTATCAGTGAGTACTGCTAATGAAAGTACAGTCAGTGAGAAATGCTATGAATAAGAACTACAATCGATCAGTAGTACTATCAGTGAGTACTGCTAATGAAAGTACAGTCAGTGAGAAATGCTATGAATAAGAACTACAATTGATCAGTAATACTATCAGTGAGTACTGCTAATGAAAGTACAGTCAGTGAGAAATGCTATGAATAAGAACTACAATCGATCAGTAGTACTATCAGTGAGTACTGCTAATGAAAGTACAGTCAGTGAGAAATGCTATAAGAACTACAATCGATCAGTAGTACTATCAGTGAGTACTGCTAATGAAAGTACAGTCAGTGAGAAATGCTATGAATAAAAACTATAATCGATCAGTAGTACTATCAGTGAGTACTGCTAATGAAAGTACTGTCAGTGAGAAATGCTATGAATAAGAACTACAATCGATCAGTAGTACTATCAGTGAGAACTGCTAATGAAAGTACAGTCAGTGAGAAATGCTATGAATAAGAACTACAATCGATCAGTAATACTATCAGTGAGTACTGCTAATGAAAGTACTGTCAGTGAGAAATGCTTTAAGAACTACAAACGATCAGTAATACTATCAGTGAGTACTGCTAATGAAAGTACTGTCAGTGAGAAATGCTATAAGAACTACAATCGATCAGTAATACTATCAGTGAGTACTGCTAATGAAAGTACAGTCAGTGAGAAATGCTATGAATAAGAACTACAATCGATCAGTAATACTATCAGTGAGTACTGCTAATGAAAGTACAGTCAGTGAGAAATGCTATGAATAAGAACTACAATCGATCAGTAATACTATCAGTGAGTACTGCAAATGAAAGTACAGTCAGTGAGAAATGCTATGAATAAGAACTACAATCGATCAGTAGTACTATCAGTGAGTACTGCTAATGAAAGTACAGTCAGTGAGAAATGCTATGAATAAGAACTACAATCGATCAGTAGTACTATCAGTGAGTACTGCTAATGAAAGTACTGTCAGTGAGAAATGCTATAAGAACAACAATCGATCAGTAACACTTTCAGTGAGTACTGCTAATGAAAGTACAGTCAGTGAGAAATGCTATGAATAAGAACTACAATCGATCAGTGGTACTATCAGTGAGTACTGCTAATGAAAGTACTATCAGTGAGAAATGCTATAAGAACAACAATCGATCAGTAACACTATCAGTGAGTACTGCTAATGAAAGTACTGTCAGTGAGAAATGCTATAAGAACTACAATCGATCAGTAATACTATCAGTGAGTACTGCTAATGAAAGTACTGTCACTGAGAAATGCTATGAATAAGAACTACAATCGATCAGTAGTACTATCAGTGAGTACTGCTAATGAAAGTACAGTCAGTGAGAAATGCTATGAATAAGAACTACAATCGATCAGTAATACTATCAGTGAGTACTGCTAATGAAAGTACAGTCAGTGAGAAATGCTATGAATAAGAACTACAATCGATCAGTAATACTATCAGTGAGTACTGCTAATGAAAGTACAGTCAGTGAGAAATGCTTTAAGAACTACAATCGATCAGTAATACTATCAGTGAGTACTGCTAATGAAAGTACAGTCAGTGAGAAATGCTATGAATAAGAACTACAATCGATCAGGAATACTATCAGTGAGTACTGCAAATGAAAGTACAGTCAGTGAGAAATGCTATGAATAAGAACTACAATCGATCAGTAGTACTATCAGTGAGTACTGCTAATGAAAGTACAGTCAGTGAGAAATGCTATGAATAAGAACTACAATCGATCAGTGGTACTATCAGTGAGTACTGCTAATGAAAGTACTGTCAGTGAGAAATGCTATAAGAACAACAATCGATCAGTAACACTATCAGTGAGTACTGCTAATGAAAGTACTGTCAGTGAGAAATGCTATAAGAACTACAATCGATCAGTAATACTATCAGTGAGTACTGCTAATGAAAGTACTGTCACTGAGAAATGCTATGAATAAGAACTACAATCGATCAGTAGTACTATCAGTGAGTACTGCTAATGAAAGTACAGTCAGTGAGAAATGCTATGAATAAGAACTACAATCGATCAGTAATACTATCAGTGAGTACTGCTAATGAAAGTACAGTCAGTGAGAAATGCTATGAATAAGAACTACAATCGATCAGTAATACTATCAGTGAGTACTGCTAATGAAAGTACTGTCAGTGAGAAATGCTATAAGAACTACAATCGATCAGTAATACTATCAGTGAGTACTGCTAATGAAAGTACTGTCACTGAGAAATGCTATGAATAAGAACTACAATCGATCAGTAGTACTATCAGTGAGTACTGCTAATGAAAGTACAGTCAGTGAGAAATGCTATGAATAAGAACTACAATCGATCAGTAATACTATCAGTGAGTACTGCTAATGAAAGTACAGTCAGTGAGAAATGCTATGAATAAGAACTACAATCGATCAGTAATACTATCAGTGAGTACTGCTAATGAAAGTACAGTCAGTGAGAAATGCTATGAATAAGAACTACAATCAATCAGTATAACTATCAGTGAGTACTGCTAATGAAAGTACTGTCAGTGAGAAATGCTATGAATAAGAACTACAATCGATCAGTAGTACTATCAGTGAGTACAGCTAATGAAAGTACTGTCAGTGAGAAATGCTATAAGAACTACAATCGATCAGTAATACTATCAGTGAGTACTGCTAATGAAAGTACTGTCAGTGAGAAATGCTATAAGAACTACAATCGATCAGTAATACTATCAGTGAGTACTGCTAATGAAAGTACTGTCAGTGAGAAATGCTATGAATAAGAACTACAATTGATCAGTAATATTATCAGTGAGTACTGCTAATGAAAGTACTGTCACTGAGAAATGCTATGAATAAGAACTACAATCGATCAGTAGTACTATCAGTGAGTACTGCTAATGAAAGTACAGTCAGTGAGAAATGCTATGAATAAGAACTACAATCGATCAGTAGTACTATCAGTGAGTACTGCTAATGAAAGTACAGTCAGTGAGAAATGCTATGAATAAGAACTACAATCGATCAGTAGTACTATCAGTGAGTACTGCTAATGAAAGTACAGTCAGTGAGAAATGTTATGAATAAGAACTACAATCGATCAGTAATACTATCAGTGAGTACTGCTAATGAAAGTACTGTCACTGAGAAATGCTGTCACTAAGACCAAAATATGCTAAGGTGGTTCCAAGGAGTATGATGCTCAGATAAGCATTTCAGAACGGGACAAGCATGTTTGAACAAAGATATGAGAGTGATCTTCGTGATAGAGAAAATTTCAGTATAACATTATTAACAGTCATGCAATATTCCAGTTGTGTGTTAACCTTACACAGCTGTTTAAAATTGCTATCTACATAAAAACAGCAAATAGAGCACTATCCTACAACTGTGTAAACCCTTCACACCTGAACTTCAACAATTGGACATTGAACTCTATAGACTTAAAAAGTAAATAAATGTAAATGATATAAACTTTACTGAATAGGAGTTGCCTTTATCTCATGGTGGGGGTGGGGGATGGGGTGGTGCTCGCAGAGGAAATTAGGTTTCAGTTGTACAGAACCTTGGACAGACACCATCAGGAGCACTTCGCTCAGTTCTAGGCACTGAATTTCAGGAAGGATATATTGGCCTCAGAAGGGGTGCAGTGCAGATTTATCAGACTGATACCAGGGTTTAAAGGATTCAATTATGAGGACAGGTTGCATTAACTTAGCTTGTATTCCCCTGAGTTTAAGCTGAGGGCTGATCTAATTGAAATGATAAAAGGATTTGATAGATACAAAAAAGCTGTTTTCTCTTGTGTGGGATTCCAAAACAAGAGTCCACAGTTTTAAGATTAGTACCGGGCCATTTAGGAGTGAAATCAAGAAGTGTTTTTTCACACAAAGCAAAGTGGAAATTTAGGAGTCTCTCCCCAAATGGCTATGCGGGTTGGGACAAAAGAAATTTTAGAAACTGAAATTGCGAGAATTTTATTAGTAAGGATATCAAGTGATTTGGAAAAAATATGGATAAATGAAGTGGGCGGCACAGTGGCGCAGTGGTTAGCACTGCAGCCTCACAGCTCCAGGGACCCGGGTTCGATTCCGGGTACTGCCTGTGTGGAGTTTGCAAGTGCTCCCTGTGGTGCGTGGGTTTCCTCCGGGTGCTCCGGTTTCCTCCCACAAGCCAAAAGACTTGCAGGTTGATAGGTAAATTGGCCATTATAAATTGTCACTAGTATAGGTAGGTGGTAGGGAAATATAGGGACAGGTGGGAATGTTTGGTAGGAATATGGGATTAGTGTAGGATTAGTATAAATGGGTGGTTGATGTTCGGCACAGACTCGGTGGGCCGAAGGGCCTGTTTCAGTGCTGTATCTCTAAATCTAATCAAATCTAAATAGTTGTTTAGTAGTACAAAACTTGGGTATTGCTAAAAATAGAGACATGTTGTCGAAGCTTTTCATCTTGCACTCATCAGGACAATCCGCAAGAATAACCAATATAAGGGAAAACAACAACTTATACTGCAGGAGAAGAGAGTCGGCAAGTGAACTCTGATTGATAGAGGCATTGCCATGGAGAATGCACCAGTTTACGGTGACTGACAGTTAACTGCCAAGCTTTTTTGAAATTTAAACCAGGAAGCTTGACTCTGATTGGTCAAGGCATTGCCCTGAGGAATGAACCAGCAAATGACTGTCACTTATTTTGTTCAGCAGAAACAGGTGTAATGTTTGTACATATTCTTTCTGTCTGCAAAGAACAGGGCCGTGTGTATTAAAATATGTAGCTTCCAGTATGCGCAAATGCGCCACACTGCAAGCCCTACTGACAATCTTAAATTGGTTATCAGCGTAATTCTTAGCATACTGTAGATAATCTAGCAAATGTTGTCCAATCGCGGAATCACATCTAATGTTGGACACTGTGTTTTGAGTTTTGCAAGCATGGGCTGGTTGGGTACGGCCCGTACCTTCGCCATTGCGGACAGCAGAAGGGACATGTTGTTTGATACGATCCACCAGTCTTTGAGCTGTACGGCCTATATACCTAGCATCACACTGGCATTGATATTCATATATCACATTACTCATTTGCGTGATAGGCAGGATGTCCTTTTGGCTTAACGGCAGCATCCTGTTAGTGGCGAACACCACACGTGTTGCTACTGCATAGTAGCAGCATGAAACAGCTAGCTTCACCTGTTGCTCAAGTTTTTTAGGATACATTTCCCTTCCAGAGTAATGTGAGGTAGGCTGGGCACTTTTCAGGACCGAAAAAGATGGCCTTAGGTCCATTCATAAGTTTGCACGATATACAGCGAGAAATGATCTGATCAGGGTAGCCATTGTCACACAGGAGGTCTTTGATTCGCCCGAGTTCAGCATCAAGCTTGCACGGTGAGCAAATGGCTCAGGCCCTGTTTACGAGAATGCCGATAAGGCCAAACTTATAGCGCATGGAACTGTAAGAACCCCAACGTGTGTATTGACCAGTGAAGGTAGGCTTGTGATAGACCTTGGCAGATTTCTCAACTAGTACGTCAAGGAAAGGGAGCTGCTCCATTTCAAAGGTGAATTTGAGTGCAGGATGGAGCCCGTTAAGACATGTAAGGAAATTATTGCACGCAGCTGCAGATCCAAATAAGTTCAATGAATACTGATTCATGCAATGGCGTTCGTAATGGGCAAGGTACAGGCCATACCCAACCAGCCCATGCATGCAAAATGTGATTCTGTGATTGGACAACATTTGCTAAATAATCCTCAGTGTGTTAAGAATTACATTGAAAACCAATTTAAGACTGTCAGTAGGGCTTGCAGTGTGGTGCATTTGTGTGTACAGGAAGCTACATATATTAATATGCAGGGCCCTGTTCTTTGCAGACAGAAAGAATATGTACAAACATTACACCTGTTCCAGCTGAACAAAATAAGTGACAGCCATTTGGCTGGTTCATTCCTCAGGGCAATGCTGTGACCAATCAGAGTCAAGCTGCCTGGTTTAAATTTCAAACAAACCTTGACAGTTAACTGTCAGTCACCATACACTGCTGCATTCTCCATGGCAATGCCTCTTCCAATCAGAGTTCACTTGCCAACCAATCAGCAATCTCTTCTCATGCATGTAAGTTGTTGTTTTCTTTACATAGGTCATTCTTGTGGATTGTCCTGATGAGTGCAAGACAAAAAGCTTCGACAACACGTCTCTATTTTTAGCAATACTGAAGTTAAGATACCAATTAGCCATGATCTAGTTGAATGGCAGGACAGGCTCAAAGGGCTGAATGGCCTCCTGCTGTTCCTTTGTTTCTAAGGGTAAGGAGATTTTGGTATTGTCAGGCAAACCCCCATCCTGCCAAGCCTGAGGCACACATTATTTCGCCAAATGAACATTAAAACTTACTGTCCTTGATGAACTTTTAAAAACATTTTAACATATTTTACTGTGTCACTAAATCATATCTTGTTTCCTTCAGGTAACAAATATGTGCCCAGGGCAATACTGGTGGACCTGGAGCCTGGAACAATGGACAGTGTCCGATGCAGTCACATTGGACAGATCTTCAGACCAGATAACTTCATTTTTGGTACAGTATGATCTCATAAAGCCTAAATTAAAAAAGAGTTGGAACAGAGAGGGTAATATATGCTTAGAGGCGCAGGGCAAGGCTAATATACTTAATGAGTATTTTGTATCAATGTTCACTAAGGAAATGGAGGCTGGCAAAATATCAGTAGAAGCAGAGAGAGTAGAGGCAATGGATAGGGTAAAAATTGAGAGGCAGAGGTACTAAAAAGACTGGCAATGCTTGGGGTAGATAAGTCACCTGGTCTGGATGCCTTGCATTCCAGGTTGCTAAAGGAAATGGGGATGTAAGGGCAGTGGAAGGGCTTGCCATAACCTTCCCTGGATACGGGGGAGGTGTCAGAGGGTTGGAGAGTGGCAAATGTGACACCCTTGTTCAAGAAAGGGTGTAAGGACAGTCCTAGCAACTACAGGCCAGTTAGTTTAACATCAGTGGTGGGTAAGATTTCAGAAACAATAATCAGGGAAAATATTAATGGACGTTTAGAGAGGTTCGAGTTAATTAAGGATAGCCAGTTTGGATTTGTAAAGGGCAGATCGTGCTTGACTAATCTAATTGGATTTATTGATGAAGTAACAGAGAAGGTTGATGAAGGGAATGCTATGGATGTTGTTTGTATGGATTTTAAGAAAGCGTTTGATAAGATAC
This sequence comes from Heterodontus francisci, assembly GCF_036365525.1. Lineage (NCBI taxonomy): Eukaryota > Metazoa > Chordata > Chondrichthyes > Heterodontiformes > Heterodontidae > Heterodontus > Heterodontus francisci. Next base: position 26,784,073 of record NC_090386.1, on the reverse strand, counting down.
CATGTAAAAGGCTGGTTAAGAAAATTGAGGCTCATGGAATAGGAGGGTCAGTGTCCAATTGGCTTAAGGACAGAAAATAGCGAGTCGTAGTAAATGGTTACTTTTCAGACTGGAGGATGGTAGACAGTGGTGTTCCCCAAGGGTCAGTGCTGGGACCACTGCATTTTTTGCTATATATAAATGACTTGGATCTTGGAATACAGAGTAGATTCTCACAATTTGCTGACGACACTGTTGGCCAGGGGCTGTAAGAAACACAGAATCAGTTACAAACTGCTGGGATTGTTTGACCTGTAGTAACCTGGAGCTCGGACACTGGCCTGCGCTGGTAAAAACCAGTTTGAACTAATTACTTTATGAGACAAGACAAAGAAAAGGACACAGGAAAAGGGCCTTATTTGGACACGGTGTGATACCGGAGTCTTTGGGCCTGGGCCAATTAAGAGAAGCTGTGAACGAGGTGAGCAAGCTTAAGCCAACCGGAAAGACACAGCTCAGATTTGCAGAGATAAGCAATAGGATAAGAATAGAGCTTTTTGGGCATAGAGCCAGTAAAAACTCCGGAGATCAACCATCGTGGAAGTGGAAGACCCTGCGTGAGCGACGCGGCAACGACGTAGAAAAGAGAGAAAGAATGGAACGCCTGGCCAGCGTTAACTCTCCCTTTTTCGGGTAATATCCTTTGTATTCTGTGACTAGGACAGGAAAGGTCAGAGGAACCCAGTGGGTGTGCTTATGAATTCTAGCTAGTTTTGTTATTAACAGTATAACTCAGTGGGAGTTGTATGTTTTTGTCTAACTAAGTGTATAAGCCTTATTCTTACATTGTACAACAAGGTGAATAAAGTAAATTGATAGTTAAAGAAAGGACTGAGTTCCTCCTCTTTGTACTAAGCCATTAACTGTAGCTGTGGATTAAGCTGGAGGGTGGCTCCCTTGAAATCCGATATCCCAAACACTCAGTCTGAGCCTGAATTAAGAGAACTTCAGTCCCACGTGACGGCTAGGATCAACTGAGTATAGGGAATAAAGGGGACAAGGGGGAGTTGACTCCGCGCCACGGTTAACAACACCAAACTAGGAGGTGTGGTAAATAGTGAGGATGATAGGAGCCGCCTGCAACAGGATATAGATAAGCAAGCAGAATGGACAGAGAGGTGGCAGATGGAGTTTAATACTGACAAGTGTGAGCTGATGCATTTTGGCAGAAGGATTAGGGAAACACAATATAGACATAGTGGCACAGTCCTAAATAATGTGCAGGAACAGAGGGATCTTCGGGTACACGTGCATAGATCTTTGTAGGTGGCAGCCCATATTGAGAGAGGGGTTAGTAAAGCACATGGGATCTTGGGCTTTAGAAATAGAGGCATTGAGTACAAAAACAGGGAGGTTATGCTGCATCTTTATAAAGCTCTGCTTAGGCTCCAACTGGAATATTGCATCCAATTCTGGTCACCACACTTCAGGAAGGATGTGAGGGCCCTTGAGAGGGAGATTTACTAGAATGGCTCCAGGAATGGGGGATTGTAGTTACAAGGTTAGGTTGGAAAAGCTGGGTTTGTTTTCCTTAGAAGAAAGGAGATTGAGGGGAGATTTAATAGAGGTGTACAAGATTATGACAGGCTTAGACAAGTTTGGCAAGGAAAAACTGTCCCCATTAACAAATGGTACAAGGAGTAAGAACATAAGAAATAGGAGCAGGAGTAGGCCATTCAGCCCCTCAAGCCTGCCCTGCCATTCTATAAGATCACGGCTGATCTGTCCCAGGCCTCAACTCTTCTTTCGGGCCTGCTCTGCCTAAACCTTGACGCCCCGAGATTTCAAAAATCTATCTACCTCCTCCTTAAATACATTTAGTGACGTAGCCTCCACAACTCTCTGAGGCAGAGAATTCCAGAGATTCACCACCCTCTGAGAGAAGAAATTCCTTCGCATCTCAGTTTTAAATGTGTGCCCCCTTACTCTGTAATTATGTCCCCTAGTTCGAAATTCCCCCACTAGTGGAAACATCTTCTCAACATCTACCCTGCAGAGCCCCCTTGAACTCTTGGATGTTTCTATAAGATCACCTCTCATTCTTCTAAACTCTAATGAATAAAGGCCTAACCTGTTTAGCCGTTCTTGATAAGACAGCCCCTTCATCCCAGGAATCAACCTAGAGAACCTTTTCTGAACTGTCTCCAAAGCTAGTATATCCTTCTTTAAATACAGGGACCAAAACTGTATGCAGTACTCCAGGTGTGGCCTCACCAACACCCCGTACAGTTGTAACAGGACTTCCCTATTTTTAAACTCTAACCTCAACTAGGGGGCACAGATTGAAAGTTTTGGCAAAAGATGCAGGGGCAACATGAGGAAGCACTTTTATATGCAGCGGGTGGTAATGACTTGGAACTCGCTGCCCACAAGGGTGGTGGAAGCATAGATGATCAATGACTTCAAGAGGAAGTTGATGGACACCTGAGAGAAATAGACTTGCAGGGCTACAGGGATAGAACCGGGGAGTGGGACTGACTACATAGCTCCGTGGAGAGCTGGCATGGACCAGATGGGTCGAATGGCCTCCTCTGTGTCATAAATGACTCAGTGGATTTCCTCCTCACTGTGAAGTCTCACAAATTCTTCAGAAGTAAACCATTTTTTAGGCTTAGCTATTGATGTGCATTTCTAATGTGTGTTTATCCATTTATAATAGAGCAATGTTACTGAGAAACTGCAGTCAGTCCTACATACAGATAGGTTCAGAAACAAAGAGAAGACAGCAAATAAACTGGGCAGTGAGTGTCACAGTCTTATTTAGTGAGCACTAGATATCAGACTCTTATCCAGTGGGCACTGAGTGTCACAGTCTTATCCAGTGAGCACTGGGCATCAGAGTAATATTCAGTGCCCACTGGGTGTCAGATTCTTATCCAGTGGGCATTGGGTATCACAGTCTTATCCAGTGGGCACTGGGTATCACAGTCTTATCCAGTGGGCACTGGGTATCACAGTCTTATCCAGTTGGCACTGAGCGTCACAGTCTTATGCAGGAGCCACTGGGTGTCACAGTCATATCCAGTGAGCACTGGGCATCAGAGTAATATTCAGTGCCCACTGGGTGTCAGATTCTTATCTAGTGGGCATTGGGTGTCAGAATTGATGAGGAGAATCCTTGAGGAAATTCCTGGCACAAATCATTATCATATTTCCATTTTTTTAAAGTTTAAAAAATTTATCTTAAATACCCTCTTTTTTTTTCCAAACCCCACTCCCACCCGGCTGTAGGTAATTCAGGTGCTGGAAACAACTGGGCCAAAGGTCACTACACAGAAGGCGCTGAGTTGGTGGAAAACGTGCTAGACATCATGAGGCATGAGTCTGAAAGCTGCGACTGTTTACAAGGCTTCCAGCTCACACACTCACTGGGTGGAGGAACAGGCTCAGGCATGGGCACTCTCATCATGAGCAAAATCCGAGAGGAATATCCTGATAGAATTATGAACAGCTTCAGCGTTGTGCCTTCACCAAAGGTCTCAGACACTGTGGTTGAACCATACAATGCCACCTTGTCCATCCACCAGCTGATAGAGAATACAGATTCAACCTTCTGCATCGACAATGAGGCTTTGTATGACATTTGCTTTCGGACCTTGAAGCTGGGCACACCGACCTATGGTGACCTGAACCATCTGGTTTCCATGACTATGAGTGGTGTCACCACTTCCCTGCGTTTCCCTGGTCAACTCAACGCAGATCTGAGGAAGCTAGCAGTCAACATGGTCCCATTTCCTCGCCTACATTTCTTCATGCCCGGTTTTGCTCCATTGACATCCCGCGGTAGCCAGCAGTATCGTTCGCTGACAGTGCCGGAGCTTACCCAGCAGATGTTTGATCCCAGGAACATGATGGCAGCCTGTGATCCTCGCCATGGCAAATACATGACCGTGGCAGCAATCTTCAGAGGCAGGATGTCCACAAGGGAGGTAGATGAGCAGATGTTAGCTGTCCAATCCAAGAACAGCAACCATTTTGTGGAGTGGATTCCCAATAATGTCAAAATAGCTGTGTGTGACATTCCACCACGTGGGCTCAAAATGTCTTCCACCTTCATCGGGAATAACACTGCAATCCAGGAACTCTTCAAGCGCATTTCTGAGCAGTTCTCACTCATGTTCAGAAGGAAGGCTTTTCTGCATTGGTACACAGGAGAAGGTATGGATGAAATGGAGTTCACAGAAGCAGAATGCAACACCAATGATTTGGTGTCTGAGTACCAACAATACCAAGATGCTACCGCAGAGCTTGAAGGAGAAGAATATGAAGAGGAAGAAAATGAGGCTGAAGCTACCAAATAACTAAAAGAAAGGGCAATTTAATGAGACTGAAGTAATTGGACCAACGCAGCATTTGATTATAAGAGCAAAGTAACTGTGAAACTACTATTAAAATAATAAACTGGAACATATAATGATCTCAATATTAACATCGATCTTATCGTAATTGGACAGACGAGTGAAGAATTCACTGACTTGGAAATCTGTGATTGAATTCTCAAAGCAGCCCAAACATTTAAACTTGAATTCCAATATTTTACCCAACTTCGCTTGTCCATCATTAGGGACTGAATTTGGAGCACCTCTCGAAAACTTTGGATGATGGGAAATTGGGCATGAAAATAGGTCGTTGCCATTAAACAGTGAGAACAAAGAACATTTCTTTCATCAAGCAAGTTCTGAATATGGGGTTGGTCTCAGAATATTTGTAAATACAGTTGGGGAGGTTGGGCAGGGGAGGTGGGGTAAGTAGTAATGTTGTGAATTATTTAAAACAGCTGTCATTATGAAATAGAAGCATTTTAAATTCCCAATGACAATAGATGGTCATAACATTATGAACTTGTCTGGAGAATGAAGCTGTGCAGGATATTTCAGCCAATCAGTTTCAGAAAATAGATTGTTTCTTAATTGAACTAAAGTTGATTAAGCAAGCGGAGAATAGAAAAAAGATTGTCAAATCCTATTAAAAAATTGATTTACCAAACCAATTAATCATTAACATCCTGGGGGTTACCATTGACCAGAAACTTAACTGGACTAGTCACATAAATACTGTGCCTATAAGAGCAGGTCAGAGGCTGGGAATTCTGCGGTGAGTAACTCACCTCCTGACTCCCCAATGCCTGTCTACCATCTACAAGGCACAAGTCAGGAGTGTGATGGAATACTCTCCACTTGCCTGGATGGTGCAGCTCCAACAACACTCAAGAAGCTCAACATCATCAAGGACAAAGCAGCCAACTTGATCGCCACCCCATCTACCATTTTAAAAATTCATTCCCTCTGCCACTAGTGCAGTGTGTACCATGTACAAGATGCTGTAACTCACCAAGGCTTCTTTGACAGCACCTTCCAAACTCATGACCTCTACTAATTAGAAGAACAAGGGCAGCAGATGCATGGGAACACCACCACCTGCAAGTTCCCCTCCAAGTCCCACACCATCCTGACTTGGAACTATATCACCGTTGTTTCACTTTCGCTGGGTCAAAATCCTGGAACTCCCTTCCTAACAGCACTATTGGTGTATTTACATCACATGGACTGCAGCAGTTCAAAAAGGCAGCTCACCACCACCTTCTCAAGGGTAGTTAGGGATGGGCAATAAATGCTGGCCTTACCAGCGAGGCTCACATCCCATGAATGAATAAAAACTATTTTAATAAGCAAAGGTCATAGCTTATCTCTATATAAATATGCCCTGGAGCCTGAAGTTTACAATATGTTGCAATGATCTATGAATGATCACAGCAACTTACAAACAGCAATAATTGTTGAATTTGCCTAGAGCAGGAACACACATACCTGACACAAGACTAGGTTCACCAGTAATGCAGCAGAAAATATGCTACTAATATTAAATGTATGATCCAGTGATTACTTTCCAAGCCCATTATTTGCCAGAGATTTTATTCTGGAGTATCTGAGAAAAGTGACATCAGAATCATTCTGAGCCTGCCAACAAACTAACCAGAATCTTCCAGTTTAAAAAAAAATTGCCTTGCTTGCAATATTTGCTCACCAGAGTACTGGGACTGAGCAGTATTATGACAGAATTTGTAAGGGTAATGCTGCAATTGGTAAGGGTGGAGCTGGGACTGGTAGGGGTAGTAGTGCCTGCTGAATGAATATTCATTAAAACATGCTTTGGTTGCTTTGATGCTTTATTTTGATTAAATATAAAAAACAGAAGCCAACTTAAAAACAAGTCTCATGAAACAAATCGACCTCCTCCTTCCTGGCAAGAATAGCGTACTCGTGAAGTTAATGAAAATATTATCAAAATGCAGGAACACTTGATGATCGCCAGATTGATGTGGCTCTTATTGTAATTGGACACTCTAAGAACTTCATTGGTTCAATTCTCAAGGAAACCCAAACAAAGCTTCTTGGATAGCAGCGCCCAAACCCACGATCTCCACCATCTCGAAAGAAAAGGGCAGCAGGTGCCTAGGAACACCACCAGCGCCAAGTCCAAATATATTATCGTTTCTTCATCGTCGCTGAATCTAAATCCTGGAACTCCCTTCCTAACAGCATTGTGGGAGCACCTTCACCACATGTATTGCAATACTTCAAAGCCCAGCTTCTCAAGGGCAGCTAGGGATGGGAAATAAATGGTGGCCTTGCCCATATCCCGAAAGTGAATTAAAAAAAACTTTACAATGGTTGAATCATATCAAAAAGGTAACTAAAGCTCCTACAAAAATGTAAAAACATATCCTCTTAAAAATATTAAAGCTTCCAAATAATGTACTGCCCTTTGAGCAACTGTACAATGCAGAGCATGAAAACCCCAGGTTCTATCCACGGTGTATGATGATCCCAGCTAGACTGACTATAATTAGCTTCATAATCTGGGCTAGTGAGCAGGGCTCAGCTGTTCACTCCTGCACCTCCTCCACACTCAACATCCCCACCAGCAACCCCCCCACCCCCCTCCCCATGCTCTCAAAACCTACCAACATTCAGACTGAAAGAGAGAATGGCTGTTTGTGGAGCATTATATTCATAGCTATGAAGCTACACTCCAGCGAAGGCAACAGCTTCAGGAGATGGGTGGGGAAACATCAGATGAGATCAAAAATAAGGGAAATTTTCTGAACCTCTGCTCCCAAAGCAGAGCTTTGCAGGCTGGGAATTCACATTTGGAATTTGCTCACAGATGTTTGGAATTGGTAAGGATGGTTCCAACATGACTTAACCACCCAATTTCCCAACACACACTCCTAGACCACAAAGCTTTGAACTTTGTAAGATCTACGCTCAGGTTTTCACCCAGAAAACATGCATGATAACATTTCTCACCAGTTGGGGTGCCCATGGCTAGATCATTTTCTGAGGGAAGGGGTATATTTAAGGCATAATTTTCAGGGGGAAAAGTTTTTGGTGACAACATAATTGCATCCAACACTACCATGTGGAAGTTGAGGTGAATGCAATAGGTGCTTTTAAGAGGAAGCTAGGCAAGTACATGAGGGAAAAAGAAATGGAAAGATATGCAGTGACATGCAGTAGGGTGGGAGGAGGCTTTTGTGGAGCAGAGACCAGTTGGGCCAAATGGTCTGTTTCTGTGCTAAAAAATTCTATGTAATAAAGTAACTGAACAATTATGTAATTGAAGTGTTTAAATCATTACTTTTGCAATTGCGTGTAGCTCCATATTGTGTGATTGCTTGTGATCTGTTATTTAGATAAATCTTGTTTTAAATATCAATAAATGTTTCATAATCTTTCGTCTTTCTGTACAATCAAAGCTGTCAAAGGCAGGAGTCAAATAATGTTCAAGGATGAATTCAGTTACTGGCCAAACCTACTTCTACCTTATCTACTCTCCACCTTTTAAGCACAAAAAGTCAATAGCATTAGGATATGGTAGTGTAGTGATTATTTTACTGGACTCGTAACCCACCAGCCTAGACTAATACTCCAGATAAATGTGAGTTCAAATCCCACCATGGCAGTTTGAGAAATTGAATTCAGTTTTAATAAAAAGCTAGCATCAGTAAAAGTGACCATGAAGTGACTGCATTGTCATAAAGATCCAACTGGTTCACTAATTTAGGGAAGAATAGGATGAACACTTAAAAAGGAAAAATATTAAAGTGGTGGGGAAGGATCGGGAAAGGGAATTGGAGTACTCCATTGTGAGCTAGTATTGGCATGGGCACAGTGGGTTAAGCAGCCTCCATCTTTACTGAAACTTCAATGATTCTATGAGATAGTTAATGCTCCTTAGAGCTGCTGGCACTGTTTTCTTTAAGGTAGCATGAATCACTGCACCCCAGCAAACAGACCAATCACAACAGCGTGAAGTCAGTTCATCGAAATACATATGTGGCACCCCTAGTGCTTAGCATATGCCGTGCTGTGCACCAGCAAATGTTGAAAGGCTGCTAATTATCCTTATGTGCTGCCATTCTTTTTCCTAACTTCCTCAGGTCAAAAGGATTGCTTTAAAGAACTGAATCTTGGAGACCAACTATTATAGAGCCACCATTTGTGCTTCAGTTGTATTATGTGACTTCAGCCTCATTTGAATGAAAGTCCTGCTTTTAATTCGCAATATATAGTTGGGGTTGTAGGATCCTCGGGATGTTTTCTGCTTGCATTGCCCTACTCAGATTGTGTCAGGTGCAAAGTAGACCTCAATGCCCAACAACAGAATCTTGGTGCTTTGCATCACATTGTAGATGCCTTTATGGCAAGATATACTGTTCAACATAACATACTACCTCAGTAGCTCAGTGTCAAACATCACTGCTGCATCTCTTTGGATACCTCAGCCTAGGTGCACCAATTATTGCAGCGCTGGATGAGGGAAATTGACTATAGTTCTGCCCCATTGAAACTTCACTAGCATTTCCCACTTGGCGGGAGCAGGAACAGAATTGCCTGCGTCAAAACAAGCTGCTGCATTATTTCAATGCATTTGGATGTATGCCACCCCTGCACACTATTTCCCAGAGCTGACATACCAATCACATGACAAAAAATACCCATTTTAAATAAGCATCCAAGGTTGCTGAGTAATGGTATCCTGAAAACCTCAGGATGAAAAGGACTCTGTAATATAAAGTGCAATTTAGCCATTTCTTTGCCATTCTTTTTCAACTCTCTGTTCATGCTTGTGCTTTCATGAACCTTTGTGCGAATTACTGTAAATTACTGATTTTTCTCTTATTGGGATTTCCCAATGGAAATTCCACTATTTAAGATGCTTGAAGGTCGTCCTGAGGGATGCCAGGTTGCATTCAGGATGCTGTTCACCTCCCATGGATACCTTTCTGTAAGCAGCAGTTAACATCTCATCAGAGCAGATCTTTAGCACGAGTGGAAGTTCTTCTTCACAAAGAAAGCTGGGAGAACAGACCCAAGGACACCAAGATATGTGAATATCTAATTGTTGTGCCTGACAGTTTTACAGAGGCATCCTTATAGTATGTTATGCTTTCAGTGCATGAAGAATTATACCAAGCTGATCGAGGCAACCCTGCACAATTGGTGGTGCATGCCAAGATGCCAGCAGCCATTTCTGCAGGCCCAGTCTCCACTGGTTGGAGTCATAACTAACGCAAAAGAAGATGGTTGCGGTTGTTGGAAGTCAATCATCTCAGCTCCAGGATATCACTGCAAGAGTTCCTCAGGGTAATGTCCTAGGCTCAACCATCTTCAGCTGCTTCATCAATGACCTTCCTTCAATCATAAGGTCAGAAGTGGGATGTTCGCTGATGATTGCACAACGTTCAGCACCATTTGCGACTCCTCAGATACTGAAGCAGTCTGTGTAAAAATGCAGCAAGACCTGGACAATATCCAGGCTTGGGCTTATAAGTGGCAAGTAACATTCGCACCACTTGAGTGCCAGGCAATGACTATCTCAGGCAAGAGAGAATCTAACCATCTCCCCTTGACATTCAATGGCATTACCATCGCTGAATCCCCCACTATCAACATTCTGGGGGCTACCATTGACCAGAAACTGAACTGAAGTAGCCATATAAATACCATGGCTACAAGAGCAGGACCTGTGGCGAGTAACTCATCTCCTGACTCCCCAAAGCCTGCCCACCATCTACAAGTCAAAAGTGAGGAGTGCGATTGAATAATCTCCACTTACCTGGATGGATGCAGCTCCACTAACACTCAGGAAGCTCAACACCATCCAAGACAAAGCAGCCCGCTTGATTGGCACCCCATCCACAAACATTCACTCCCTCCACCACCGACGCAGTGGCAGCATTGTGTACCATCTACAAGATGCACTGCCGCAACACACCAAGGCTACTTAAGACAGCACCTTCCAAACCCATGACCTCTACTACCAGAAGAACAAGGGCAGCAACTGCATGGGAACACCACCACCTGCAAGTTCCCCTCCAAGCCACACACCATCCTGACTTGGAACTATATCGCTGTTCCTTCATGGTCACTGGGTCAAAACCCTGGAACTCCCTCCCTGATAACACTGTGGGTGTACCTACACCACATGGACTGCAGTGCTTCAAGAAGGCAGCTCACGACCACCTTCTCAAGGGCAATTAGGGATGGGCAATAAATGCTGGCCTAGCCAGCAATGTCCACACCCCATGAATGAACAAAAAAAAAGTCGCATTTTCCCAACAACTGTGGAGAACTGCCTTCTTGGTGCCCTGTTCAACAGATGAAGGACTGACATCTACTGCAAGGATACCTGCAGCTACATGCAACGTCTATGCCAGGACAGTAACGAAAAACTGTCTCGAAACTCAGCTGCTCTACCTTTCAAGCATGCTGCATAATGGTCAAACCACCTCAAGCAGCACCTTGCAGGTCAATAACATAGGAGCAAAAGGTATGTGCAAGAAATGCTGCCCTTGCTAGTGATGCCCATATCCTGAAAATGAATAGAACATGTAGATGTGCCAATTCCCTTTCTTGAAGGCTACTGATGAACCTGTGGGTTTCTATAACAGCTTTCTTGGTAATTCTCTGGACTCATGACCTCTGGGTTACTAGTCCAGTACCCTAACCACAAGGCTACACAGAAATTTAGCCACAAAGACTCATGGACTGTCTCTGCCACACCTGTAACCTGTTCTGCTCGTCAAGAAAACTGTGGTCGTGAGACAAGGCGTTGCATCTCCACCCCTGATTATGCTAAATAACACCCCACTGAAATCATTAGCAAGTACTGCTAACTTGGGTCCACGGTGACAGATAATCTGTCCCTTGATGCAGAGCTCGAAACACGCAGAGGGAAAGCAGCTACCACGTTTGGCTGACTCATGAAACTCGCATGGGATAACACCAAGCTGACCCTTAGGACTAAAGTGATGGTTTATAAGGTCTGTGTTCTCAGCACCTTGTTGCATGGCTGGGAAACATGGGTGATTTACAGCTAGCAGGAAAAGCAGTTCAATAATTTCCATCTTCGCTGTCTGCGGTACATTATGGGTATATCCTGGCAGGACAAATATCACAAATACGGCAGCCCTCTCAAAGGCAGAGCTCCCAAGTATGTTGGCACTAATGAAACAGCTTCAGTGGATCGGACACATCCCCAAGGATCTACTGCATGGCGAAGTAGCTGGGCCCAGACGACCAGTGGGCCGCACAAAGCTCCGCTTCAAGGATGCTTGCAAGCGTGACATGAAGGCCCTAAATGCAGCACTTGTGGCAGAACCTGCCTCAAGGATTGGCCTTCACAGCCATCAGCAAAGGTACACCAAGAGAAGGCACCCCACATAAATGGATTGTTTGCTGCGTGTCCATCTCTCATAGATGGAAGGATGCCAATCTCTCAACTGTATCTATACCAGTCAAATTTTAACAGGTAAGGATATTTTACAAGGGATCAAAATAAGGGATAATGATTCTGAAAGTCTTTTCAGAGCCTCAGAAGACATCTCAACCCAGTATGGGCCTTTGGCAAGTTTAATATGCAGGGGACTAAAGAGAGACCAGTGAAAAACAATATGGTGGAGCAGCCCAGCATATGATTTTTTTTGTATACAGCCTTGGTCAGACCCCAGGAAGAATATACTGGCTTTAAACCGAGTACAGAGCAGGCTCATCAGGATGATACCGGGCGAAAGGGTTAAATTGAGGGCTTAGGAAGTTGCAAAATTTGGTTTGTGTCCCTTTGAGTGTAGACCATTAAAGGATGATCTAATTGAGGTATTTACATTTTTTTTTTAAGAATTTGACAAGATAGAGAAAATATTTCCTCTGGTGGGAGAGTCAGATCTAGGCTTATGGTGAATGTACTCCAATCGTGCTGCTAGATAGAGTGTGGCAGGATTTGGCCCAACGATGAAAGTACAGCGATATATGTCCTAGTTGGGATAGCGCGTGACTGGGAAGTGATGGTGTTCCCAGACACTTGGTGCCCTTGGATTATAATTTAGAGTTTTAGAGATACAGCACTGAAACAGGCCCTTCAGCCCACCGAGTCTGTACCGACCATCAACCACCCATTTATACTAATCCTACACTAATTCCTTATTCCTACCACATCCCCACCTGTCCCTATATTTCCCTACCACTTACCTATACTAGGGGCAATTTATAATGGCCAATTAACCTAGCAACCTGCAAGTCTTTGGCATGTGGGAGGAAACTGGAGCACCCGGAGGAAACCCACGCAGACACAGGGAGAACTTGCAAACTCCACACAGGCAGTACCCAGAATTGAACCAGGGTCGCTGGAGCTGTGAGGCTGCGGTGCTAACCACTGCGCCGCCCCAAATAATATGCAGGCACATTACTTAGCTCCACCATCAGTCACAGGTTTGAATGAAGAAAACCTTTCATGGGACAAAGAATACCAAGCTGCCTCATTAGCCGTTGCACAAATGAGTGCAGTGACCTGTCTTCAACCACAATTCCAGCTGTTAATCATCCTTGTATAAACTAATTTTCACCTTGACAGTGTGCCCTTTTGTCCTGTGGTTCCTGGAAGTATTGTTCTGGGTTTACTTTCACTACCCTATTCAGTCTTTTATTTAGGTCTTTGAGATCACTCTTTTCAAGCTTATCACTTTAAATCAAATGTCCCTTGCCTGGTTACTAAATTGGGTCAGCAGGTGGATTTATCAAAGGAGATATTTTGAAAAGATTTTTTAAAAGACTCAATGTAAAGCTATGATATGTCAACACATCACCACTTTTCAGGACTGCAATTATAGATTTTTTTTTTAAACATCCAGAAAAAAAACTAATTTTATGCATTTTTTTTTTAGTAAATGCTCAACTTTTAATGTTTGCTTCATTTAAGGACCAGGAAAGATTTCCTCTGGTCACTTTTCAATAAAAAAATCACCCTTTTTGTAGGATGCTTTTAAAATGGTGTTAGTAACAACCACAGGGATTCTTCCAGCTAAGTTTAAAAAATTAAAACAGCTACAAGGAATCCCCTGTCCCCATATAAATGTATTAAATTATATTCCTTCCTTTAAATTCTGCAAAAAAACAAAAAATGCATTAGACCCTGTCCTGCTCAGATTCCCAGAGAAACAGGAAATATTGATCTCAGGCTCTATTAGCAACATGAAAGCTGATGCACTGTAAAGCACAGAGCAAATCACCCATTACAGGGATATCGACTACAACGGAGCTCTGGACTATCATGGTCTCCTTGTGCTCATTGACAGCCAAAAGGAATCAGAGGAATTTTCCAGTTTTTCTTGAATCGGGTATAGGATTCCTTCCCCACAGACTTTTTTTTAAAAACATATAGAACAGCTGGTGCCCCATGACGCTGATCAGAGCAGAATAGTACTTGCCAATGACTCAAAAATAGGGCATTATCTTTAAAGGTATGCTAAAGAGGAAGTTAAAATGCAAAAATGAGGGACCAATGACATTAGATTTTCAGTCTCAAAGTCCCCACATACCAGCTAGCTTACTCAACACGACTCAGAAATAAATTCCATCACCATCTCCTTAAAAAACAAACAATCAAATGATGTTTTAAATACAATATATATTTTGAATTAGCATTCGGTCAGTTTTACAAAGACAATCTTCAAATGTGTTCGGAGTTCCATCTTTCGGGATGATGGGTCAGACGAGTTCTCATATTCAAAAGCTCAGGTCTGTGAAGTTGCTCAAACCCTAGAGTAAATTAAACACAATTAGAAGTCTACGCTAAGTGTTACAGTTTTGCCTTGCTTTCTCAAGCTATGACATGTTCTGCACTATCAGCCCACTAGTACATCGTTCAAGGCTTCATGTGCACGTAGAAAAGGATTTATTTAAAGTTGGAGGGTCAAGTCTGTACAAATATTGACTGTGGTTTTTCAGCCAGTGATTTTGATACATCAATAATGAGGATAATTACAACATGAAGAGCTGTACTAAAGCTGCAATGAATTTTAAGGCAGCCAGCCAGCCAGCAAATTAGCTACCAGTACAAAAAAGTCTTATTAGGAAATTGTAGGACAGCTCTGTGAAGAAGAAAAACTTGCATTTATATATCATGACTGGGTCACCCCAAAGCGCTTTACAAAAAATTAACTACTTTTGGAATGTAGTCACTATTGTAATGCAGGAAACATGGCAGTCAATTTGTGCACAGCAAGCTCCCACAAACTGCAATGTGTTAATGATCAGATAATCTGTTCTTGTGATGATGATTGAGGGATAAATATTGGTCAGGACAGCAGGGATAACTCCCCTGCTCTTCTTTGAAATAGTGCCATGGGATCTTTTACATCTACTCGAAGGGGCAGATGGGGCCTCAATTTACTATCTCTTCTGAAAGATGGCACCTCGACAGTACAGCACCATCAGTACTGCACTGAAGTGTCAGCCTAGATTTTTGTGCTCAAGTCCTGGACCGAGACTTGAACCAACAACTAGCCTACCTACCATGAGTGACAAGGGTACAGTAGTGTACCGGTTACACTACTGGACTAGCAATACAGAGAATGAGTTCAAATCCCACCATGGCAGTTTGAGAATTGGTATTCCGTTTTAATACTCTGGAAATAAAAAGCTGGTATCAGTAAAAGTGAAGCTGTTGGATTGTTGTTAAAAACCCAACTGGTTCACTAATGTACTGCGGGGAAGGAAACCTGCTGTCCTTTCCCAGTCTGGCATGTATGTGACTCCATCCCACATTAATAAAGAACAAAGAACAGTACAGCACAGGAACAGGCCATTCGGCCCTCCAAGCCTGCACCGATCTTGATGCCTTTCTAAACAAAAACCTTCTTCACTTCCGGGGACCATATCCCTCTATTCCCTTCCTATTCATGTATTTGTCAAGATGCCTCTTAAACGTCGCTATCATACCTGCTTCCACCACCTCCCCCCCCGGCAGCAAGTTCCAGGCACTCACCACCCTCTGTGTAAAGAACTTGCCTCGCACATCCCCTCTAAACTTTGCCCCTCGCATCTTAAACCTATTTCCCCTAGTAACTGACTCTTCCACCCTGGGAAAAAGCTTCTGACTATCCACTCTGTCAATGCCACTCATAACTTTGTAAACCTCCATCATGTCACCCCTCCACCTCCGTCGGTCCAGTGAAAACAATCCGAGTTTATCCAACCTCTCCTCATATCTAATGTCCTCCAGACCAGGCAATATCCTGGTAAACCTCTTCTGTACCCTCTCCAAAGCCTCCACATCCTTGAGGTTGACTCTTGCACGTAAGTGTATATAACACAGTAAATAAGGCTGGTGATCTGCAGACAGAAGTCACCACATGGGACTCTTAATATAGTGACAATAACAGAGATCTGGTTCAAAGAGGAGGAGGATCAGGAACTTAGCATTCCTGCTACAATGTATTCAGGAAAGATAGAGAAGGAAAAATAAGGCGGAGGGGAATGGCAGTATTGATCAAAGAAACTACTATGGAGCTGGAGAGGGATTATGTAGTTCAGGAGTCATAAAGAGTCAATTTGGTTAAAATTAAGAAATAGAGGAGCTACTGTGTTTATACTTTAGGCCACCAACTACTGGTAAAGAGATAGAGGGACAAATTACAGAAACATGCAATAACTACAGAGTACTGATAATCAATTGATATTCAATTTTCCTAACATAGACTGGGATAGTAACGGTGAAAGGGCAAAGATGGAGCAGAATTCCTGAAATATGTACAAGAGAATTTTCCTCATCAGTATGTTTCCAGTCCAATGAGGAAGGAAGCAGTACCAGATCTAGTTCTGGGGAATAAAGTGGGGCAAGGGGAGCATAGTTCAGTGGGAGAGCATTTGGGGATCACTGATCATATCATCAGGTTTAGAATAGTCATGGAAAAGGACAGCATACAATTAAGTGCAAAAATACTTAACGGGAGGGCGGCTAACTTCAATGAGTTGAAAAGAGATCTACCCAGGCAAATTGGAATCAAAAAATTAGTAGGCAAAACACCAACTGAACAATTGACTTCAAAGAGAAGGCTCAGGTTCTGAGTAGATGCAGTCCCATGAGGGGTAAAGGAATGGCATCCAAAGCTAGATTTCCCTGGATGACTAAAAAATATATAAATGATAACTATAGAGGCTAAAAAATATAAAGGAAAAGGAAACTTATGATAACTGTAGTCATAACACAGTACAGAACCAAGCTGAAAACAAAGTACAGGAAATCGAAAAAATGAATAGAGGGATAAAGTGCAAGAATGTGGACTGCAGCGGTTCAAGAAGGCAGCTCACCACCACCTTCTCAAGGGCAATTAGGGATGGGTGATAAATGTTGGCCTGGCCAGCGATTCCCACATCCCACGAATGAATAAAAAAAAAATTAGCGGATAATATAAAAGGGAACTCAAAAGTCTTATAAACACAAATAGTAAAAAGGAAGTAAAAAGGAAGGGTGGGCTGATCAGGGACTAAAATAGAGTTATTCGTGCAGAGATAGAGGGCATGACTGAGGTATTAAATCAATACTTTGCATCTCCCTTCACTCAAGAGGAGGATGCCGGCAATGTAGCAGTCAAGGAGAAGGCAGGAGTAATATTGAATAGCATAAAATAGATAAAGAAAATGTACTTAAAAGGTTAGGAGTCCTCAAAGTAAAAAAGCCACCTGGTCTGGATGGGATTCACCCAGGTTACTGAGGGAAATAAGATTGGAAATTGTGGAGCATCTGGCCACAGTTTTGCAATACCCCTTGGATATGGGGCCATGCCAGAGGACTGTAAATATTACAACCCTTAAAAGAGGAATACCCAGCAACCACAGGCCATTCAATTTAACACTGATGGTGGGGGAACTTTTGAGATATATTATTCTGGGACAAAATTAATTGGCAGTTGGAAATATATGGGCTAATAAATGAAAGTCAGCGCGGATTTGTTAAAGGCAAATTGTGGCTCACAAACTTGATTGAGATCTTTGATGAAACAACGAAGAGGGTCGATAAAGGTGGTGCAGTTGATGTGATGTGCATGAACTTTCAAAAAGTATTTGACAAAGCACCACATAATAGACTTAAGCAAAATTCAAGCTCATGGGATTCAAAGGCAGTGGCAGAATGGCTACAAAATTGGCCAAGGGACAGAAAGCAGGTAGTAATTGTAAACAGTTGTTCTTCAGACTAGAGGGAGGTATAAAGTAGTGTTCCTCAGGCAATCAGTATTAGGACCATTGCTGTTTTTGATGCATATAAATGACCTGGACTTGGGTATAAGTGGCATAATTGCAAAGCTTGTATATGCCACAAAACTTGGAAATAGGGTAAGGAACATAGTAACAGACTTCAGGAGGACATAGACTGGTGAAATGAGCGGACTCAAGGCAGATGGAATTTAATGCTGTGAAGTGATATATTCTGGTAGGAAGAATGAGGAGAGGCAACATAAACTAAATGGTACAATGTTAAGTGGTTGCAGAAATGGAGAGACCTGGGGTATATGTGCACAAAGCTTTGAAGGTAGCAGAACAAGTTGAGAAGGCTGTTAAAAAGCATATGGGATCCTTGGCTTTATAAACAGAGGCATAGAGCACAAAAGCAATGAAGTTATGCTAAACCTTTATAAGACACTGGTTAGGCCTCAGCTGGAGTATTGTATTCAATTCTGGCACCACACTTTAAGGTCCTAACATCCCATAGAGAGGGTGCAGAAGAGATTTACTAGAATGGTACCAGGGGAAAGGAACTTCAGTTATGTGGAGAGACTGAAGAAGCAGGGGTTGTTCTCCTTAGAACAGAGAAGGTTAAGAGAAGGTCTGATAGTGGTGAATGGTTTCATAGCATTCTTTATTGGATTTCTTGGTGACTATCTTACACTGATGGTCTCTAGTTATGCTCTTCCCTAGAAGAGGAAACATTCTCTCTGTATCCACTCTATCAAAATCTTTCATAATTTTAAAGACCTCGACTAGGCCACCCAAGGAAAAGAGACCCAGCCTGTCAATCCTTTCCTGATGTGTATACCCAAGCATTTCTGGTATCATCCTTGTAAATCTTCTCTGCATCTTCTTCAGTGCCTCTATATCCTTTCTAGAATATGGTTTCAATAGAATAAATGAGAAGAATCTGTTTCTAATGGCAGAAGGGTCAGTAACCAGATGACACAGATTTAAGGTGATTGGCAAAATGAGAGGCAACAAGAGGGATTTTTTTTTTAAACTTGCAGTGAATTTGAGCTGGAACACAAGGCCTGAAAGGATGGTGGAAGCAGATTCAGTAGTAACATTTAAGGGAGAACTAAATAAATACTTGAAGGGAAAATGTTTACAATTATATGGGGGAAGAACAGGGGATTAGTTGGATAGCTCTACCAAAAATGCTGGCATAGGCACGACGGGCCAAATAGGCTCCTTCTGTGCTGTATCATTCTATGATTATAACTGCTTACAATAACCCTCCCAATGGCTCACTGTGCACATGGAAGTTCTGAGGTTCTATCCTGGGTTGTTGTCAAATTAAGTGATCTGACCACTAAAATTGGTCCTTTCCCGTGGCCAGGAAATAGGAAGGGCAGGGGGTGGAGAAATGAGTCCCCAGGAAGGGTAGTGACTTGCACGATTTACAAGAGGGCTGAGGACACTCAACACTGCAGAGCAACATTAGTCACGGTCTCCAGGAGAGGAGAACTCTAGGGGAGAAAGGAAACATTTCAGCTTCACACTTGAACTTTAAGCACATATTTTGTAAAAGAAAAGTTCTATGTTAGATAAGAGAGCAGATGATTAATGATAGAGGAAAAAAATGTCCAATACCTACCCCACATCAAGAGCTAAAGGGAGTCTATGGTCGCATTTAATACAAATTCACAATTAAATTCACTATTCTGTCATGCCTCAAAATCCATCTTCTTAGTAAAAGCAACTAACTTCTTATTAAATAACATCACAATGGTGAGGGCATGCTCGGAGGCACAGAACCCTTGTAACATTTCAAAAGGGAATTAAATACCTGCTCGAGCAGGAGCGGTGGATTAGACTGGGTGGCTCATATGGAGAAAATTACAGATATGATGGGCCAAATGGGCTGTTTCCGGCTGCAACATTCTATGGCTCAAACGCCTTTTGTAAATAAAGTGCATTCCCACACCATTGTGCTAATAAGTTCAGTATGCTGCATTTTGTTTCTGAAAGAAAATAAATCTGAATTGGGAGAATTTTCCCCATACTAACCACCCAAGCAGGACAGCACAGTGCAGTACTTACACATTATTCTTTTGGCTTGGTAACTTTGACATTTACGTCTCCCGCTTTCTTGGCCTCCGCTTGATACTGGGGTTTTAGAGCTGCCCGCACTGCTTGTGCGCAGATCCGAGAGTACTGAATGTAACTGGGGGAGAAAATAATCAAAATGATCCTTGAGTTCTTGGCTCAAATGTAATGCAAGGGCTTAGCCACAGAAATGCTGCATCTAACAAAGATTTGGAGCTTCGGCATAACTATAAACCTTTAAAGGCAAACTTCTGGGCTCCAAACGTTTCACTGTGTAGGGTTAATCACTTTCATCCCTTGTTCACTTGTTCCACTGGGACAAAAAGGCAAACTTAACTGGAACGGCGGGAGCAGTCAGGTGCAAAAAAAAAAATTTGATTTTACCCTAGCAAAAAATTTTTCAAGATTGATCTTCCCCAGTTTTGATTTTTGGTATATTTCTACATAAAATTAAGGAACAATGATTTTCATTTTTTTTTAAATTTATCTCTAGCTTGGTAGTTTTTAAATAAGGTAGTATTTCTTTTGATCTCATTCTTCCAGAATATTAACGCCACGCAAAACAGCAGCTTGCTGCTTATTAAATGGGTCCAGTATCCTAGCTTCAACAGCCCTCAATAGCAACCCATCCCAGCTGGAAGTGCAATCATTGTAGCCAGGACAAGTCACAATTACAACAAAAACCTCTTCAGCTTATGTACATACAAAACTGAGACAGGAAAACATCAGCCTTCCCCTCAGGTGCTTTATCAAATCCCCAAGAAATGTTATCATTTGGCTCGTTTAATGTATTCATAACACAATAGAAGACAGAAAATGTACCTGTTGTTACTATACTTGGGACATTTTGTTAACACACACAATGGCTCAGTGGTAACACTCTCGCCTCCAAATCAGAAGGTTCTAGATTCAAGTCCCACTCTACAGACTTGTGCACATAATCCAGGCTGGCATCCAGTGCAGCACTGTCAGAGATGCCACCTTTTGGACAAGATGCTAAACTGAGGCTTCGTCTGCCCTCTCAGATGGGCATAAAAAATTTCACGGCGCTACCTCAAAGAAGAGCAGAGGACTTTTCCCTGGCTAATACTTACCCTGCAACATCGGTAAAATAAAAAGAAAAAATGCTGGAACCACTCAGCAGGTCTGGCAGCATCTGTGGAAAGAGAAGCAGTTCCGAAGAATGGTCACTGACCCGAAACGTTAACTCTGCTTCTCTTTCCACAGATGCTGCCAGACCTGCTGAGTGGTTCCAGCATTTCTTTTCATTTCAGATTTCCAGCATCCGCAGTATTTTGCTTTTATTACATTGGTAAAATAGGTTATCTGGTTATCACATTGCCATTTGTGGGAGCATGCTGTCTTTCCTGCATTACAACAATGACTAGATTGCTAAAGTCTTTAAACAACTGTAAAGCACTTTGGGACATCCTAACATCTTGAAAGGCGCCATATAAATGCAGTCTTTTCTTCTTTGTTGAATACTCAATCACCAAGAACTCCTCTGACAAGCAACAAAACTGTAACCAGCCCTAATCTCATCCTATTATGCAGCTTGTAGTTCTCTCTTCAAACACAACTCACATTTTAAAGGGCAAAAGCTTCATCACCTGGGCAGTAACTGGATTGCCTGCCCTTTATGGAACCCACTTGATTTTCACTGCATTGATTTCAACTGTATGTTAATTAGGTGAGTTCTATAAAAAGGGTGGACAATCTGCATTCTTCCACATTATTGCCCAGGCAGCAAAGCTAAAAATTATCCACAATGCCGCATGATAAATTAATAGAAAACACCCAGCATTAGGACTGGGCAGAAGTTAAAAAATTCAGAGAGGCCTCATACCGCACACTCAAAAGCAGCTTTTGCATTCATACAGCATAAGAGGTCCAAAAAACCCCCACAAACTACCAAGATAACACTTGCGTGGCTTTAAAAACCCCTCCAACACTTTACCAATACCAAGATATAGAACTCCCTACAGAATGTCTCTCCTACTGGAAGCAAAACAGATTAAACTTTAACCCTAAATCTTTTGCACGTCACCATCACATCTCAAGTAAACCATTGGGTCTTCCTAGATGACCGAACCAAGATGGGCACCAAGGTACGCCTCACCCCTAATTATCTTGCAATTGCATGATTTTTTTCCCATATTCTCTGACCCAAGATATACTACCAGTCTCTGCAATGCTAACATTCTTTCCCCACTGTCACTTTTGTGCTACATTAGTTTGCGACTCAGTTAAACAATGCGGTACTCTTTCCCCTCAGCCATTCACTTGGCTTTGCATGACTACACTCCCGCTAATAAAAGCGCCCAGTAAACACTCACACATAGCCCTGACTGGCTAAGACAGAACCAGAGCATCCTCTAAGTTGCTGTCCAGTTCACCTAGCTTAGAAGCTGCTATAGGCAAGCACACATTTCCAAAACTTGCTGACTCCAGGGATGAAGACTGTTCTTTGTAATGGTGTGGGACCAATATGAGGATGTTTCCCCTGTCTCGCAGGTCAGGTTTCTGTTTCCCTCCAAAGAAGAAGTTACACCAATTCAGCTTGGCCTAAAACACTTCACAATCAAATGCCTTTGAACATCTCTGCTCTTCTTACAAGTAGTGCGATGGGATCTTTTAAGTCCACCTGAGAAGATAGACTTGGTATATAACATCTTATCTGAAAGATTCCCCTCAATAGGACACTGCAATGCAATCTAGGTTATGGGTTGAAGTGAAGCTTGACATCACAATCTGCTGACTCAAGAGGGGAGTGTGCTACCGACTGAGCCACAGCTAACACCTTCATTACTGAGACAGAACAGCTCAGCCATATCTACGCTTTGACTGTGAATGTTGCACTACCTTCACCATTAAGTTTCGCCACTAGTCTAATGGCTTGGGGATATCTATTTTAATTTAGTGGGGACCAACATACACATACAAAGGGAACCTTCAACAATGGGTCTCTACTTCTTCTGTAGAAATAACTACATGGAACCTACATTATACAATGGTACAATGATGGTTCAAAGAGGAGTGCAGGAGGGCATACCAGGAGCAGCACCAGGCATACCTCAAAATGAGGTGTCAACCTGGTGGAGTGACAACCCAGGGTTACCTGCATGCCAAACAGTGTAAGCAGCATGCGATAGACAAAGCTAAGCGATCCCATAACCAATGGATCAGATCTAAGCTGTGCAGTCCTGCCACATCCAGTCATGAATGATGATGGACAATTAAACAACTAACTGGAGGAGGTGGCTCCACAAATATCCCCATCCTCTGATAGGATAGCCAGCACAACAGTGCAAAGATATGGCTGAAGCATTTGCAACAATCTTCAGCCAGAAGTGCCGAGTTGATGATCCATCTCAGCCTCCTCCTGAACTCCCCAGCATGACAGATACCAAACTTCAGCCAATTCAATTCACTCCAAGTGATATCAAGAAACGACTGAAGGCACTGGATATTGCAAAGGCTACGGGCCCTGACAATATTTCAGCAATAGTACTGAAGACTTGTGCTCCAGAACTTGCCGCGCCCCTAGTCAAGCTGTTCCAGTACAGCTACAACACTGGCATCTGCCCAGCAATGTGGAAAATTGCCAGGTATGTCCTATACACAAAAAGCAGGACAAATCCAACCCAGCCAATTACCGCCCTATTAGTCTACTCTCCATCATCAGTAAAGTGATGGAAGGTGTCATCAACAGTGCCATCAAGCGGAACTTACTTAGCAATAACCTGCTCAGTGATGCTCAGTTTGGGTTGCGCCAGGGCCACTCAGCTCCAGACCTCATTCCAGCCTTGGTTCAAACATGGACAAAAGAGCTGAACTCAAGAGGTGAGGTGAGAGTGACTGCCCTTGACATCAAGGCAACATTTGATCGAGTATGAACAAAGAACAGTACAGCACAGGAACAGGCCATTCGGCAATCCAAGCCTGCGCCGATCTTGATGCCTGTCTAAACTAAAACCTTCTACACTTCCGGGGACCGTATCCCTCTATTCCCACCCTATTCATGTACGGCATCAAGGAACCCTAGCAAAACTGGAGACAATGGGAATCGGGGGGAAACTCTCTGCTGGTTGAAGTCATACCTTGCACAAAGGAAGATAGTTGTGGTTATTGGAGGTCAATCATCTCAGCTCCAGGACGTCACTGCAGGACTTCCTCAGGGTAGCGTCCTAGGCCCAACCATCTTCAGCTGTTTCATCAATGACCTTCCTTCAATCATAAGGTCAGAAAAGGGCACCATTCGCGACTCCTCAGATACTGAAGCAGTCCGTGTAGAAATGCAGCAAGACCTGGACAATATCCTGGCTTGGGCTGATAAGTGGCAAATAACATGCGCGCCACAAAAGTGCCAGGCAATGACCATCTCAGGCAAGAGAGAATCTAACCATCCCCTCTTGACATTCAACGGCATTACCATCGCTGAATCCCCTATCAATATGCGGGGGGGTGGTGAGTGGGCGGTGGGGGGCAGTTACCATTGACCAAAAGCTGAACTGCAATAGCCATATAAATACTGTGGCTACAAGAGCAGGTCAGAGGCTTGGAATCCTGCGGCGAGTAACTCACTTCCTGACTCCCCAAAGCCTGTCCACCATCTACAAGGCACAAGTCAGGAGTGTAATGGAATACTCTCCATTTGTCTGGATGAATGCAGCTCCAACAACACTCAAAAAGCTGGACACCATCCAGGACAAAGCAGCCAGCTTGACTGGCACCACATCTGCCACCTTCAACATTCACTCCCTCCATCACCAGCACACAGTGGCAGCAGTGTGTACCATCGACAAGATGCACTGCAGCAATGCACCAACGTTCCTTCGACAGCACCTTCCAAACCCGTGACCTCTAACAACTAGAAGGACAAGGGCAGCAGATACATGGGAACACCACCACCTGTCAGTTCCCCTCCAAAGCACACAACATCCTGACTTGGAACTTTATCGCCATTCCTTCACTGTCACTGGGTCAAAATCCTGGAACGCCCACCCTAACAGCATTGTGGGTGTACCTACCCACATGGACTGCAGCGGTTCAAAAAGGCAGCTCACCACCACCTTCTCAAGGGCAATTAGGGATGGGCAATAAATGCTGGCCTAGCCAGCGATGTCCACATCCCAGGAATGAATTATTTAAAAATTGACCAGGTTAACTACAAATTTCTTTAAAGCTTCCTCCACTGGCACCTTTCACCCTCCTGGAGAAACTGGTACCCAAAGGTGCTGAACTCCTCACTCTCGTGGGGCAACTGGCGCCCACAGGTACGACACACCAGTGCCGATCTGTATTTAACGCTGGACCGGGTAATAACTCTCATGGTCGCTGTGTATGGGCCGGGCCAGTGTCTGCATCACTTCCCCAATGGAACTATCAATGAGAATGAGGCCGCCTGCAATAACCTCCAGTCCGGACCGCCAATTCCATGCATGCTCCCGGGGGATGTAAGGGACGCCAGGCCACTTTCGGCCTGGTCCCAGGTCACAACGCAGCCCAATTCCCAAGCCCCCATCCCCGACCTTGAGTTGTACCTCAGCCCAGCCTGCCTCCAGAACGCCACCATTTTCACTTTGCTCCTTTCACCGTCTCGGCAAAGATGGCGCCCAACAGCAGGCGAGCCGATAACAGTCAGCCAATCAACGAATAATTGGAAAGATTAACCAATCAGCGAACAAAGCAATGACGGAATAACCAATCATATTGCAGCATTACAGCAGCAATGACCAATTGGTTATCAGGAAACTGCTGACCATTCACAGCATGCAGAATACAGCCAATCATAGAGAAGCATTAGAAACTCCCTTCAGATATTGTCCAATCAGGCAGGGACCAATTCCAACCGAAAAGTGGGCTGAACCCTGAGAGAAGGACAATGTCACCCAGGTTAATGTCAGCCCAGGAATACAAAATCAGGGTGAACCCAAAGATGTTTTATCATTACATTAAGAGTAAGAGAATAACTAAGGAAAGAGTAGGGCCCATAAAAGACTAAAAGGGTTACCTTTGTGTGGGGGCAGAAGATTTTGGTTTGGTTTTTTATATTTTTATTTTTAGAGATACAGCACTGAAACAGGCCCTTCGGCCCACCGAGTCTATGCCAACCAACAACCACCCATTTATACTAACCCTACAGTAATCTCATATTCCCTACCACCTATCTACACTAGGGGCAATTTACAACAACCAATTTACCTATCACCTGCAAATCTTTGGCTGTGGGAGGAAACCGGAGCACCCGGCGAAAACCCACGCGGTCACAGGGAGAACTTGCAAACTCCACACAGGCAGTACCCAGAATCGAACCCAGGTCCCTGGAGCTGTGAGGCTCCAGTGCTAACCACTGCACCACTGTGCTGCCCTGAATTAATACTTTGCATTTGTCTTCACAAAAGAGGGGGACAATGCAGATATGGAAGTTACGGAAGAGGGGTGTGAAGTATTGAATGTCATAAACATAGGGAGAGAGGAAGTATTAATGGGATTAGCATTCTTGAAAGTTAATAAATCAACAGGGCCAGGTGAAATGTACCGCAGGCTGTGAAAAGAAGCAAGAGAGGAAATATCAGAAGGTCTGACCATCATTTTCCAGTCCTCACTGGATACAGGTGTGGTGCCGGAGGATTGGAGAACTCCTAACGTGAGACCTCTGTTTAAAAAGGGAGTGAGGGATAGACCGAATAATTACAAGCCAGTCAGTCTAACCTTGGTAGTGGGCAAATTATTGGAATCTATTTTGAGGGACAGGATAAACTGTCACTTAGAAAGGCACAGATTAATCAAGGATAGTCAGCATGGATTTGTTAAGGGAAGATCTTGTTTGACCAACTTAATTGAATTTTTTGAAGTAACAAGGAAGATAGATGAGGGTAGTGCAGTTGATGTGGTCTACATGGAATTTATCAAGGCTTTTGGCAAGGTCCCACATGCAGACTGGTTAAAAAAAATCCGATGGGATCCAGGGAAATGCAGCAAGATGGATACAAAATTGGCTCAGTGGCAGGAAACAAAGGGTAATTGTTGACAGGTGTTTTTGCGACTGGAGGGCTGTTTCCAGTGGTGTTCCCACAAGGTTCAGTACTGGGTCCCCTGCTTTTTGTGGTATATATTAATGATTTGGACGTAAACATAGGGGGCATAATCAAAAGGTTTGCAGATGACACAAAGACTTGCCGTGTGGTAGATAACGAGGAGGATAGCTGTAGGCTGCAGGAAGATATTGATGGTCTGGTCAGATGGATGGGAAGTGGCAAATGGAATTCAGTGTGAAGTGATGCAGTTGGGGAGGTCAACCAAGGCAAAGGAATACATGATTAATGGGAAAATACTGAGAGGTGTAGAGGAAATGAGGGGCCTTGGAGTGAATGTCCACAGATCCCTGAAGGTAGCAGGACAGGTCGATAAGGTGGTTAAGAAGGCATATGGAATCCTTTATTTGCCGAGGTACAGAATATAAGAGTCATAGAGTTATACAGCACAGAAACAGGACCTTCGGCCCATTGTGTCCGTGCCAGCCATCAAGCACCTATCTATTTTAATCCCATTTTCCAGTACTTGGCCCATAGCCTTGTATGCTATGGCATTTCAAGTGCTCATCTAAATACTTCTTAAAGTTTACGAGGGTTCCTGCCTCTACCACCCTTTCAGGTAGTGTGTTCCAGATTCCAACCACCCTCTGGGTGAAAAGATTTTTCCTCAAATCCCCTCTAAACCTTCTGCCCCTTACCTTAAATCTATGCTCCCTGGTTATTAACATCTCCACTAAGGGAAAAAGTTTCTTCCTATCTACCTTATCTATGCCCCTCATAATTTTGTATAAAACTCAATCAGATCCCCCCTCAGCCTTCTCTGCTCTAAGGAAAACAACTCTAGCATATCCAGTCTCTCTTCATAACCGAAATGCTCCAGCCCAGGCAACATCCTGGTGAATCTCCTCTGCACCCTCTCCAGTGCAATCAGATCCTTCCTACAGTGTGGCAACCAGAACTGTACACAGTACTCTAGCTGTGACCTAACTAGCATTTTATACAGCTCCATCATAACCTCCCTGCTCTTATATTCTATATCTTGGCTAAAAAAGGCAAGTATCCCATATACCTTCCTAACCAACTTATCTATCTGTGCTTCTGCCTTCAGTGATTTCTGGACAAGTACACCAAGGTCCCTCTGACCCTCTGTACTTCCTAGGGTCCTACCATCCATCGTATATTCCCTTGCCTTGTTAGTCCTCCCAAAATGGATCACCTCACACTTCTCAGGATTAAATTCCATTTGCCACTGCTCTGCCCATCTTACCAGCCCATTTATATCGTCCTGTTGTATAAGGCTTTCGTCCTCAGTATTTACGCCACCACCAATTTTCGTGTCATCTGTGAACTTACTGACAATACCGCCTAGCCTAGATTCATGTCTAAATCATTAATGTGCACTACAAACAGCAGCGATCCCTGCGGTACACGACTGGTCACAGGCTTCCAATCACAAAAACAACCCTCGACCATCACCCTCTGCCTCCTGCCACAAAGCCAATTTTGGATCCAATTTGCCAAATTGCCCTGGATCCCATGGACTCTTAGCTTCTTGACCAATCTCCCATGCGGGACCTTATCAAAAGCCTTACTGAAGTCCATGTAGACTACATCAACTGCTTTACCCTCATCTACACACCTAGTCAACTCCTCGAAAAATTCAATGAAATTTGTTAGACATGATCTCCCCCTGACAAAGCCATGCTGACTATCCTTGATTAATCCCTGCCTCTTCAAGTGGAGATTAATCCTGTCCCTCAGAATTTTTTCCAATAGTTTCCCTACCACTGATGTTAGACTCACTGGCCTGTAATTACCTGGTTTATCCCTGCTACCCTTCTTGAATAATGGTACCACATTCGCTGTCCTCCAGTCCTCTGGCACCTCTCCTGTGGCCAGAGAGGATTTGAAAATTTGTGTCAGAGCACCTGCAATCTCCTCCCTTGCCTCACATAGCAGCCTGAGATACATCTCATCTGGGCCTGGGGTTTATCCACTTTTAAGCCCGCTAAAACGGCTAATACCTCCTCCCTTTTCATCCTAATTTGTTCAAGTATATCACAATTCCGCTCCCTGATCTCTACACCTACATCATCCTTCTCCATAAACAGGCTCCAGAAGCTGGCTGAGCGTGTCTACCCTGAGGCACAGTGTGGTTTTCGAGCAGAGAAATGCCGTGAACAACAGATGCCCCTCTACGTTGCTTTCATTGATCTCACCAAAGCCTTTGACCTCGTCAGCAGAAGTCATCTCTTCAGACTACTGGAAAAGATTGGATGCCCACCAAAGCTACTAAGTATCATCACCTCATTCCATGACAATATGAAAGGCACAATTCAGCATAGCGGCACCTCATCAGACCCCTTTCCAATCCTGAGTGGCGTGAAACAAGGCTGTGTTCTCGCACCTACACTGTTTGGGATCTTCTTCTCCCTGCTGCTCTCACATGCATTCAAGTTCTCAGAAGAAGGAATTTTCCTCCACACAAAATCAGGTGGCAGGTTGTTCAACCTTGCCCGTCTAAAAGCGAAGACCAAAGTACGGAAAGTCCTCATCAGGGAACTCCTCTTTGCTGACGATGCTGCATTAACATCTCACACTGAAGAGTGTCTGCAGAGACTCATCAACAGGTTTGCGGCTGCCTGCAATGAATTTGGCCTAACCATCAGCCTCAAGAAAACGAACATCATGGGAAAGGACGTCAGAAATGCCCCATCTATCAATATCGGCGACCACACTCTGGAAGTGGTTTAAGAGTTCACCTACCTAGGCTCAACTATCACCAGTAACCTGTCTCTCGATGCAGAATTAAACAAGCGCATGGGAAAGGCTTCCTCTGCTATGTCCAGACTGGCCAAGAGAGTGTGGGAAAATGGCGCACTGACACAGAACACAAAAGTCCAAGTGTATCAAGCCTGTGTCCTCAGTACCTTGCTCTACGGCAGTGAGGCCTGGACAACGTACATCAGCCAAGAGCGACGTCTCAATTCATTCCATCTTCGCTGCCTCCGGAAAATCCTTGGCATCAGGTGGCAGGACTGTATCTCCAACACAGAAGTCCTTGAGGCGGCCAACATCCCCAGCATATACACCCTACTAAGCCAGTGGCACTTGAGATGGCTTGGCCATGTGAGCCACATGGAAGATAGCAGGATCCCCAAGGACACATTGTACAGCGAGCTTGTCACTGGTATCAGACCCACCGGCCGTCCATGGCTCCGCTTTAAAGACATCTGCAAACGCGACATGACGTCCTGTGACATTGATCACAAGTCGTGGGAGTCAGTTGCCAGCGATCGCCAGAGCTGGTGGGCAACCATAAAGGCGGGGCTAAAGTGTGGCGAGTCGAAGAGACTTAGCAGTTGGCAGGAAAAAAGACAGAAGCGCAAGGAGAGAGCCAACTGTGTAACAGCTCCGACAACCAATTTTATCTGCAGCACCTGTGGAAGAGTCTGTCAGTCTGGAATTGGCCTTTATAGCCACTCCATGCGCTGCTGCACAAACCACTGACCACCTCCAGGCGCTTCCCCATTGTCTCTCGAGATAAGGAGGCCAAAAAAGAAGAAGAAGAAGAAGAAACCTCCTCCCTTTCCATCCTAATTTGTTCAATTTTATCACAATCCCCCACCCTGATCTCTACACTTACATCATCCTTCTCCATAGTGAACACAGATGAAAAGTAATCATTTAAAACCTCACCCACGTCCTCCGGCTCCACACACAGATTGCCACTTTGGTCCTTAATGGGCCCTACTCATTCCCTGGTTATCCTCCTGCCCTTAACATACTTATAAAACACTTTGGCATATTCCTTTATCTTGCCCACCAGTGTTTATTCATGTCCCTTCTTCGCTTTCCTAATTACTTTTTTAAGTACCCCCCAATACCTTCTATACTCCTCTAGGGCCTCTGCTGTTTTCAGCACTCTGAATCTGCCATAAGCCTCCTTTTCTTTCCTTATCCAATCCTCTATATCCCTTGACATCCGGGGTTCCCTGGACTTGTTGGTCCTATCCTTCACCTTTACGGGTACATGTTGGCCCTGAACTCTCACTATTTCCTTTTTGATTGACTCCCACTGGTCTGATATAGACTTTCCTACAAGTAGCTGCTCCCAGTCCACCTTGGCCAGTTCCTGTTTTATCATATTGAAATCAGCCTTCCCCCAATTCAGTACCTTTATTTTCAGTCCATCTTTGTCCTTTTCAATAACTAACTTAAATCTTACAGGGTTGTTGTCACTATCCCCGAAATGCTCCCCCACTGACACTTCGACCACTTGTCCGGCTTCATTCCCTAAGATTAGGTCCAGTACTGCCCCTTCTCTTGTTGGACTTTCTACGTGCTGGCTCAAAAAGCTTTCCTGGATGCACTTTAAGAATTCCGCCCGCTTTAAGCCTTTTGCGCTAAGTCTATCCCAGTTAATATTGGGGAAGTTGAAATCCCCTACTATTATTACCCTATTATTTTTACACCTCTCTGAGATTTGCCTACATATGTGCTCCTCTATCTCTCCCTGACTGTTTGGTGGCCTGTTGTACACTCCCAGCAAAGTGATGGCCCCCTTTTTGTTTTCAAGTTCTACACATATGGCTTCATTTGAGGAACCTTTTAAGATATCATCCCTCCTTACTGCAGTAATTGACTCCTTGATCAATAGTACAACGCCTCCTCTTTTACACCCCCCACCCCCGTGACGCCTGAAGATTCTATACTCTGTCAAATTGAACTGCCAGTCCTGCCCTTCCCTCAACCATGTCTCTGTGATAGCAATAACATCATATTCTCATGTGTTAATCAATGCACTCAATTCATCTGCCTTACTTGTAAGAATCCTTGCATTAAAATAGATGCAATCCAGCCTTGCATTATTCACTTGTGCCTTAACAGGTCTATATTTGCTCTGTCTTCCAGACTGACTTAGTTTCTCTTCTATATTTGGCTGTGCCTCACCCCCTATTGTACCTCCACTCTGTATCCCATCCCCCTACCAAATTAGTTTAACCCTCCCCCCACCCACCCCCCAAAAGCACTAGCAAACCTCCCAGGACAGAGATGTGAGCATGAGGGCAGGGGGGAGTGTGGAAATTGCAAGCAACCGGAAGCTCAGGGTCTTGCTTGCGGACTGAGCGGAGGTGTTCCGCAAAGCGGTCATCCAGTCTGCATTTGGTCTCCCCAATGTAGAGGAGACCACATTGTGAGCAGCGAATACAGTATACTACATTGAAAGAAGTACAAGTAAATCGCTGCTTCACCTGAAAGGAGTGTTTGCTGTCATGCTCACATCTCTGTCCTAGGATTGCGGCAGTGTTCCAGTGAACAACAACGCAAGCTCGAGGAACAGCATCGATTTACCGATTAGACACACTACAGCCTGCCGGACTGAACATTGAGTTCAATAATTTCAGAGAGCTCCATTTTACTTTTATTTTCAGTTATTCTTTCTTTTTCATTTAAAAAAAATTTTTTTTTGCGTTTAGTTTATTTTATTTCATCTTAGTTTGTTCAGTTTGCTTACCCACTGTTTTTTTTCATGTTTGTACTTGCGGCTGTTCAATTTTCAGTCTGTTAACACCCTATCTGTACTAATACTTTGTCTTTCAACACACCATTAACATATTGTTTGCCTTTGCTCCACGACCTTCTGGTCAGCTATTCTGTGACCTTGTCCTATTTACACCTTCTCCTTTGTTATCT
This sequence comes from Heterodontus francisci, assembly GCF_036365525.1. Lineage (NCBI taxonomy): Eukaryota > Metazoa > Chordata > Chondrichthyes > Heterodontiformes > Heterodontidae > Heterodontus > Heterodontus francisci. The sequence continues at coordinate 26,751,681 of NC_090386.1, read as the reverse complement.
CTTGCCCCACCCCCGCTTTACTTGCTTATAACCTTTTATATTTCTAATATTTGCTAGTTCTGAAGAAGGGTCACTGACCTGAAACGTTAACTCTGCTTCTCTCTCCACAGATGCTGCCAGACCTGCTGAGTATTTCCAGCATTTCTTGTTTTTATTTCAGATTTCCAGCATCCGCAGTATTTTGCTTTTATTATGGTTATGAATACTGCAGCTGAAAGTCTTTTCAGCAATGGGCTTTGTGAAAGGAATAACGCAGTGATTGATGAAATGTTACAAAATCTTGGCTGATCAGCCAAACTGCAAATTGACAACTGCCTTGGCATGGACAGTCATGTGAAGAATTCACTTCAGATGGTTGGAGGATTAAGTCCCTGTCAATTGGTCTATTGGAGGAATCCCAAATTGCCTTCTGTACTGTGTGCCAGTCCTCCTGGTCTAGAAGGTACTATAATTAGTTGAATTTTTTCTGCACATTTGAATATTTTACATGCAGGGAGATGAGCTTTCATCAAGGCTGAAGTCTCTGAGAAAATATGCAGAGCTCTGAGGCATCGTATAAGGCCATCTGAGGTGGAGTTTAGTTTAGAGATTTGGTCTATAATAAAAGAGAGGGTAATAGGGAATGGAAGGGCCCTGGTAAGGTAATTGGTCAGGATGTTAAAACAGTAGTTAGCAAGCATGGAAATCAAACTGTTAAGCTTCATTCTTCACGATTAATCGGGGTTGATTGTGAAATCTCAGAATCTGAGCAGCTGATAGAAGGAGAAGAGGCACCTTGTACCTCAAATACTCATGTGTTTTGTGATGAAGGTCCTGAGGCGCAGGTAGATCAAGAGTTGGATAGTAATGTAACTGATCTTGATTGTCATGCAGGCCCCCACCTGCCAAGAATGAGGCACATTAATTTTTCCACATGGACATTAAACTTCAAATTGTTTCTGGAAGAAAAGAGGGCCTATTACAAAGAATTGCCAGGTCTCTAGCTGGAAAGACATTTTTGCATACTAGCAGACAGTGTTGGAACAAAGGAACCAGTCCCTGCTCCCAATACACAGAATGGACATAGTCAAACCAATTTAGTCACATGACTAACCAGCTGTTGCAGAGTTTTGAACTGAGAGTTTTAAATTGGAGAAAACAGTGTTTTGAGGGCAGAAAGCCCCTGGATAGAGAACATCTGTCATCTGCCTGCTCCCATCTCTTTCTCACGGAACTGAAAACCACTGAAGACATATGAACCCCAAGAGAGAAAAGTCTCCCACAGTGAACAAGGTTTAAGGAGAATGCTGGGCCCCAATGAAAAGCAAGATCAACCTACAAAACGACTCTACAGTGAGCTCGAAGAACCATAACAAACTCTTCAAATATTATCTCAAACCTTTCTGCTATTTTTCTTCTCTTTTCTATCTCTATTTGCATGTGCATATCGCGTATGGACGCGTCGTGTATCCATAGGTGTTAACGGAATTAGAGTTTAAGTTTTAATAAATTTTACTTTTCTTTAAACCTAAGAAAGCCTGTTTGTGCTCATTTCTTTGCCAAATAATTGGAAAGCAGTGAACAAGGATTCACCAAGGGGGAGCTCAAAACATGGTTTGTTTAAAATTAAATCCTGTTACAGTAAGACCAGGTGAAGGCTGAAAGGGACCCGAGACACCTTTCTCACCTGGTCGTAACAATGATGCTCAGAAAAGAGTTTTCGCATCCAACTGCCTCGAGTAGGTACTCGGTGACATATGTTCCAGAGGGGTCTGGTAAATGGAGGGATGCAACAATTGTGGGGCATGCAGGAAAATCTACAGGCAAGTTTAAATATTGATTAACTGTTCAAGATGATGGCCAAGAAGCAAGGTCCATGGACTGGCAGAATGGGGTGAAAGAGTGGAGGATAATAAGGCGCAGTGCAAGTTTTGATTATGGATCAGGAAGTGACTCTTGTGTAAGGAAGCGATCACGTACTGGAGAAAAAAACCTCCAATAAAGTGCGAGGAAGATCTTCGAGCAGTAATTCCAAAAGTCATCCAATTGCTAATAGAGGCCATAGTATGAACAGATTCCACAATGAAACGAAGGCTAGAGAGCAGTCTCGGAATAGAACTAGAAGCAGAACTCCTCATGATTGTAGAACATAGAACATAGAATAGAACATTACAGCGCAGTACAGGCCCTTCGGCCCTCGATGTTGCGCCGACCTGTGAAACCATCTGACCTACACTATTCCATTTTCATCCATATGTCTATCCAATGACCACTTAAATGCCCTTAAAGTTGGCGAGTCTACTACAGTTGCAGGCAGGGCGTTCCACGCCCCTACTATTCTCTGAGTAAAGAAACTACCTCTGACATCTGTCTTATATCTATCACCCCTCAACTTAAAGCAATGTCCCCTCGTGTTTGCCATCATCATCCGAGGAAAAAGACTCTCACTATCCACCCTATCTAACCCTCTGATTATCTTATATGTCTCTATTAAGTCACCTCTCCTCCTCCTTCTCTCTAACGAAAACAACCTCAAGTCCCTCAGCCTTTCCTCGTAAGACCTTCCCTCCATACCAGGCAACATCCTAGTAAATCTCCTCTGTACCCTTTCCAAAGCTTCCACATCCTTCCTATAATGCGGTGACCAGAACGGCACGCAATACTCCAGGTGCGGCCGCACCAGAGTTTTGTACAGCTGCAGCATGACCTCGTGGCTCCGAAACTCGATCCCCCTACTAATAAAAGCTAACACACCATATGCCTTCTTAACAGCCCTATTAACCTGGGTGGCAACTTTTAGGGATTTATGTACCTGGACACCAAGATCTCTCTGTTCATCTACACTATCAAGAATCTTCCCATTAGCCCAGTACTCTGCATTCCTGTTACTCCTTCCAAAGTGAATCACCTCACACTTTTCCGCATTAAACTCCATTTGCCATCTCTCAGCCCAGCTCTGCAGCCTATCTATGTCCCTCTGTAACCTACAACATCCTTCGGCACTATCCACAACTCCACCGACCTTCGTGTCATCCGCAAATTTACTAACCCACCCTTCTACACCCTCATCCAGGTCATTTATAAAAATGACAAACAGCAGTGGCCCCAAAACAGATCCTTGCGGTACACCACTAGTAACTAAACTCCAGGATGAACATTTGCCATCAACCACCGCCCTCTGTCTTCTTTCAGCTAGCCAACTTCTGATCCAAAGCACTAAATCACCTTCAATCCCATACTTCCATATTTTCTGCAATAGCCTACCGTGGGGAACCTTATCAAACGCCTTACTGAAATCCATATACACCACATCCATGGCTTTACCCTCATCCACCTGTTTGGTCACCTTCTCAAAAAACTCAATAGGGTTTGTGAGGCACGACCTACCCTTCACAAAACCGTGCTGACTATCGCTAATGAACTTATTCTTTTCAAGATGATTATAAATCCTATCTCTTATAACCTTTTCCAACATTTTATCCACAACCGAAGTAAGGCTCACAGATCTATAATTACCAGGGCTGTCTCTACTCCCCTTCTTGAACAAGGGGACAACATTTGCTATCCTCCAGTCTTCCGGCACTATTCCTGTCGACAATGACGACATAAAGATCAAGGACAAAGGCTCTGCAATCTCCTCCCTGGCTTCCCAGAGAATCCTAGGATAAATCCCATCTGGCCCAGGGGACTTATCTATTTTCACACTTTCCAAAATTGATAACACCTCCTCCTTGTGAACCTCAATCCCATCTAGCCTAGTAGTCTGTATCTCAGTATTCTCCTCGACAACATTTTCTTTCTCTACTGTAAATACTGACGAAAGATATTCATTTAACGCTTCCCCTATCTCCTCTGATTCCACACACAACTTCCCACTACTATCCTTGATTGGCCCTAATCTAACTCCAGTCAGTCATTTATTCCTGATATACCTATAGAAAGCCTTAGGGTTTTCCTTGATCCTATCCGCCAATGACTTCTCGTGTCCTCTCCTCGCTCTTCTTAGCTCTCCCTTTAGATCCTTCCTGGCTAGCTTGTAACTCTCAAGCGCCCTAACTGAGCCTTCACGTCTCATCCGAACATAAGCCTTCTTCTTCCTCTTGACAAGCGCTTCAACTTCTTTAGTAAACCACGGCTCCCTCGCTCGACAACTTCCTCCCTGCCTGACAGGTACACACTTATCAAGGACACGCAGTAGCTGCTCCTTGAATAAGCTCCACATTTCGAATGTGCCCATCCCCTGCAGTTTCCTTCCCCATCCTACGCATCCTAAATCTTGCCTAATCACATCATAATTTCCTTTCCTCCAGCTATAATTCTTGCCCTGCGGTATATACCTGTCCCTGCCCATCGCTAAGGTAAATTGTGATGAGGAAGGGTCACTGACCTGAAACGTTAACTCTGCTTCTCTCTCCACAGATGCTGCCTAGTGAGTATTTCCAACACTTATTGTTTTTATCTCATGATTGTGAAGTTTTAGTGACTGCCAATAAACTTGAGGATATTCTAATAAGAGAAGCAAATCATAAGGAATTAGAGATTTGGACAGAGTTTGGAGTCTATTCTGAGGTACCAGATAGGGGACAGCCGGGCCTTGTTACATAGATGGATTTGTATTGAAAAAGTCCTTCCCAATGAAACTTATAAGGCTAAAGCGAGGTTAGATGTGAGGGGTTTTGAAGAGCGACTGGGTGATACCAATGTTAGAGTGGACTGTCCCATAGCTGAAAAGTGATCTTGAAAATCTTTTTGGCTCTTTTGGCCACATATTCATGGGAATGTAAATCCATTGACATAAAAGCTGTATTTATGTAAGGTGATACTTTTCAGAGAGAAGTGTATCTGAAACCACCTAAAGAGGCAGCAGATATAGAAAGAAAATTATGGAAACTGAACAAATGCGTCTATGGCCTGAATGATGCTTCCAAGGTGTGGTATTTCTGGGTGAGGTCTGTTTTGTTGAAAATTGGTTGTGTTCAACTGAAAGCAGATCCTGCAATGTTTTATTGGTATCATGAAGGAGAACTTTCAGGCATCTTCATGATACATGCTGATGATTTCTTATGGGGTGGTACAGCGGATTTTGAGAAATATTTTATTAGTAAGCGTTACGACCAACCGCTCAAGTCAAAGTCCCCAATCAAAATATACGATTCTGATTGTGGTGGGAGAAACGCACCCTTGATTCAGTCCCGTCCCTCCACAGATCACCTAACATATCATTTTAAACTTTCCAAATTAAAGAAAGACCCAGCCAAATTGTACCCCCGCATGAGGCAAACCAAACCAGATATCTTTAGATCAACAAATTAACTATTTAATTATAAAAACTAAATTCTTAAACACTACTAAGATATAAACAACATTTAAAATAGAAAAAATTTGAGTCCTTGCAGATTTACGCTCCTGCCAAAGTGAAATCTTCCAATGTGGAATAGTCCAAGGTTGCTTGAAGTCCTCACAGCCGTCCGATGGGGGGGAAAAAAGTCTCTTCAACTGTAGAATAGTCCATAGTTTAGTTCAGACGTTGCATTGATGCTGTTTTCCAGAAATGAATTTCAACAAATACAGGTCAGTCGTTAAAGGAATTTGGTTATTTTCTTTTAAGAAATTAATCTGCCTTGACAGCAGAATTCTGAGAGTATAATAAATAGGGTTTAAATAAACCAAGAGAGAGCTCTCATTTCCTTCAGTATGTGCTGGTCCAGCTGTCTGTCTGTGTATCTGTCAAAAAACAGTTTTTCAGCTAGTTTCAAATGTCAATTGGCAACAATGTATCTCGTGTCTTTGGGCCTGAGTGGCTGTATCCTATGGTAACGAGAATGCACTCTTTGAATCACAGTCTCTGAGTGATTGTATCCCGGGGCAACGAGAATGCATTCTTTGGCTCAGTCTCTGGAGCTTGTTGCCTTAAAGGCAGTACTGCTCCTTTTCCAGCCTTAAAGGCACACTGCATTCTTCCCAAAAATAAAACTACAGGATCATAACATAAGTTTAAGGCAGAATTGAAGATTGGGAGTCAGACATGTGGGGCCTTTAAATATATTGGTTTAGATATTAAGCAGACTAAGTTTGAATCGACAATCCTATTAGAGTGTTACTCCCATCCCAGTTAATTGTGTTGGGTCATCACAGAAAGCTGATGATCTATCTAAAGCAGAGATTGAACAATTGCGAAGCCTGGTGAGTCAATTAAACCGGTTGGGCTCTCAGACTAGGCCTGATGTTAGTTTTGATGTGCTGGAGTTAAGCACGATGAAGAAACATCCAAAAGTTGAGAATATTTTAAGGGTAAATAAAATATTGAAAAAATTAAATCTGGAGAAATGTGACCCAAAATTTTTAGTGATGCTTCACATGCCAATCTTCCTTATGGGTTTTCCAATGCAGCTGGTTTCATAATATTTCTGATGGGTGAAAATGGGAAATGTTGTCCTTTAGCTTGGGAGGCTAAGAAAATAAAATGGGTTGTTAAAAGCACATTAGCTGCGGAAACACTGGGTTTTGTGGCGGCAGTGGACATGGGGTTCTATTTGTCATATATTTTTGGTGAAATTCTGAACAAAGGATATCCTGAAGATAGGATACCCATTGAATGTTATGTGGATATTTGTTCTTTGTGGGACAATGTACACTCTACAAAAAGTGTGAGTGAGAAAAGACTACGTATTGACCTTGCTGGATTGAAACAAATGCTGGAGAGAAAGGAAATCTCCAAACTTAAATGGGTAGATGCAAGTCATCAGCTATCCGATTGTTTCACAAAAAGAAATGCGAGTGCAAAGAGATTGTTGGAGGTGCTGGATGAGGGGCGTCTCTCAATGTAAAAACTTTGTACCCAATATGGAATTTAATTTTGATTTATTTTGAAATATTCTTTGAACATGGTAAATACTTTGTGCATAAAATGGAATTTATTTTGAAATGTTGTTTAAGCATGTTAACCTCAGTTGTATTGTAAAAGAAAGAAGAGAATCTGTTAATTGTGTGATTATATGCAGGTGAAGGGAGTTAATTGGGGTTTTAATTGTGCACTTAAAAGCAGACACTCGCTGGGACTTGGGGAAGGTTTTCAGTGAGGAGCTACATGTTTGTAATCATTTTACTCTGAACAATAAATGTGAAACTGAGTGGTGATAGGCTCCAACCTTATCCTTCCATAACAAGCTTTCTGGAGTTCAACAGAGAGGTCAGTGACTAGGGGGCATAGATTTAAAGTGATTGATAGAAAAATTAGAGGGGAGATGAGGAAAACCTTTTTCACCCAGAGGGTGGTGGGGGTCTGGAACTCACTGCCTGAAAGGGTAGTTGAGGCAGAAACCCTCAACTCATTCAAAAGGAGTGTGGATATGCACCTCCAATGCCATAATCTGCAGGGCTATGGACCAAATGCTGGAAAGTGGGATTAGAATGGGTGGATCGTTTTTCAGCTGGCACAGACACGATGGGCCAAATGATTCTACTATAGCAGCTAGCAGAAGAGGGAACCTAAAAGTCTTTTTTTTAAATTCTTTCATGGGATGTAAGCATCACTGGCTAGGCCCATCCCTAATTGCCCTTGAGAAGGTGGTGGTGAGCTGCCTTCTTGAACCACTGCAGTCCATGTGGTGTAGGTACTCCAACTGTGCTGTTAGGAAGGGAGTTCCAGCATTTTGACCCAGCAACAGTGAAGGAATGACAATATGGTTCCAAGTGAGTCTGGTGTGTGGCTTGGAGGGGCACTTGCAGGTGGTGGTGTTCCCATGCATCTGCTGTCTTTGTCCTTCTAGGTGGTAGAGGTCACGGGTTCAGAAGATGCTGTTGAAGGAGCCTTGGTGCGTTGCTGCAGTGCATCTTGTAGATGGTACACATTGCTGTCACTGCATGCCAATGGTGGAAGGAGTGAATATTTAAGGTGGTGGATGGGATGACCATCAAGAAGGCTGCTTTGTCCTGGATGGTGTTGATCATCTTGGGTGTTGTTGGAGCTGCACTCATCCAGGCAATTGGAGAGTATTCCACCTTGTAGGTGGTGGACAGGCTTTGGGGAGTCAGTAGGTGAGGTACTCACCACAGAATAATAACCATCTAAATAATAAAAGTCTAATCAAAGGAAACATAGGTGTATTAGGGACCAAAACATCTTCTCATGGAAGCAGAAGGCATTACTGAGGCACTAAATGAATGCTTTGCATCTGTCTTCATTAAAGAAGAGGATACTGCCAATGTCACAGTAAAGGAGGAGGTAGTAGAAAAATTGGATAGGATAAAAATAGATTAAAGAGGATGTAATTAAAAGATTGGCAGGGCTCAAAGCAGTAATGTCACCTGGTCCAGATGGGCTGGAAATATAAGAGGCTCTGGCCACAATCTTCCAATCTTCCTTAGATGTGGTAACATTGCCAGAGGACTGGCGCATTGCAAATATATCCCTGTGTCACAAAAGGTTTTATTTTTGTGCTAAAATCTTGGACTTCTATGTGTTTCAAAAAAAAAAGAGGGATTTTGCTCAGTGAAGGACACCTGCAAAAGTAATTGGAATTCCAGCAATGTTTTGAAAGGAACTTCAGAACAAAGAGTTGAACTTTATGGGTGTTTTGCAAGGAAGTTAAACTTGTAAAAGGACAGGAAGGTCAGCAGTTTCAAGGAAATCACAGGGGTTTGACCTTCAGAGCAGCTTGAGTGACATGTTCAGGAAGGTGCTTTTTCATTTTGGACCCTTTAAAAGCTTGTGAGTTGTACAAAGGGCAGGCATTTGAAATCTTTGTTTGACCTGCCTGTAGCCAGAGAGGAAAAGACCTAGAAAAGTGCTACCTCTTTGTAAAGGAGACTCGCATGTCTTGAAAAGGAATTCTGCATTTGAAAGGTAGCATATTCCTGCTGCCTCTGGTCTCTGAAGAATTTCTACATCCAGTGAGATTCCTGCTGCCTCCTGTGTTCTCAGAAAATCCTGAAATCTGAAGAATTCTTCTGCTAGACTGCTGCTTCAAAACCCAAGTAGACCTGTTGCTACAGCCCTGATGGAAGACCTATGTGATGCCTGCTGCAGATAAAATGCCATGAACAGCTACCCATTACAGACTGTTCATCAACCTCACCTGGCAAGACTTTGAGTGGCATCTGACTATTCAACTCTGGGACACCTCACTATTGTCTCCACAAGCACTGTCTGTTAGTATGCAAATGTTTTTCTAGCCAAGTGTCTGTTAATTTTTTTTCACAAGTCCTTCTTCACTCCACCAACAGTTTAAAATCAATGTTCATATGACAAAATTAACATGCCTCATTCTTGGCAGCTGGGGGTCTGCAATGACACCTCCACACCTGGCGGAATGAAATGCGATTTTTAAAAAGAGGATTTCATTAAAAGGGACTAGAGAGAAGATAAGGACAGGGACACACACATGCATCTCTTTCATTCATTCAGAGCCCCAACAATTGTTACAGCCTGTCTTTTCTTGGTGGCAGTGCTGATTTAAATGGCCCTTTCAGACATCCCAATAAACATGCGCTTTTTGGGGCAGTTTTTAAGGTTTGTGCATTTCCAGAACTGCCTAAAGGGGCCTTTGTTCGTGTTGAGGTTTGCAGGGGGGGGGGGTTAGGTTCAATTAGCCCTAGGTGGGAGTTCTGCTCAGGGGTGGCGGCAGTGGGCGGTTCCACTCTAAACTCTCTTTCAGTGTCTTGATAAGTCATGCAAGGGCTTTTCACCTTAGGATGGCTGGTTCTCTTTTTTCCTGACTGTGGGAGTGGATTCTTTGCTAATCTTCTCTTTGTCCTCTGGGCAACTCCTGCTTGCAGGTATTTGTCCAGATTCTACTGCACTCCACTACGGCACTTCAACTAGATGAAGCCTCACCCTCACAGTTTCTCTGCCCTCTTGAGGACTGCCTCTGCAGGTGCCTGTAAATGCTATTAGCAACCCTGGTGGGGTGCTTCTAGCGTCTGCATTTACATAGGAGGATGTAGGGTCTAATTTTTCAAACATTTCGGGGTTGGCTGACTGGACAGTAGTGATTTTCATCCAGGATTCTTCCCGGACTTCCTTTAACCTGCCCTCTTAGTCCCTTTTTCCCCTTTCCTTTCTAACCTTTTGCCAACCTTGTGCCTGCCTGTCCCCTTTTGTTCTCGGCAGGGGTCCCTTACAGTTCTCCAGCCGTCTGCTGGAGGGTCCTCCTAACACCTGTACTGGACTTCGGGTGCAGATTTCACTGTAGGTTGGGGTTTCCCCTCAACCTGGCACATGTGGCAACTCCTACAGTACTGCACCACGTCTCTGTGGAGTTTTGGCCAGTCGAACTGCTGTCTTATGCGGGCTTTGGTCTTTTGTACACCGGCATGTACAGCCACTGTCGTCTCATGGGCCATTCTTACTATTTCTCTCCGGTACCTCTGCAGCACCACTAACTAGTGAACTACTGTCAGGTCTGTGAGGAGAACTCCATTTCATCATCAGTACCTCATTCTTTAAACAGTAGCAATCAGGGACTCCCTCTGCTTCAATTTCAGACTGGGCAGTCTGTGCTAACTCTCGCAATACTGCGTCGGCTCGCTGAGCCTCAACTAGGGAACATTTATTTAACCCATTCCCTGGGTCTTCTAACTTACCAAAGAAAGACTCAGATAGACATACCTCGTGGGGGGGCCACTAGATCCCTTTTATTGGGAAAAGGGCTGACCTTTCCCCAAGAGAGTGCAGTAAACAACATCTGCTTGCTGTGCCAATACAGTCTGCTCTGGGGGGAGCTGGTTTGATCATGGCCTGATCCATTACACATTTAGGGAAACCGCAGGGGACCGTCTCCTGCCACTTCCCTGATCCTGTGACCTCCTGCGGTCTCTCTTTCTCTACTGGGGAAGCTACCATCTTCATCCCTCGCCAGATCATTACCTCAGAGCAGGTCACCCCATCCATAGACAAACTAGAGACAATCCCTACGATTACCGGTCCCAAAATTAGGTTGCATTCCAACTGCACCTGGTGTAAAGGTACAGGCATACACTGCCCTCCAGTACCATTCACCACCATTCTGGTATTTACTGCACTCTCTGGGGAAAAGGTCAGGCCTTTTCCCAATAAAAGGGATCTAGTGGCCCCTGTGTCCCTGAGGATTACTATGGGCTTGGTTGTCCCACACGAGGGGTTTGGGGTTACTCTCCCTTCAGACACAAAACCCTGATAACCTTCAGGAATCCTATTAAATTTTCCTGCACTTGCAGCCGTAAGCTTCCTGGGTCTCACTTTCACTGCAGTTAAAGCCACAGCTTGTTCTGCTGTGCTTTCCATCAGGTTCTCACCTTCACTGAGCGGGTGGGCCCTAATTAACCCTACAGGTTTTCCCTTTAGTTTCCAGCAGTCAGCTCTTAAATGTCCTGCTTTATTACAATGGAAGCACACATGTCTCCCGGTCTCACTCCTGCTTACAGCACCTTCCTTTTTGGCTGGAGGAGGGCCCCCTGTGTTTCCTGCTTTTCTTCCCCCCGCCCCCCCCCCCCCCCCCCCCACAACCCCCCAGGACTGCTTGGGCTTCTATCACCTTCCCACCTTTGTCCTTTTCGGATTTGTGGTGGTGATTAGGAAAGGTTTTCCCCTGGGAAACGATGTACAAATGAGAGCAAACTCATTGGCCAGGACTGCGGTTTGCCGGGCTCTATGAAATTTCTGTTCCTCTACATATGTATTTATGGAGAGTGGGAGAAAGTTTTTAAATTCCTCTAGCAAAATTACTTCTCTGAGATTTTCATAGCTGAGCTATACTTTAAGAGCCCTCAGTCACTGGTCAAAAGCCAGCTGCTTATTTCTCTCAAACTCCAGGTAAGTTTGATCAGCTTGCTTCTTGAGGATTCTAAACTTCTGGCGATAGGCTTCCGGTACTAACTCATATGCCCTGAGGATAGCATTTTTTGTCAGTTCATAATTTGATAAACTCTCATCTGGCAACATGGAATAAACCTCATGGGCTTTTCCTACTAATTTGCTCTGTATCAGCAGAGTCCAAGCCTCAGCTGGCCACTTTAACTGCCTTGCCAGTTTTTCAAAAGACACAAAAAAATGCTTCCATGTCTCCCTCATTGAATTTTGGGATCAGTTGGGAAAGTTTTAACAATTCTGTACCTAGTCCTGAATTACGCTCCTCCATATTGGCCATGCTTTCACTGGGGTTACTCTGTCACCCCCTAGTTAACTCAAGCCGCTTCAGCTCTCTCTCTTCGCATTCCTTCCAGAAGGCTCTTTCTCTTTCCTCCCTCTCTTTGTCTTCATGTTCCTTCTGGAAGGCTCTTTCTTTCTCTTTAGAGAGTTATAGAGAGAGATATAGCACTGAAACAGGTCATTCGGTCCAATGAGTCTGTGCTGACCAACAACCACCCATTTATTCTAATCCTACATTAATCCCATATTCCCTACCACATCCCCACCATTCTCCTACCACCTACACTAGGGGCAATTTATAATGGCCAATTTACCTATCAAACTGCAAGTCTTTGGCTGTGGGAGGAAAACGGAGCACCCAACGGAAACCCACGTGGTCACAAGGAGAACTTGCAAACTCTGCACAGGCAGTACCCAGAAGCGAACCTGGGTCGCTGGAGCTGTGAGGCTGCGGTGCTAACCACTGCACCACTCTTTGTCCTGTCGCGCTCTTTCTTTCTCCTCTAATTCAAGTTTCCTCTGTTCCAATTGTAGCTTTGCTAGCAATACCCTGTCAGGGTCTACTTCTAACCCTGCTTCTGCTTCTTTAGATTCAAAGGAAAAATGGTTGGCCACTAGCCTTAGGAGTTCAGACTTCCTAGCCTTGCCAGTGATCCCACACTGCTTGGCTATTTTCCTCAACTCCTGCATAGACAATGCTTTTAACTTATCCCAAGTTACTTCACCCTGGCTTGGGGAGCTACTAGTTTTATTTGCAGACATGTTAGTATTCTAGCACACACAACCACAAGAAAACCTGCATTGAAATCTTTTCTCTTTTTTAATTGGGATCAATTTCGCTTCCCACTTCCAATTTCTCGTTTGTCTGTGGGTCAAATCCAGGACAGAAGCCCCCAAATTTCTGTTACGACCAGATGAGCAGGTCTAGGGGTTCCCTCTCAGCCTTTGCCTGGTTTAACCGTAACAGGGTTTAATTTTTTTAAAGAACACCGTGTTTTAGCTCCCTCTTAGTGAATCCTTGTTCACCGTTTTCCAATTGTAAGGCAAAGAAATCAATTTAGACAGGTTTTCTTAGATCTAAACAAGAAAGGTAGAATTTATTAATCTTAAACTCTAATCCGGTTACCAACTATGAATGTGTGACACGACCATGCTAGCATGCATACACGATAAACACACATGCAGATAGAGACAGAAAAGTAGAAAAGAATAAAGGGGAAAAGTTTGAGGCAATAGATGGGTTTCTATTTCACTATCCTTTGAGTTTGCTGTGAAGTCTTTGGTTGCCAGTCAGACTTGCAATTCGTTGGGGCCCAGAGCACACTTCAACTTGTTTCGAGGTCGGAGTCTTTTCTCTCTTGAGGTTTACATGTCTTCTGTGGGTCCGGTGACTTGGGAGAAAGTGAGCGAGAGAGCCAGCCAGGCGAGAGACCTGCTAGTTGCAGCTTCAGTTTCAAACTGCCGTCTCAATTCAAACAGTCCTATGGCTAGTTCAAAAACCTGGACCAGCCAGTTAGTCATGTGACCAGCTGGTTTAACCAGTCCTGGCTCTATGGATTGTATCATCTCAGCAATACCTGGAATGCGCTACCTTGCCTTCAATGTCTGGTGATCAAAATTCGTTTGGGTTAATTGGAGCAGGGAATAGTACTTTGTCTCCACAAGCACTGTCTGTTAGTATGCAAATATTTTTCCAGTCAAGTGTCTGGTGATTTTTTTTAACAGGTCCTTTCTTCACTCCACCAACAGTTTAAAATCAATGTTCATATGACAACATTAATATGCCTCATTCTTGGCAGGTGGGGGTCTTCATGACAGTTGTTTTCAGACTGGAGGGAAGTATACAGTGGTGTCCCCCAGGGGTCAGTATGAGGACCACTCCTTTCCTTATTGATGACCTGGACTTGGGTATGGCAGCATAATGTTAACATTTGCAGATGTCTTCCTGAAAGAGTGGTAGAGGCAGAAACTCTCATCACATTTTAAAAGAAACACTTGTGGCGCCTTAACCTTTAGGGCTACAGATCAAGAGCTGGAAAGTGGGATTAGGCTGGATAACCTTTTTTCGGCTGACGTAGGCATAATGAGCAGAATGACTGCCTCCTTTGCTGTAAATGTTTCTATGTTTTCTATGATAGAAAACTCAGAAACATAGTAAACAGGGAGGAAGCTAGTAACAGACATCAGGAGGACGCAGAATGGTGAAATGGGCAGACACATGGCAGATTCAACTTAACGCACAGAAGTGTGAAGTGATGCTTTTTGGTTGAATGAGGAGAGGCAGTATAAACTAAATGGTACAATTTTTAAAGGTAGAGCAGGAACAGAGAGACCTGGGTTGTACAAATCTTTGAAGGCTGTTTTAAAAAAAAAAATTGGGATCCTTCGCTTTATAAGCAGAGTTGTGAGTAGTTTATATTAAATTCAACCTTTGGTAGTCATAGACTAGAAAGTGGTTTGTATAAAGTATATATGTTTCATTACAGTTATTAAAGAAGCCACAATATAAGAAGTAGAGTTAAAATACAAAGATTATATTACAGTATTGTAAAAAGACATACAACCTGTCAACAACTACAAGAAATTAAGGTAATCAATCTCGAATTGCCTTGTGGTAACACATGATCGTGTCCCATTTCGCTCCGAGAAAGTTCTAATCTTCTATACTTTACAATCTCCTATTTCTCATCTACATGTTGCCCCTTGGCGATATCCTACAAAAAAGCATCAGGTGTACACTGACAACATCTAGCTCTACCTCAGCACCATCACCTCTCTCAACTTTTCGCTGTCTCTACATTATCAGACTGCTTGTCCAACATCCACTACTGAATGGGCAAAAATTTCCTCCGACTAAATATTGAAAGACTGAAGCTTTGTCTTCAGTCCCTGCCACAAACTCTGTTCCTTAGACAACAACTCCATCCATCTCCCTGGTAACCCTCTGAGGTTGTACCAGACTGTTGGCAATCTCTATATCATATTTGATCCCGAGATGAGCATCGACCCCAGATCCATGCCATCACTAGGACTGTCTATTCCAACCTAGAGTCGTACAGCATAGAAACAGGCCCTTCGGCCCACCGCGTCCATGCCGACCATAATCCCTGTCTATACCAATCCCACCTGCCTGCATTAATTCCATATCCCTCTATGCCTTTCTCATTCAAGTACCTGTCCTGATGCCTCTTAAATGTCACTACTGTTCCTGCCTCCACCACCTCCTCAGGCAGCTCATTCCAGATACCCACTATTCTTTGTGTGAAAAATTTACCCCTTTGATCCCCTTTAAACCTCCTCCTGCTCACCTTAAATCTATGCCCTTGAGTTTTAGGCACCCCTACCATGGGAAACAGATTCTGGCTATCTACCCTATCTATGCCTCATAGTTTTATATACCTCCATCATGTCCCCTCTCAGCCTCCTTCACTCCAGGGAAAACAGACCCAGCCTATCCAATCTCTCTTTATAACTCAAGCTCTCCAAACCAGGCAACATCCTTGTGAATCTTTTCTGCACCCTCTCTAGCTTAATCACATCTTTCATGTAGTGCGGTGACCAGAACTGCACACAGTACTCCAAGTGCGGCCTAACCAACTGTAACTTGACGTCCCAACTCTTGTATGCAATGCCTCAGCCGATGAAGGCAAGCATGCCATGCACCTTCTTCACCACCCTGTCTACCTGTGTTGCCACTTTCAGGGAACTATGTACTTGCACCCCAAGGTCTCTCTGCTCAACTCCCCAGGACCCTGCCATTCACTGTATATGTCCTGCCCTGGTTTAACTTCCCAAAATGCATCACTTCGCACTTGTCTGCGTTAAATTCCATTTGCCAATCCCTTGCCCACTTTCCCAGTTGATCTATATCCTGTTGTAAACTTAGACAACCTTCTTCACTGTCCACTGTACCACCAATTTTGGTGTCATCTGCAAACTTACTAATCATGCCCTCTACAATCACATCCAAGTCACTTATACATATGACAAACAACAGAGGGCCCAGCACCGATCCCTGCGGCACACCACTGGTCACCGGCCTCCAATCTGAAAACCAACCCTCTACTACCACACTCTGCCTCCTTTCACCAAGCCAATTTTGTATCCAATTGGCCAGCTCACCCTGGATCCCATGTGTTCGAACCTTCTGGACCAGCCTACCATGCGGGACCTTGTCAAAGGCCTTGCTAAGTTCATGTAGACAACGTCCATCACCCTGCCCTCGTCAATCCTCTTGGTCACCTCCTCGAAAAACTCTATCAAATTCGTGAGACATGATTTCCCATGCACAAAGCCATGCTGACTATCCCTAATCAAACCTTGCCTTTCCAAATGGGTATAATCCTGTCTCTCAGAATCCCTTCCAATAACTTTCCCACCACTGATGTAAGGCTCACCGGCCTGTAGTTCCCTGGCTTATCCCTGCTGCCCTTCTTAAATAAAAGCACAACATTAGCTATCCTCCAGTCTTCCGGTACCTCACCCATGGCTAACGATGATACACAAATCTCTGTCAGGGCCCCTGCAATCTCCTCCCTTGCTTCCCATAGCATCCTAGGATACATCTGGTCAGGCCCTGGGGATTTATCCACCTTAGTGCGCTTCAAAACCTCCAACACCTCCTCCTTAGTAATGTTGATATGCTCCAGGATATCGCTGTTCCCTCCCTTGAACTCACTAGCTTCCATGACCTTCTCCACGGTAAATGCAGAAGAGAAATATTCATTTAAGACCTCCCCCATTTCCCGTGGCTCCACACATAGATTACCACACTGATCCGTAAGGGGACCTACTCTCTCCCCAGCTACCCTTTTACTCTTAATATATAGAATATTTTAGGATTCTCCTTTATCTTATCTGTCAGGGAAATCTCATGGCCCCTTTTCACCCTCCTAATTTCCTTCTTCAGTGTACTTCTGCATCCCCTATACTCCTCGAGGGACTCGCTCGATCCCAGCTGCCTATACCTGACATATGCCTCCTTCTTTGTTCTGACCAGACAATCAATATCGCTCGTCAACCAAGGTTCCCTAAACTTGCCAGCCTTGCCCTTCAATCTAACAGGAACATGCCGGCCCTGAACTCTTCCTATCTCACTTTTAAAAGCCTCCCACTTGCCAGACGTCCCTTTGCCTGTAAAGAGCCTCTCCCATTCAAATTTTGAGAGTTCCTGTCTGATGCCATCGAAATTAGCCTTCCCCCAATTTAGGACTTCAGCCTGAGGACCAGTCCTATCCTTTTCCATAACTGTATTGAAGCTAATAGAGTTATGGTCACTGGTCCCAAAGTGCTCCCCCACTGACACATCAACCACCTGCCCATCCTCATTTCCTAAGAGGAGGTCGAATGTAGCCCCTTCTCTAGTAGGGCCACACATACTGCTTCAGAAAACTATCCTGGACGCACTTAACAAATTCTTCCCCATCTGATCCCTTAGCACTAAGGCAGTCCCAGTCAATATTAGGGAAGTTAAAATCACCTACGATTACAACCCTATAATTCCTACACTTATCTGTGATTTCCCTACATATATGCTCCTCCAATTCCCTCTGACTATTGGGGGGCCTATAGTATAATCCCATCAAAGTGATCACCCCTTTCTTATTTCTACGTTCTACCCAAATGGCCTCGCTGGACATTCGCCCCGGGATATCCTCTCTAAGTACTGCCGTGATGTCCTCCCTAATCAATAGTGCAACTCCCCCTCCTCTCTTACCTCCACCTCTGTCACGACGGAAGCATCGGTACCCCGGAACATTGAGCTGCCAGTCCTGCCCATCCCTCAACCACGTTTCTGTAATAGCTATAATATCACAATCCCATGTACCGATCCATGCTCTGAGTTCATCTGCCTTACCTGTAAGGCTTCTTGCATTAAAGTAAATGCAGTTTGGCCTACCAGACCTTCCACGCTCCCTGTCCAGCCTGCCTACTGGACTTGCTTGCTTTAACCTCTACATTTGTCTCAACTATCTCATCGGAGAGACTACTACTTTGGGTCCCACCCCCCTGCCAGACTAGTTTAAACTCTCCCGAGTAGTACTGGCAAACCTCCCCGCAAGGGTATTGGTCCCCCTCCAGGTCAGATGCAACCCGCCCTTCTTGTACAGGTCACCTCTGCACCAGAAGAGATCCCAATGATCCAAGTAGCTGAAGCCCTCCTGCCTACACCAGGTCTTCAGCCACGCATTCATTTGCCTTATCCTCCTATTCCTACCCTCACTAGCACGTGGCACAGGGAGTAATCCTGAGATTAAAACCCTAGAGGTCCTGCTTTTTAACCTTCTGCCTAACTCCCTATATTCACTTTGCAGGACCTCATCTCTCTTCCTACCTATGTCGTTGGTACCAATGTGTACCACGACCTCTGGCTGCTCACCCTCCCCTTTCAGAATGTCCTACAGCCGCTCCGAGACATCCTTGACCCTAGCACCAGGGAGGCAACATACCATCCTGGAGTCTCGTTTGTGGCCACAGAAACACCTATCTGCACCCCTTACGATAGAATCCCCTATCACTATAGCTCTTCCACCCCTTTTCCTCCCCTGTTGTGCAGCAGAGCCCTCCATGGTGCCACAGACCTGGCTGTTGCTGCTTTCCCCTGGGAGGTCACCCCCCCAACAGTATCCAAAGCGGTATATCTGTTTGAGAGGGGGATGGCCACAGGAGACTCCTGCACTACCTGCCTGCGCCTACTACTCTGTCTGGTGGTCACCCATCCCTTTTCTGCCAGTGAAGCCATTACCTGCGGTGTGACCACCTCACTAAATGTGCTATCCACGACGTCCTCAGCATCGTGGATGCTCCACAGTGAATCCACCCGCAGCTCCAGCTCCGTAATGCGGGTAGCCAGTAACTGCAGATGGATACACCTCCTGCACACATGGTCATCAGGGATACTGGAAGCGTCCCTGATTTCCCACATAGTGCAGGAGGAGCATATCATGGGGCTGAGCTCTCCTGCCATGACATACCTTTAAATTAATTAAGTTACTCCCTTTAAAAAATACTAATTACACTAGGGGCCTTGTTCTACCCACTACAATCTAAAGTCCTTATAAGCTACACTGAATTTTAAAAAAACACTTTAGTAGTACTCACCTTATCACCAGAGGTTTTTTTTCAACAAAAAAAAACTTTCCCTTTTTTTTACCTGAGATATTAACCCAACTATTTAGAGCTGTTCCCTAACAGCAGTGACTCACCAACCAATCACCTTGCAGTTCTCCTGTGACGTCACTGTTGGCTTTTTTTTTCAAAACTCAGGCGCGCTGTCGCTGTTCTTTTTAAACACTGCCGGTCTCACTCAGTCTCCTTCTTTCTCGCTGTCACTGCACTTTTTAAAAACCGCTGGTCTCACACAGTCTCCTTCTTTCTCGCTGTCGCTGCACTTTTTAAAAACTGCTGGTCTCACTCAGTCTCCTTCTTTCTCACTGTCGCTGCACTTTTTAAAGCCTCTGTAGCGTCGCCCGACTCCGCATTTGCCTCAGCTCATCTGCTGCCGAAACCCTCATCCATGCCTTTGTTACATCTAGACTTTAGTATCCCAATGCTCTTCTGGCCAGCCTCCCAACTTCTACCTGGCATAAACTTTCCTATCTATTTCCTAACTCACACTAAGTCCTGTTCATCCATCAACCCTATGCTCGTAGGCTCCAGGTTAAGCAACAGCTCAATTAAAAAATTCTCATCCTTGTATTTAAATCCCTCCTTGGCATCGCCCCTTCCTATCTCTGTATCTCCTTCAGCCTACAACCCACCGAGATCTCTGCATTCATCAAATTTGACCTCATTTGCATTCCTGATTTTAATCATTCCACCATATGCAGTTGTGCCTTCAGCTGCCAAGACCCTAAGCTCAGAAATTCCCTTCCTAACCCTCTCCATCTCTTTCCTCCTTTAATAATCACCTTACAACCAACGTCTGAACAAGCTTTTGATTTTCTGCCCTAATATCTCCTTATGTGGCTCGGTGTCAAATTTATTTTTATTTAGAGATACAGCACTGAAACAGGCCCTTTGGCCCACCGAGTCTGTGCCGACCAACAACCACCCATTTATACTAACCCCATTTATACAGTAATCCCATATTCCCTACCACCTACCTACACTAGGGGCAATTTATAATGGCCAATTTACCTATCAACCTGCAAGTCTTTGGCTGTGGGAGGCAACCGGAGCACCCGGAGAAAACCCACGTGGTCACAGGGAGAACTTGCAAACTCTGCACAGGCAGTACCCAGAATCGAACCCGGGTCCCTGGAGCTGTGTTTGTTAATCTGCAAAAATGTCTTTCCAGCCGGGCTTGGCAACCCCTTGTATCAGGCCTTCTCTTCTTCCCAGCAACAATTTGAAATTTAATGGCCATATGGTGAAATTAATATGCCTCATTCTTGGCAGGTGTGGGCCTGCATGACACTTTCAAAAGGGAATTGGATAAATATTGAAGGGGAAAAATTTGCAGGGCTATGGGGAAGGAGCAGGGGAGTGGGACTAATTGGCTAGCTCTTTCTGTGTTGTATCATCCTATGATTCTATGTCATCCCATGCCACTGTTACCCCAGAGGATGTCCCACCAGGGCAACGTCACCACAAGGGATTTCACTCCACAGAAATATCAAATTAGGGCAACATCCACCCTGAGGAACTTCACTGGGGTTTCTGCAACTTTCCTACTGAAATTAACCCCACAGAAATACACCCCAACTATTTTTAATATTTTATTTTGGGAATTCATAGTTTGGCAGGATTGCATTAAGTGTAAACTTCTGCTGTACTATTTGGAAGGTATTTATCTCTTTACATCAGGCGCAATATGCATGTGCTGACTCATGCAGAAACCACTTTGAAGGGTAAGGAATCACCTCCGAAAAGATGGACTGTTTCGCAAAATCCATAGATAACGACCATCAATACCTCTGGCCAGCCTATCAGATTTGCTTTGTCTGTGTACCGAGAGTCTACGCACAGCCTGATGCAGTGCTGAGGTTCTATCTGTCCCCGGTGTTGCGAAGGATGGGTCTGGCTATGCTGTCACAAAACGTTCCATTCAGTTGGACCATACCATACCACCTGTCCCTTGTTGAAAAATTTGTAGAGAAACATGTTTGACCACAAGTCCATCAGGCAGTGGGCTGCAAAAAAAGTCCTTGAGGCCCTGAGGGAAAAGGAGATGGTGGATCCTGCCGGATGGTTCCCAAGCAGACTATCAAACTAATTTGGGAGAATGCCTCATCATCCGAACTTTCAAACAAGCACCAAAACGTAGCTTAGCTGATAGTGAGAAAGGCCCTCCTTGTCAGATCCTTCCTGCACGCCCAGAATCTCACTGTCCCCACACGGTGCACTCAAGGCGGCTGGAATGGGGAAGAAAGTGTTGCCCAGATCCTTCTGTAATGTGCCTATGCAAAGCAGGTCTGGAAAGAAATGCAGTAGTTTTTGTCAAGGTTCAACCTGAGCAGCTACGTAACACAGTGCTCTACGGGCTGTTCCCAGGGACGCACGCTGAGATAAATATGAACTGCTGCTGGAGACCATCAACTCGGTGAAAGACACACTGTCTGAAACTTGCTGGTCTTCCAGTGCAAAGAGCTGTCGATGACCGTGTGTTACAGACTGGCACATTCCAAGGTCCAGGACTACGTGCTGAGGGACGCACTAAAGCTTGGGACAGCTGCCGCAAAGGCTCAATGGGGAAAGGCTACTGTGTAAGAACCTCCCGCCATAGTATACCGAGGGGCCGGAAACCGTGTAAAACCCCTTGGGCTGTATGTACTAAAGATATTTGACATGAAGTGTAAATGTATATTATAAATATAACCGGTAATGGCAAGTGCAGTGAGGCATGTCATGTACTGTATTGAAAGAAACTGATCTGTATTGCACTTTATGTAATGCCAAATTTGAACTGTCATGTAATTTTACCAATTTTATGATATTATTTTTAGAAAAATCAGAATTGCTTTGTCTCAGGCAGTTCCCATGTCTTGGAACTCCAGCTTTGATTGACCTTTATTTAATTGTGACAGATACTATTGCATATTCCTGATTCTCAGTTAACATCCCAAAGTGTGTGTGTAGGTGTTACCCATATTTAGACTCATTAGTGAATTTCAACTTCACTCGGCATCAGTACAAAGTCATATCCAATTTCACAACATGGATACAGAACCAAACGAAGAGTAACTTCTGTGATGTAATTGAATTTTGGGAAATTTTGTGTTGGAATATGCAGAAATAGAAAACCCCTGTCTATATGTTCAATTAACAGCTTTGCAATCTGGTTTAAAGCTACTGTCAATTGGACTGACTAACAATTTGCTGTTATTGTATGGTTGGAATACAAAAGGGAGGTTTATGCTTCAGTTGTGCAAAACCTTGGGCAGACCCCACTAGAATACTGCATTCAGTTCTGGACACATCTAAGTAAGGATATATTGGCCTTGGAGGGGGTGAAGCCAATTCACCAGAATGATACAGCAGCAGGGGGGAGAAAGAGTGAAATATGGAAACATTGCATAAGCTTGTCTTGTATTCCCTCAAGTATAGAAGGTTGAGGGGTGATCTATTTGATGTGTTTAAAATAACAAAAGGATTAATTAGGGTAAAGAGAAAATATTTCCTCTGGTGGGGAATCTAGTGCAAAGGAGACATAAATTTAAAATTAGTCTGTCCTTGCAGGAGTGAAATTGGAAAGCACTTCTTTTACACAAATTGTAGTAGAATTTTTTTAAGCACTCTTCCCCAAAGGGTTTGGATTTTGCATCATAGGAAATAGGAGTAGGCCATTCAGCCCGTCGAATCTGCTCCGCCATGCAAACAGATCATGGCTGATCATCTACCTCATTTTTCCCCACTATCCCCATACCCCTTAATGTCATTAGTATCCAGAAATCTATCAATTTCTATCTTGAACATGCTCAATGATTGAGCTTCCACAGCCCACAGGGGTAGAGAATTCCAAAGATTCACCACCCTCTGAGTGAAGAAATTCCTCCTCATCTCAGTCTTAAATGGCCTGCCCCTAATTCTGAGACTGTGTCCCCTTAGACTCACCAGTCAGAGGAAACATCCTGTCCACATCTACCCTGTCACGCCCTGTAAGAATTTTGTAAGTTTCAGTGAGATCACCTCTCATTCTTCAAAACTCTGGAGAATACAGACCCAATTTCTGCAATCTCTCCTCATAAGACAATCCCACCATCCTAGGGATCAGTTTAGTGAACCTCTGTTGCATTCCCTCTTATGGCAAGTATATCCTTCCTTAGGTAAAACCAAAACTTCACACAATACTGCAGGTGGGGTCTCACCTAGGCTTTATACAATTGCAGCAAGATATCTTTACTACTATACTCAAATCCCCTTGCAATGAAGGCCAACATACCATTTACCTTCCTAACTGCTTGCTGCACCTGCATACTAGCTTTTCGTGCCTCATGAACAAGGACACCCAGGTCCCTTTGGACATTAACATTTCCCAACCTCTCACCACTAAAGAAATACACTTTCTGTTTTTTCTATCAATTGAAACTTTCTAGACAGATCATTTTTTGTTGGGTAAGGGTATGAAGGGATTTAGTGCAAAGGCAGGTAAATGCGGTTGAAGTGCAGATCAGCCATAATAGAATGGTGGAACAGGCTCAAGGGGTTGAATGGTCTACTCTTGGTACTACGTTCCTAGCACAAAGTCTGGACTACTATATTGTTACGGCCAGGTGAGGGGGTCTCTGTCTCCCCTCTTGCCCTCCCTCTTTGATCGCAACAATCATTCCTTTTAAACAGTGATTGCGCTCACCACTTCTAAATTTTTTTACCTTTACTGTGATCGTGAAAGCAATCAGACAGGTTTTCTTGAGTTTAAACAAAAAAAGAGGTAAGTTTATCTCACCCTGATTTAGAAATACTAATATGCTACACATTTGCACAAAAATCTCACGCATACACAAATAGATTACTCCAACCACCAAATCTATTTTTCCCTCTGTAAAGTCCAGAATAAATGGAACTCAAATACACTGTCTGTGAAGAGGATGATCCGGTAGTTCTCGGCTGAAGAGGTATTCTTGAAGTCCTCGCTGGTCATAGTGCACTTTCGCTGGCTTGCTTTGCCCAAGGTTTTCCTAAAGGCAGAATTGTATTTGGCTCTCTTCCCCCAGTCACTGGCTGTAGCAGTCGGTAGGCTTGGAGGTCCCTCAGTCGTAGACAGTTCTCAAACTTGTTGTTTTCCGGGGAGAGAACGGGAGGCCTGCAGCCTTCTCTGCTGCTGCACAGTTACTGCTTGTCTCTGTCTGTGCAATAACTCCCCTGAGATGGACAGTCACATGGTTGCTTCAGGTTTTTCTGAAACTTTCTAATAAAATTCCAAGTTTCACAGGCTCCAGGATGTCAGGGGCTTTGCTTTTCCAAAGTCAATATATGAGGATTGCCTTGACTGCTGTGCTAATGAAGTCATTTTAAGTAGTTCAATCACTTAGAGCAAGCCAATGTCCTGGCTGGGCTTCTTATTAGACTTTTTATTTCCAGTTCAATTTCCTGGTATTTCAGTGGCCATCTTAAGAGTCATAAGAGTCATACAGCACAGAAACAGGCCCTTCGGCCCATCGTGTCTGTGCTGGCCATCAAGCACCTATCTATTCTAATCCAATTTTTCAGTACTTGGCCCGTAGCCTTGTATGCTATGGCGTTTCAAGTGTCATCTAAATACTTCTTCAAAGTTCTGAGTATTCCTCGCTCTACCATCCCTTCAGGCAGTGCGTTCCAGATCCCAACCACCCTCTGGGTGAATTTTTTTTCCCTCAAATCCCCTCTAAACCTCCTGCTCCCTTACCTTAAATCTATGCCCCCTGGTTATTGACCCCTCCGCTAAGGGAAAAAGTTTCTTCCTATCTATCAATGCCCCTTATAATTCTGTAACCTCAATCATGTCCCCCTTCAGCCTTCTCTGCTCTAAGGAAAACAACCATAGCCTTTTCAGTCTCTCTTCATAGCTGAAATGCTCCAGCCCAGGCAACATCTGCTCTGCACCCTCTCCAGTGCAATCACATCCTTCTTATAGTGTGGTGCCCAGAACAGTACTCCAGCTGTGGCCTAACTAGCGTTTTATACAGCTCCATCATAACCTCCTTGCTCTTATATTCTATGCCTCGGTTAATAAAGGCAAGTATCCCATATGCCTTCCTAACCACCTTATCTACCTGTGCTGCTGCCTTCAGTGATCTATGGACAAGTACACCAAGGTCCCCCTCTGACCCTCTGTACTTCCTAGGGTTCTACCATCCATTGTATATTCCCCTGCCTTGTTAGTCCTCCCAAAATGCATCACCTCACACTTCTCAGGATTAAATTCCATTTGCCACTGCTCCGCCCATCTATATCATCCTGTAATCTAAGGCTTTCCTCCTCACTATTTATGACACCACCAATTTTCGTGTCATCTGCAATCTTGGCTGCTAGTATTTTTAAAAGTTACTGTAGGATTTCCCCATTAAAAGTCTAATGTCAGTTTCCAATCGAAGAAATTATTGTTTTTCATTTGGCATATAGGGTTTGCTTGACGACATGTTCTCACATATCACTCAAAGCCAGCTATCTTACATCAGCTTTGTACTTAATGGGCCTAGGCAAACCTTCAACTCCAAAGAAATCCACAGACAATACACTACTTTAAAAACACTAAATTTTATTGACAGCAGTTTTGTTAAAAATAACAACTTGGCTAGAGTTTGAAGTACAATTCAGTGCTATTAAAATAAATACTATTCCATACAAAAAAATCCTTCATGGAAATGGAAGTTAACAGATATTACACAGAAAAATAAATTTTTTAAAAAAACTTATGTTTCAATTGAACAAGCCTAATCCAATGCTCACTTTTTTGTTGGTCACATTAAGTTCAACAAAATTTTCATCTAGCAAAACATTAAATAATAAATGTTACTAGCAGCATATAAAATTTGTTTGGGTTTTTTTGTAGCTGTTAAAGATTTCAGCTCGCAGGCCACTTTATGTAGAGAAGGAAACACAAGTAAATGCAGACTGGCCTATGCAGAAATGCCCATTATACCACAGCAAAACCATAAAATAAAGTAGGTGTAAGGGTAGAGCCTGGAACAGTCCCTCTGAGCCCATTTAACATACTGCAGAGTTCAGTGTAGAATTGATCCCTTGCTGATCACAAGTTTTTGTTAACTCTCACCATAATTTTGGGTCACGCTGCCTAATTAAGTCTACTTCCTTCTGAATCCTATTTTTCAAAGTATGAGCATTTGGGCCTGTAGGTATCAGATGGTGAAAGCCTAGGTTCCAGTTCTAAACCCCATATGGTTTTTAAAAATGAACTCCACAGAATCACCCCAGCCTTAGTATCCCTAGAGAATCTCAGAAAGTACAGCACAAGAAACCCTCTGTGCTGGTGTGAACTCTTCAACTGGAGCTATTTACTATAAAACAAAATACCACGGATGCTGAAAATATGAAGCCAAATAGAAAATGCTGGAAACGCGCAGCATCTGCAGCGAGAGGAAGGTGGGGTCAATGTATCAGTTCGATGACCTTTCATCAGAACCACTTCTGATGAAAGTTAATCAACCTGAAACATTAACTATATCTTCCTCTCTCCACACATCTACTTTAAACCCATTTTCCAGCTGTACAATTATACAAACTCTGAGTCAGAGTAACAAACGCACCACGTGCATTGACATTTTCCATACATCATTCATTAAAAAACCTAATTTATTGAAAGATTATTCCTATTCGCCAATAATGAGACACTACTGCATCTGTTTTGGCACAAATTATCTTTATGCTCTGCCCAGACAGTGGCAAAACAATAGGTGAACCCTGAAGATACATATTTATATGAAAAGTTAAGGTTTGGAACTAAGAAGTGAAGAGTTTCTTACTGGAAGATATGTTGTGTGTAATGCCATCCTATGTGGAATACTAAACATGAGAATCCCGCACTCTAGTGCTACAAGTAGGTCTCTGCATCAGATTGTAGTGTTTTCATCAGTTTACTGTTACACAAGATGCTGGGGAATGCAGGTGCCTCAACTTGTACTTATCATTTTCTGCTTGTTCCAATGAAGTAAACCATCTGAACAGCATAGCTCTGTGTTTGCACTCCCTGTAAATATAATGGAAACTGAGCAGAACACAGTCCCCAGGAACAAATCAAACATCTGCTGTATTAACTAGTCAGTGATCAGTTGGTACTAAGACTTCTTTGTGCAAAATCAGTTGTTATACAGGGACAGCTCAACAGCATCACTTCAGAAGCTGAAAGTTCTTAACTCTGACAAAAATGTTACAGAAAGAGAGCTCAAAAGGATTAAGTAGCCCTCAGGCAGGGCAGCCCAAATGGGATTCTCAAACTCAAAACTGTCCTGTAGTTAAGTTTAAAAAGTGTATTGTCCAATTAAAGAAAGGATTGCATTCGTAAAGCACTCTCACTTTTCAAGCACCTCATTTTCAATGAATTACTGTGGAGTGACTTATACAGGAAAATGTACAGCTATTTTGAACACAGTGAAGTCCCACAAAGAGTAATGAGGTAAGTGCTCAGTTATGATGTCTTTGATGGTATTGAAGGAGGAATGTTAGTCAAGGCAGTGGAAAAACTCAGTCCATCAACTATTGCCTTAGGTTCTTTACTGTCCACTTGACTTGATCAAGTCTCATGAAAAGGATAGCATTACTGATTTCTGTATAGCTACTGTGCTGGTGTTCAATGCTGGAGTGGGGCTTGAACCAATGATCTTCTGATCCTGAGGCAAGACTGCTGCTAACTGAGCCAAAATCACACTTCATTGCAACAACTCTACAAGTTACAGTAATCACTTTACATTCAGACCAGGAATCCTCTTTGTAACTGGAACCCTGCAAACACCAAATGAAATTCAAGTTCTATATACTTTCATGTGCTTTAAAAAATGTTAAGCATATGTTTGAAGTGAAACAGATCACAACTCAGCTCCAAAATTTGGCAAGTGCCTTTTAACATTACAAGAGGTTCTCCTCCCCACAAAGCCTGGCCCAGGAATTCTCACATGGTGAACTCTTCCATGTAACTGTATGATATTGGTGTGGTGCAACAAAAAGATTGTTTTTCTGTAGTCTGCAAGTTGCTACAGGAGCATCCTAGATATCCAAACAGTAGCCAAAATCAATGCGCCATATGGTCAGAAGACAGGGGCCGAAGCCTGGTCACTGAGGCACCATGATATGCAAACTTATTACATGGCTTCACTGTAATTCTGGCAATTTAAAAAGCAATGCAACTTTGGGAGGGGAGGGAAGTGCATTTACTTGTGCTAATTGACTGTTGGATCAGAGGATGTTCCCATGAAAACCAAAATTAATTAAGAGGAAGTGTCACACAGCTTCCCTTTTAAAAAGCACGAGATCCAAATGCTACAACATACAGAAAACCTTCAATAACGTTTGTGTTTTAGGAATATCAACACCTTGATGTAGAAAATCTATGGCAATTGCATGGTATAATTCTCTCCAAGTTAAATTGTAAACGCTAATGAAACAAATACTTTACCAAAACCTAGTTAACTAGAGATTCGCAGGTACTTTCATACAAAACTGTGACTGCAAAGTTTTCTTGGATTACGTCAACACCCTTGGCTTCCCAACACAGATTTGCCCTTAGCTTGAAGACTTCATAGATAAATATACCAACTGCAGAACACTTCAGTGCAATATTGTATGTCTTACTACAACAGAGGCCCATTTATTGACAAATGTTGCATTAAGTGACTGAGAACTGGATACAAATTCCTAAAGTTTAACCTCCTAATTTTAAACACTGAAATTTAAAGCACTTATGCAGCAATACCTGCTGTTTGGAACTAACCATTGACTCCCATAGACATGGGAGGTCAAAACAATTTTTTTCAAAGTTTTGATCACATTGTACTTATCAGTACAATTATGCCAGTAAACCCCCAAGTTAGTCCCTGGCTTCCAATGAGTCTAAATCACAGGTGCTCGTCCAAACTGCAGGTGAAATATTTGTATGTGTCCTGTATCTCAATCCTTGCCCAAAGCTGCTAGGTGCTGAGTCTTGCTGGGCTACAGCTCAGCAGGTACTTATCACCTTCCAGTGTCTCATCTTACATGGTGAGTAAACAAGTTGTGAAGTCAGACAATGTGCATCAGCAGGTTGTTGGGTATCACAGCTGAGTCTACTTCCACACGTTTTCTAGCAGGGGCTACTGGATAGCAATCAGGAATGGGAACCCTGGCTGATTTTTCTGGTCTTAACATTGCTGAGGTTAATTGCAACAACCCTACTGGCCACTTGGCTAAAACTAGTTAACAGAGTCCAGATGACAGACTGAACTTGATCTGTTTGCCTCAGTTATACAAGATATTTGCCAATTGATTCACCAGAGGGTGTACTGCTTTCTGATCAATTCAGGTAAGTGGCACAACACAGTTTTGTCCTTAACCTCTGCAATCATATAGGCCACAAAATCTGAGATATTGAGATCACAAGCTCCACCATTGCCAACTTATTGGTCTTTGCCATTTCTCAATTCTTCTGCCAAAATTACAATATAACGAGTAATAAATATTAAAACCCAGTACTTCCCTCTGTGCACCTGTTCTAATACGCAGTCTTCAGCAAAAACCCTCCAGGGAAACATCTGCACTGCACAGCAGGACACAATCGCAATCAGCATGCTGCTGTATGGAGTGTCCCACTGAAACAGAAGAAGAATCAAGCTGCTTTACATTCCTTAGATCTGCAGCTCTGGTGAACAAGGGAAATTAAATGCACAGTGGGAAGCAGTAGGCTAAATAGCCCAGAGGCAAAAATGTATTTCTGCACAACTCTCAGCTATTACTCCACTGATGTTGCTGCCATTGGCATTTTGATACTTCCTCTTGCAGATGCTGCCAACTCTTCAATTTCAGCATTTAACTTGTGAATTACCCACTCCATTGCTTCTCGTCCCTGAGTAGAAAAACAGAGACTTAAGTATTAGAACAGTGGCTACGGACAGTGAAAGTTAAGAGTCATAAAGAGATACAGCACCGAAACAGGCCCTTCGGCCCACTGAGTCCACGCCGACCATCAACCACCCATTTATACTAATCCTACACTAATCCCATTTTCCCTGTCACATCCCCTCAATTCTCCTACCACCTACCTACACTAGGTGCAATTTTTTTATTTTTTTTTACAATGGCCAATTAACCTATCAACCCCCAGGTCTTTGGCCTATGGGAGGAAACCGGAGCACCCGGAGGAAACCCACGCGGTCACAGAGAGAACTTGCAAACTCTGCACAGGCAGTTGTTCATTAAATGTAGTTAAAAGAACACAGCAAGGATGAGAATTATAAAACAATGCAGTAAGACCACTTTGAGACTCCCAGAAGCAATTCAGCCTGTCAATCGAGTCATACAAATAAAGCAGCCTCAAGCTCATCCCTACTCTCTGCTTTGCTGCCAATTTCAGGGGAGCTGCAATTGCCCTCAGTGCCCACCAGAAAGAGTACAAGGTGAGGTGAACGGGTGGGGGCAGAACACAAAGCTAAAAATAAGACAGAATTTTGTCTCCTGATTACAAAGCAGTGCTGTCAGGTGAGGGTAAGATCAGGCCGGGGCGATGATGTTCAAATTAGTAGGCTCATACATGCAGAATTGCCATGGAGGAAGAGGAAGATAGATCGAGAACGTCCAGCATCGTTAGAACCATACGTTACTCAAAAGCTGGGAAGAAATGTTTAGCTGCGGGGGAGGGGGGGGTGCGGGGGCCGTGGTCAGAAACACACAGGGGTAAACTATTATGCTACACAGGTAATTGAAAAAGAAACTGACCTTTCTCTATTGTGTCACTTACAATTCTATTTCCCCATCCCTTGCACTCACTTTATTTGCATTAGCAGAGATGCTGCTCGCCATTATTCCTTCCATGTAGCTGCTTAGACTGACCCCTTTTACACTGATTATAGCTTCTTGGGTAAGGATGGTCCTGGAACAACAAAACAGGATCATACATTCAAGGTGCTATCAGAAGAGCAATAGAATAGATGAACTGTCTACTCCTCCTCGCTCTCAATTAATATTATACAATTTCCCGGTTCAGGTTCCACTCGATTCTGCTGCAAAGATGTACGGTAGAAAACACAAGCGACTTTCCCTTCACGTCCCAAAGCTACCTGCCTTTCCACTGAGGGCAAGCCAAAAAGGAACAGGCCACATGGGCTAGTCATTGGTAAACATTTGCACTCTTAACACAAAAAGGATCAGACACAGCAAGAAGGCAGAGGAATGTGGCAAACAAAGGAGCTAATGTATCATGTAAGTCAGTGAATTTCCATGGGTTTGTAACTTGCCTTATCCAACCTCACTGCCTAGTTATACTATTAGACACCACATTTCACTACAAATTCTTGCTCTTAGCGAAGTTGATGCAAAGGTGCTTACTCTCCATTTGGTGCCTGTAAAGCACTGCAAACAGTGAGCTGCTATTGGTCACCCAATAGGAAATCTTGGAAGTCATCCAGCTGTCAAGAACAAGGAGAAATAGAAGAATTTCATATCCACACATGGACTAGCAATAAAACTGCACAATGTTTCGGTAGTGGGATGGTGCTTTGTGTAGAATCTTTGCACTTGACTAACATATGTGCTGTACCTACTTTTCTGGGTCCTGTGGGTGGGGTTTATACTCCAATCGTTCATCCACCGATACTAAATTTGTTAACGTTATCTGTAAAATAATTAAGAAACAGGACTAAAACATAAGCAGAACATACATTTGTGGGCTCTAGAATGAAGACACTCAAATATAACGATACAAACCAATAGTGACCGATATGGCCATCAATAATATCCGAACAAAATGGATG
Organism: Heterodontus francisci; assembly: GCF_036365525.1. Classification (NCBI taxonomy): domain Eukaryota; kingdom Metazoa; phylum Chordata; class Chondrichthyes; order Heterodontiformes; family Heterodontidae; genus Heterodontus; species Heterodontus francisci. The sequence goes on along the minus strand of NC_090386.1, from coordinate 26,719,701 downwards.
GGAAACTGGGTGATGCAGTGGATAACACACCTGGGTTCAAATCAAACCCAAAGTAACAGTTTGTCTGCAGGCTGAAAGATACATCAGCTTGGGTAGACGCAACCCTGCTCCTTATTGGCATGGACCATAGTGTAATCTTTGAGGGACCACACAATGGCTGTTTCAGTAAATGGAAAAACATCACTGGTGCAGCAGGGGCTGCTTTTCTGAGTTTGGGACTGAGGCACGGTGTTACAGTAAAGTGAGCTTTACACTATTTTACTGTGCCATTCTGATATGAGAATAATAATACTGAATTACATAAACAGAATCTTCAACAGAAATAGACCTTTTGGCCTACTAGATCCTTGCTGGTGTTCATGCGCCACATGAGCCTCCTCCAAGTCTACTTCATCCAACCACACCATCATGTCCTTCTATTTGTTGCCCCTTCAAGTACTTATTTACTTCCCATTTAATGCATCTATGCTATTTGCCTTAAGTACTCCATGTGGTCAGGAGTTCCAGATTCCAACCACTGTCTGGGTAAAGAAGTTTTGCCTGAATTCCCTATTGGATTTATTAGTAACTATCTTACATTAATGTCTGCTAGTTTTGGACTCCCCCATAAGTGGAAACATCTCCCCTAAGTCTATCCTATCAAACCCTTCCAAAGTCTTAAAGACCTCCATAAGGTCACTCCTCGACTTTCTCCTTTCTAAAGGAAAGAGCAGAGTTTTGAATAGCAAGTTTATGGAGGATGGGAGACTGGCCAGGATAGCACTGGAATAGCCAAGTCTGGAGGTAATAAAAGGCATGGAGGAGGATTTCAGCAGGAGATGAGTTGAGGCAAGGGCAGAATCAAGTGATGTCACAGAGATGGAAGCAGGTGGTCTTTGTAATGGAATGCACATGAGGTTGGAAGCTCAGTTCAGGATCAAACAGGACACAACGGGAAGGGTGGGGGGACAGAATCAGTGACAAAGGCAGAGTTTGTGGTAGGGACTGTCACCTACTGGACACCTAAGGTTCAAATGGAGGAAATTACAGCTCATCCAAGGCTGGATGCCAGACAAGTAGTCTGAGAGCATAGAGGCCGTATAGGGGTCCAGTAAGTTGGTGGCGAGATAAAGCTGAGTGCAGTCTGCGTGTATGTGGAACCTGGCCCCGTGTCAGTCAAATCCCTGTAACTGGTTGGGTATACAGCAGTAAGTATTGCACAGTATGCAGCTGATAAATTGTGATTCTGGCAGGTTAATGGGAGCTTTTCATTAGGGAAGCCTGCACTCTTTCCCAAAATCTCCACTGCTTCAGTACAATGAACCAAGGTGTAACTGCTCACATGGATATTATTGTCCAGATTCAAATACGGGCAAAGTATTCCGTTTTAAAAAGTTTTGCAAAGAATTCAGGTCTGAGTGATCCATAACATTGAATAATTTCACAAGGACGCTTAGTGATAAGGACTGACTGGAAGAGAGTATTTACCAAATTGGAAAACCTGATGAAGTAATGCTTGAATGTTTAAGAGTTCCCCATGTATCCAATTGGTAAAAGGCGCTACGCAGTACAGCACTAAGTCAAACAGTAGAAAGCCCCAGATCTGACACCCAGTCTGTGTCAAGCTGGATGACAACAGCTGGGGCAACATTACCACAAATGACTTGCAGCATCCCTCACTAGAGAAGGGGGACAAAAGTCATTTAAAAAAAAGTCAAAGGGGCTCATTTACTATCCAAAGACACTCTGGAAAATGTGCATTTGATGTCAATCAGTTGGGTTCAGCTATATTGCCCTCAAGTCAAATAGCTGATTGACACATGGAGTAGGATACCAACATGCTACTGCTAACATGGAACCATACTGCAGCAACTCTTTTACTTGGGAGTAAAATATCCAAAGGTGTCTGCAATAAGCTTCCCGTTACACCATAAATGCATTACATCTTAGAATAAGTCGGCAAAAGTAATAAATAATAGAAAAAGTTGATTAAGACAATGTCGTCGAAATCTCACTACTGAAGACATGTCCTACAAAAATAAACTTTGGTTCTTAGCATGCCAATGATGAAAGAAACCAATTTAAATGGTTAGTTTATGCCTGCTGCTCACTGGTACAAACCAGTTGCCACAGGAACATGTGTTATGTGTGCAATTTTTCCCAGCATGCGGGTTACAGTGCTCAAGGGTTTACATGGCCAGTGCTTTCTGTCATGCCTATAGAAGGAAATGCAGTTCCAGAAAAACTGCATCACATGCACCGAATGTAGCCTGTTAGGTAAAACATGATCTTGACATTTCGGAAAGTGGAGCTGACTACTGACCTAACATGGGGTTCCTGAAACTATACAGTATTTCTAGGGGGGGGGTCAAAATCATGAGGGGTCTGGACAGAGTAGACAGGGAAAGACCAGTTCGCATTGGTGGAAGGATTGAGAATGAGAGAGCACAGATTTAAGGCAATTGGCAAAAGAAGCAACAGCAACATGAAGAAAAACTTTTACACACAGCGAGCGATTAGGATCTGGAATGCACTGCTTGAGAGCAGGGTGGAGGCAGATTCAATTGAATTCGATTGTTATCTGAAAAGGAAGAATGTGCTGGGCTACAGGGAGAAGATGGGGAGTGACACTAGGTAAAATTGCTCTTTCAGAGAGCCAGCGCAGACACAGCAGGCCAAATGGTCTCCTTCTGTGCTATAACAATTCTGTGATGTTGTGGTCAAATATCATGGCTCTAATCATCTCCTCATGCATTACACAGTGGGAAATTATGCTCTGTTTCTACATTCATGTTACTTGACTAACATTTGCAGATCTAAGCTCCATAGTCCGTTTCACGGGATCCACGACAGAGTGCTCCTGTACATACGTCCGGGTCCTTGATGTGCCAATGAGCTGGAAAATTGGAAGAAAGATCAGTCATTGATTTAGGCAAAAATACTCAATTCTTCCACCTGGCATAAACCATAGCTACAGCGAACATATTCAACTCCCACGACCTTCAACAACGACCCAGCATTTGACAAGAATGACATCGTATAGCACAGCAAAACTAGCCACAGAGCTGCTTCCAACCACATGGTTCTAAGCGAGACACCACAGATTCTCGATGTTACAATACATGGACACAACTGAGATGCCCTAGCAGTTGATCAGCCACTTGCCAAAGCAGAGACAACCATTTCTTTTGTTCGGGAGTGGAAAACCAGAGTGGGAAGAAGGGTCATTTCTAACATTTGTTCAATTATCAAAGTGTTCCTTCCTTCACTACCCCCAAACCTTAATTTCAAATAGTTAAACATACAGGTGTCAAACACACTGATCCAGCTCAGTAAGCACCAGAAACACCCTTGCTTCTCATTAAATGCTGGGCACAGGGTATTAGGACAAGTTATAAACGAAATAAGGGAAATTGCAGGTGATTTTTTAAAGGAGTCATAGTGGCGTTCACGAGCATCTCTTCTTTCACTCTCAATTTGTGATACCATTCCAACTACATCTTCCACAAAATGACTTATTTAACAAGCTGCAGAAAATGGACACCATGACCTCGCCTGCAGGCAAGCAGGACCACATGCTTGGTGCCAAAGTGACACATGATGCTTTCTGGGTGGGTGGGGGAAGAGAGAGAGAGATGCAGTTGACTAAACCTCTCTTTCAATTTAATTGAAAGAATAAGGAATTTTGTTTTATAAAATACAATTTTATTTAGCGGAAACAAATCTCACACATAAAACAATTGAACAGATTGTAGCTGAGCTGTATATTTCCATCACCTAATTTAAATATAGTACCTCCAACTGGATTAAATTCTTGTACTTAGACTAAAGCAATGAATTGATTCTGACCTCTGGATCTAACTTAGAAAGAAATGTGTTAAGTCACCAGCAAGGAATCACATGTTATAAAGGGCGAACAGGAAACCAGCATCAAATAAAGCCAAAGTGCACTTCCCGACCTTCCCTCCAGTGCATATTATGTTCCCAACTTTGTGAATGATTCTAAGTAGTAACCTTCTGATCTGCCCAGTCACTGAGCAGTATTCACAGTGAAGGCACTGAAAGGTGACCTTGTGTCATTTCTGGCCTGCTTTTCACACAAAGAGTTGTGCAATAGCAAGGCAGCCTGGTGCCGATTACACAACTGAAGTCATCCACAACCACAGTGTCAGTGAGCTAACCTTCAACATTCATTCCATGATAGAATCAATGTCCATCAAATTTCTACTACAATTACTGAACTTTACCCATCTGTCAGTCTAATTTAATAAAGCAAAGGTATTACGCAATTCATATTTTTCCTCAGACTCACTGGATAAAATGAATATCAATTCCATGAATTGGAGCCATATAACTTCACCTAATAGGATACAGTTTGTTTTCTAAATTCAGCTTCCTTCACCCAGCCATTGCATGCCGTGGTTCCTTGTTTATAGAGCACAGTATAATATGCATAGCTATTCATGGTAGAATAGAAGTTCAAATGTCATTAATCCAAACCTCAAGTCTGCACAGATCAGAGAACCAAACATTGTTCAGAGTTCTGAAAAAAGCACTCCTGATTAGCACACTGAAGATTGATCCTGGAGGACAGTAGCAGTTATGGAATACACTTCAGTTCTTGCCCTCAAGAGTATTCTGTCAGATTGGGTCATTTAATTATTAGAGTAAGCTGAACATGGTGTTCAGCTCCACACCATGAGGCTTTGCGGGCCACAAGAAAATTTAAATCCACGTTCCTATTAATTCACATACAACTCAGACTGTGCATACTAACAAATCCTGGTGCTTTAACTTGGGATTTATCCACCAACAAGGCAACAACTTGCCTAGAAAACTAAATACCTTTGCCATGCAAAATTGTTACAAAACTTTATTGGATGTGCTCAAGAAATGATAAGGTGCTATACAAATGCAAGATATTTTCAACAGCACCTTAGTGCTCTTTCAGAACCTCCAGGAACATTAAAGTCAAGGAGGACAATTTAGTCAACTAAAGCCCAATGCATGTTGTTGCCAGCGCACCTGGGCCACATATGGTTTATAAACTACACAGACAACTTGCTTCAGCCTTAAATACTAGCCTATGTCAATAAACTTCCTTTACAATTCTACCAATTAACACTAGACCACAAACAAAGACAAGCTATGACCAAGTGAGATCAAGAGTTCGACCAGTCCGATGACTGATGAGAGCTCGAAATCTCCCAAGATTGTAAGTTCACTGTTAACACTGGATCCCCAGTCAAGAGGTGGAACTACTATTCATATATTTATGCAGAACACTCCCAAGAACGAATAAACAAAAAGAGCATTGCTACCTACTATTGCTTCATCCCATGCTTTATATGCTGAGGTCTGATTTTGCTCCCTCCTGACTGCAGTCCCTCCATGCTACTTATTTTAAGTTGAGATATATTCCTCTCCCTGACTAAAGAGGTCACTCACACAAGTCTTCCACTTATTTTGGAGCCATCAGAATCCCATACAACAAATGCTAGGTGATGGATCACTGGTCTCAACTGATTCAGCTCATCAGTGTCAGAGTGACAGCTGTAAAAAGTGGCTGGCAGATGACACTGGAGATGGATCCTGGTGAATGGAAACAGTTTGGGCGGCACAGTGGCGCAGTGGTTAGCACCGCAGCCTCACAGCTCCAGCGACCCGGGTTCGGTTCAGAGTGTTGCCTGTGCGGAGTTTGCAAGTTCTCCCTGTGACATTGCAAATTGCCCCTAGTGTAGGTAGGTGGTGGGAGAATGGTGGGGATGTGGTAGGGAACATGGGATTAATGTAGGATTAGTATAAATGGGTCGGCACAGACTCGGTGGGCCGAAGGGCCTGTTTCAGTGCTGTATCTCTCTATATGCTCTTATTCTTGTCCCCAAGTGCATCTCTGGGGTAATTTTGTTGTACTACCATAGGTTGTGGTTACTATATTTGGAGAAGTGATGGTTAAACATGTTCCCAAATATAGTAACGCATAATTTACAATATCACAAGCAAAGGACACTGACTTGCCAGATGAGCACTGCAGTACAATGCCCCCTCCCCAGAATGGGTTTCAAGCTAGTAAAGCGTACATTTGCACAGTACTCCTTGGATACAGAGAGAGATAGTGCAGAGTATTATAGAGGTCATTGAACAAAAAAATGATGGACAGTAACGAGAAGGTCACAGAATAGTTCATGGTGGGAGGAGGAAAGGGTTTTTAAATGTTTTTGAAAGCAGGATAAGATGAAAGTATTTACAGAGGGTGCTCTTTAGAGAATAACTGGAAGAAACAAATGCGGGGGGGGGGGGGGCGGGGGAAATCAGAAGGACAATAATTACAAGGTTTTTCATGTATATACTACTAGCCAAAGAGCAGCATTGTTTGAGGATGTGCAACAGCTCATTCACCCTTTCAGCTGTCAGACAGTGCTGTCCCTGCAGGATCTGAAGGGAGCCAGCGGCTGTAACAATGTCAGAAGTATTTTGGTGCTCTCAAAAAGAAAAAAAGGGTAAGACCCAAGATACACAGAATACTTGAAAAAAGTGTAGATTATGCTCCTTAATCGCTAAAAGAGAGTGTAACAGTTTATAATAGAACAATACTTACTGATTTGACAACAGACGGTACCCCCCATTCTGTACTGAGCAGCCTCTGACTATGCAACTTGCCTTGGTCATCAACATGTCGATCTAATACATCCACTCCTACAACACATGGATTCATGGGATTGGGATATTTTTGCATGGCAGCTTTAAATACAGTTTCCCATGGGTGGCTGTGGAAAGAGATACAAATAGCTCAGCAACAGAATACTTAAAAAGAAAAATTACAGACAACAGTGTGGGGGAAATTTGCCATTCAAAAGGAGCACACAAAAGAGGCAAAGCATAATTCTGACAGGTTACAAACTCCAAATCAAGTGAGAACTCGAATTCAAGCATTAGTCTCTCACTCAAAAACATTGTATTGTGTTCTTAATTCCTAAATGGATGGCTATCAGACATCTGGGCATGTGAACATACGAACATTGCACGATGAAAGATTCTACCAATTCCATTGTCCAGAATACTAGATACCAATTTCAACATTGGTTCTAGAATACAAAGTATTGTACTGCCAGTGGTTAACCCTTTGATTAGCAGCGGACAGAGAGACCTCTGAAGGCTCAGTAAGAATGCTGTAGATCAGCGCCTGACCAACATTAATCCATTATCATTCTAAAAAATGGCTGTACCTGGCATACACAGATGTTTGTTGTCAATTTAATACAAACGTAAAAAAACAATGAGCTCTAACAGGATAGATAATAAAAGGGCAGTTCTAAGAAATTTAGGGAACTATAGAGAGGGTGAAGAGAAATGCGAAGAGGGTATAGCAAAAAATGAAAATAAAGGCTTTCTATAGGCACATTAGCAAATGTTAGCCAAGATATGGTTTAAGAAATGAAAGAGTTTTTAGTAGATAGTGAAAAAATGGCAGAGATACTAAGCAAGTAATTTACCCCAATCTTCATAAAAACGGATATTGATATTTCAGAACGACTGGTTGAGTGGTAATGACAGGTTTCATGAGGAATACAATTATAAAAGCCAAGATGACTTAAAAGAAAATAAATCATCAATTCAGAGGAAAAGCATTTCATAATAAAATTATCCACTCTTACAATTGTACTCCTTTAAGCACGAATGGTTCATTGATGTCCTTTAGAGAAGGAAATCTGCCATCCTTACCAGGTTTGGACTACACATGACTCTAGATGCACAGCAATGTGGATGACTTTTTTTTAAAATTCGTTCGGGGGATGTGGGCATCACTGGTTAGGCCAACATTTATTGCCCAACCCTAATTGCCCTTGAGAAGGTGATGGTGAGCTGCCGTCTTCAACTGCTACAGTCCTTGGGGTGTAGGTACACCAACAGTGCTTTTAGGAAGGGAGTTCCAGGATTTTAACCCAGCAACAGTGAAGGAATGACAATATGGTTCCAAGTGAGCATGGTGTGTGGCTTGGAGGGGCACTTGCAGGTGGTGGTGTTCCCTTGCATCTGCTGTCCTTGTCCTTCTAGGTGGTAGAGGTCGTGGGTTCAGAAGTTGCTGTTGAAGGAGCCTTGGTGCGTTGCTGCAGTGCATCTTGTAGATGGTACACATTGCTGCCACTGTGTGCCAATGGTGGAGGGAGTGAATGTTTAAGGTGGTGGATGGGGTGTCGATCAAGAAGGCTGCTTTGTCCTGGATGGTGTTGAGCATCTTGAGTGCTGTTGGAGCTGCACTCATCCAGGCAAATGGAGAGTATTCCACCTTGGAGATGGTGGACTAGGCATCTTCAGCTGCTTCAAAATGACTTCCCCTCCATCATAAGGTCAGAAGTGGGGATATTTGCTGATGATTGCACAGCGGTCAGTACCATTCGCAACTCCTCAGACACTGAAACATCCCATAACCAACGGATCAGATCTAAGCTCTGCAGTCCTGCCACATCCAGCCGTGAATGGTGGTGGACAATTAAACAACTAACTGGAGGAGGTGGCTCCACAAATATCCCCATCCTCAATGATGGGGGAGCCCAGCACATCAGTGCACAAGATAAGGCTGAAGCATTTGCAACAATCTTCAGCCAGAAGTGCCGAGTTGATGATCTATCTCGGCCTCCTCCTGAAGTCCCCAGCATCACAGATGCCAGACTTCAGCCAATTCGATTCACTCCACGTGATATCAAGAAACGACTGAAGGCACTGGATACTGCAAAAGCTATGGGCCCTGACAACACTCCGGTAATAGTACTGAAGACCTGTGCTCCAGAACTTGCCGTACCCCTAGCCAAGCTGTTCCAGTACAGCTACAACACTGGCATCTACCCTGTAATGTGGAAAATTGCCCAGGTATGTCCTGTACACAAAAAGCAGGACAAGTCCAACCCAGCCAATTACCACCCCATCAGCCTACTCTCAATCATCAGTAAAGTGATGGAAGGTGTCATCAACAGTGCCATCAAGTGGCACTTGCTTAGCAATAACCTGCTCAGTGACGTTCAGTTTGGGTTCCGCCAGGGCCACTCAGCTCCTGACCTCATTACAGCCTTGGTTCAAACATGGACAAAAGAGCTGAACTCAAGAGGTGAGGTGAGAGTGACTGCCCTTGACATCAAGGCAGCATTTGACCGAATATGGCATCAAGGAGCCCTAGCAAAACTGAGGTCAATGGGAATCAGGGGGAAAACCCTCCGATGGCTGGAGTCATACCTAGCACAAAGGAAGATGGTTGTGGTTGTTGGAGGTCAATCATCTGAGCTCCAGGACATCACTGCAGGAGTTCCTCAGGGTAGTGTCCTAGGCCCAACCATCTTCAGCTGCTTCATCAATGACCTTCCTTCAATCATAAGGCCAGAAGAGGGCACCATTCGCGGCTCCTCAGATACTGAAGCAGTCCATGTAGAAATGCAGCAAGATCTGGACAACATTCGTGCCGCACAAGTGCCAGGCAATGACCATCTCCAACAAGAAGGAATCTAACCATCTTCCCTTGACATTCAACGGCATTACCATCGCTGAATCCCCCACTATCAACATCCTAGGGGCTACCGTTGACCAGAAACTGAACTGGAGTAGCCATATAAATACCGTGGCTACAAGAGCAGGTCAGAGGCTAGGAATCCTGAGGCGAGTAACTCACCTCCTGACTCCCCAAAGCCTGTCCACCATCTACAAGGCACAAGTCAGGAGTGTGATGGAATACTCTCCACTTGCCTGGCATGGGTGCGGTTCCAACAACACTCAAGAAGCTCGAAACCATCCAGGACAAAGCAGCCCGCTTGATTGGCACCCCATCCACAAACATTCACTCTCTTCACCACCAACACACAGTGGCAGCAGTGTGTACCATGTACAAGATGCACTGCAGCAATGCACCAAGGCTCCTTAGACAGCACCTTCCAAACCCGCGACCTCTACCAACTAGAAGGACAAGGGCAGCAAATACATGGGAACACCACCACCTGCCAGTTCCCCTCCAAGTCACACACCATCCTGACTTGGAACTATATCGCCGTTCCTTCACTGTCGCTGGGTCAAAGTCCAGGAACTCCCTTCCTAACGGCACTATGGGTTTACCTACCCCACATGGACTGCAGCGGTTCAAGAAGGCAGCTCACGACCACCTCCTCAAGGGCAATTAGGGATGGGCAATAAATACTGGCATGGCCAGTGACGCCTACATCCCATGAATGAATTTAGAAAAAGAAACAGTCAGTGCCCGCATGCAGCAAGACCTGGACATCATTCAGGCTTGGGCTGATAAGTGGCAAGTAACATCTGCACCACAAAATTGCCAGGCAGTGACCTTCTCCAATAAGAGAAAAACTAACCATCTCCCCTTGACATTCAATAGTATTGCCAACACTGAATCCCCCAGCATCAACATCCCGGGGGCTACTGCTGACCAGAAACTTAACTGCACCAGCCATATAAATACTGTGGCTACAAGAGCAGGTCAGGGACTGGGAATTCTGCAGGGAGTAATTCACCTCCTGATTCCCCAAACCTGTCCACCATCTACAAGGCACAAGTCATGGGTATGATGGAATACTCCCCACATGCTTGGACGAGTGCAGCTCCAACACTTAAGAAGCTCTACACCATCCAGGACAAAGCAACCTGCTTGATCGGCACCACCTGCAACATTCATTCCCTCAACTAAAGGTCGCACTTCTAGGTTGTAGGGACAGGTTGGGATGTGGTAGGAATATGGAATTAGTGTAGGATTAGTATAAATGGGTGGTTGATGGTCGACACAGACTCGGTGGGCCGAAGGGCCTGTTTCAGTGCTGTATCTCTAAACTAAACTAAAACTGTAAAATACAGCTCAAGTAAACTGGGCTGTAATTCACCATTTACTTTTAAAAAACACAGCATTTGTCAAATTCTCCTCTACTGTTCCACTTTCTGGAGTATGATTCACAGGCACAAGGTTCCCTGATGACCAGTCATTATATGTGAGGGCCAACAGCGAGCATCAGCAAGTTATTTGACTGTGGTTAGCATCACAACACAATCCTGTCCTCCCAGCAGCAATCACTGGCTAGCGATCAGGAACAGTGGTCTTCTGTGTCTCCCCCAAAAGTGATCCCTGACAGGAAGTAGAACAAACTACTCTTAAGGCCTCTATTAATGTCACTTAGGCATATTTCTTCCAACTTTTTACACCCAAGCTCACTGGACTTCAACACTAACATGTGCCATTATAGAGTGTGCAACATACTGGGCTAACAGAAACACAGTGGATTTCTCAGCAACTAGGCTGCATTTATGCTATGATCCACATATGTGCCACATCGACTCAGACAATCCTGCAACCTTAGAACAATAGGATGGGTTTCTGTGCATGTCACATATCAGGCTGAAAAGCAAAAATATGAGTTAGCTGTTAAAAGTCAGGTGAGATGGCCCAAGGGTGATTTAAGCATGGAAAAACAGGCTTTTGCTCCTTTTATCCACTTTATCTAAATCGGTGTTAAGATCTTACAGCCACAAATTCACATCCCTGCAGATTTTAGTGATGAGTCAAGACAGGAAAAAGAATTAGTAAATCCAAAAAATAAAGTGGATCGTTTATCTCAACAATCTTAGCCCGAATCATGTTTAAAGCACCGACTTCACGGCTCCTTCCCTCGAGGTCAACAAACTAAACAGCTGCTGTCACCTTGACTGGGGTGAGTATCGCCTAAGGAGGGAGCTGCACCCAGACCACTCCCCTTCTCACCGACTAACCCGGGGGATGGAAGCTGCCGCCTTCACCCCTCTCGCGGACACCTAGTAACTCACCCCGACCCTGAGGCCGGGGCCCGCTCCCTCTTCCCGGCTCCTCACTCCGACCCTGAGACCGGGGCCCGCTCCCTCTTCCCGGCTCCTCACTCCGACCCTGAGGCCAAGGCCCGCTCCCTCTTCCCGGCTCCTCACTCCGACCCTGAGACCGGGGCCCGCTCCCTCTTCTCGGCTCCTCACTCCGACCCTGAGACCGGGGCCCGCTCCCTCTTCCCGGCTCCTCACTCCGACCCTGAGACCGGGGCCCGCTCCCTCTTCCCGGCTCCTCACTCCGACCCTGAGGCCGGGACCTGGCCAAACCCACGATCGGGCGATGAGGGTCCTGCTGTCGGCTCTCTCACTCACTTAAACACGTGTTCCGACGTCCAGATCTTCATTTTCCTACTAATCGCGCCCGCTCCGTCCCCGTCCTGCAGCCGCCGGCACAAACTTCCTTCAGGTCCCGCCCACCTGGTGACCGATGACGCCAGCACGCAGGCATGTGCTCGGCGGCCGCTGTCGTCATGACGCACGCACGTGCCTCAACGGACATTGACCTGGGCTCAATGACGCAAAGTGTCGCACTAACAGTGGACAGTATGTGACAGTTGAGTGACTGTCTCGAGCCTCAGCATTCTGAGGAATCGTCAACAACAACTTGTATTGGTATGGCGCCTTTAACGTAGTAAAAACGCCCCAAGGCTCTTCACAGCTGCATTATCAAACAAAATTTGACCCAAAGCCACATTATGAAATATTAAATAAACACAAGAAATGCTGGAAATACTCAGCAGGTCTGGCAGCATCTGTGGAGAGAGAAGCAGAGTATGAAATATTATGAAATATTAAGACTGATGAGAAAAAGCTTGGTCAAAGGTTTTAGGAAGATTCTTATAAGTAACAAAAAGAGGTAGAGAGTTTCAGGAAGGAAATGCCAGAGCTTAGAGTCTTTTTGCCATTGGAGGCACAGCAATTCAAATAGGGGATACAGAAGAGGCCTGAACCAGAGCAGCATGAAGATCTCAGAGGGTTGTCGGGCTGGAGGAGATAACAGGGATAGGAAGGGGGTAAGGAATTTTAAAAGCAGGATGGGAATTTAAAATTGAGGCGTTGCTGGACCGGAAGCACAGGTGTGATGAGTGAATGGGACTTGGTGTGAGTTATGATGTGAGCAGGAGAGGGTTGAATAAGCTCAGGTTTACGGAGGGTGACCGGAAGACTGTCCAAGTGTACATTGGAATAGTCAAATATGGAGATAACTAAGGCATTGATGAGGGCTTCAGGAGCAGATGAGGTGAGGCAAAGACAAAGTCAGACAATGTTACGGAGATGGACGTAGGCATTCTTGATGATGGACAGGATGTGGGGTTGGAAGCTCATCTCAGGGTCAAATAGGACACCAAGGTTGTGAACAGTCTGGTTCAGCTTCAGACAGTGGCCAGGGAAAGGGAAGGAACAGAGTTTGTGGTGGGGAATTGAAGACAATGGCTTCCCACTATTAAATTGGAGGAAATATCTGTTCCTCCAGTACTGTAATCATGGGTGACTTTCATCTACATATAGATTGGTCAAATCAAATTAGCGATAATACTGTGGAGGAGGATTTCCGGGAGTGTATATGTGATGGTTTTTTAGACCAATACATTGAGGAACCAACTACAGAACAGGCTATCCAAGACTGGGTATTGTGCAATGAGAAAGGATTAATTAACAATCTTGTTGTGTGGGGTCCCTTGGGGAGGAGCGATCATAACATGAGGAATTCTTCATTAAGATGGAGAGTGAAGTAGTTGAATCTAAAACTAGGGTCCTGAATCTAAATAAAGGAAACTACTAAGGTATTAGGCGTGAGTTGGCCATGGTCGATTGGGGAACTTTACTAAAAAGGTTGACGGTGAATAGGCAATGGATAATATTTAAACAACGTGTGCGTGAATTACAACAATTATTCATTCCTGTCTGGCACAAAAATAAAACTGGAAAGTTGGCTCAACCGTGGCTTACCAAAGAAATTAGGGATAGTATTAGATCCAAAGAGGAGGCATAGAAAATTGCCAGAAAAAGTAGCAAGTCTGAGAATTGGGAGCAGTTTAGAATTCAGGAAAGGAGGACAAAGAGTTTGATTAAGTGGTGGAAAATTGAGTATGAGAGTAAACTCGCAGGGAACATAAAAACTGACTGTAAAAGCTTCTATAAGTATGTGAAGAGAAAAAGATTAGTGAAGACAAATGTAGGTCCCTTAGTCAGAAACGGGGGAAATTATAATGGGGAACAAAGAAATGGCAGAACAATTAAACATATACTTTGATTCTGTCTTCACAAAGGAGGACACAAATAACCTTCCAGAAATGTTAGGGAACCAAGGGTCTAATGAAAGGGTGGAACTGAATGAAATCAGTATTAGTAAAAAAATAGTGCTTGGGAAATTAATGGGGTTAAAGGCTGACAAATCCCCAAGGCTTGAATATCTACATCCCAGAGAACTGAAGGAAGTGGCCCTGGAAATAGTGGATGCATTGGTGGTCATCTTCCAAAATTCTATAGATTCTGGAGCAGTTCCTACAGATTGGAGGGTGGCAAATGTAACCCCACTATTTAAAAAAGGAGGGAGAGAAAAAACAGGGAACTACAGACCAGTTAGCCTTACATCAGTCGTGGGGAAAATGCTAGAGTCTACTATAAAGAATGTGATAGCAGAACACCTGGAAAGCATAAACGGGATTGAGCAAAGTCAGCGTGGGTTTACGAAAGGGAAATTATGCTTAACAAATCTGAAGTTTTTTGAGGATGTAACTAGAATAGATAAGGGGGAAACCAGTGATGTGGTGTATTTGGATTTTCAGAAAGCTTTTGATAAGGTCCCACATAAGAGGTTAGTGAGCAAAATTAAAGCACATGGGATTGGGGGTAATATACTGGCACGGGTTGAGAATTGGTTGACAGACAGGAAACAGAGAGTAGGAATTAATGGGTCTTTTTCCAGGTGGCAGGAAGTGACTAGTGGGGTACCGCAGGGATCAGTGCTTGGGTCCCAGCTATTCACAATATATATTAATGACTTGGGTGAGGGAACTAAATGTAACATTTCCAAGTTTGCAGACGACACAAAGCTGGGGGTTAAAGTGAGCTGTGAGGAGGATGCAAAGAGGCTCCAATGTGATTTGGACAAGTTGGGTGAGTGGGCAAATGCATGGCAGATGCAGTATAACGTGGATAAATGTGATGTTATCCACTTTGGTTGTAAAAACAGAAAGGCAGATTATTATCTAAATGGTGATAGATTGGGAAAGGGTGAGGTGCAATGAGACCTGGGTGTCCTTGTACACCAGTCGCTGAAAGCAAGCATTCAGGTGCAGCAAGCAATTAGGAAGGTGAATCGTATGTTGGCCTTCATTGCAAGAGGATTTGAGTACAGGAGCAAGGATGTCTTACTGCAGTTATACAGGGCCTTGGTGAGACTACATCTGGAGTATTGTGTGCAGTTTTGGTCTCCTTATCTGAGGAAGGATGTTTTTGCCATGGAGCAAGCGCAAAGAAGATTTACTAGGCTGATTTCTAGGATGGCAGGATTGACGTATGAGGAGAGATTGGGTTGATTAGGCCTATATTCACTAGAGTTTAGAAGAATGAGAGGGGATCTCATAGAAACCTATAACATTTTAACAGGACTAGACAGGCTAGATGCAGGGAGGATGTTCCCGATGGCTGGGGAGTCCAGAACCAGGGGTCACAGTCTCAGGATACGGGGTATGCCATTTAGAACGGAGATGAGGAAACATTTCTTCACTCAGAGGGTGGTGAATCTGTGCAATTCTCCACGCAGAAGGCAGTGGAGGCCAAATCATTAAATATATTCAAGAAGGAGATAGATATATTTCTTACTGCCAAAGGGATCAAGGGATATGGGGAAAAAGTGGGAACAGGGTAATGAATTAGACCATCAGCCATGATCTTATTTGAATGGCGGAGCAGGCCCAAAGGGCCAAATGGCCTACTCCTGCTCCGCTTTTCTATGTTTCTGTGTTTCTATGGATGTCAGACAAGCAGCAAGGCAAATCAGGGACAGTGGAATAGTTACATCAAGCTGGGTGTGGTCAACGTACATATGGAACCTGAGATTGTTTTTTGGTCGCTGAGAGGCAGCATGTAGATCAGAAATAGGAGGGGGCCAAGGATAGATATTTGGGGGATTCCAGAGGCAACGGTGTGGGAACAGGAAGCCATTGCTGGTGTCTCTTTATCCATGACTAGATAGATAGGAATGGAACTAGGTGAGGGCAGTCCCACCCAGTTGGACAACAGTGGAGAGGTGTTGGAGGAGGATGGTGTTATTAACTGCAAGGCTGCAGACAGGTTAAGGATGAGAGATAGTTTACTATGGTCATAATTTCATACAATGTCATTTATGACTTTGATAAGAGTTGTTTCTGTATTGTGGCGGAGTCCTGATGGGAGGGATTCAAATAATGAGTTTGGGAAAGATGAGCACAGATTTGGTAGGCGACAGCATGTTCAAGGACTTTGGAACAGAAGATTGGAGATGGAGCAGTAGTTTACAAGGACGGAAAAGTACAGAATGTGTTTTTTGAGGAGTTGGGTGATGACGGCAGATTTGAAGGGGTGGGGCACAGTGCCTGAACAGAGAGTATCAGCTAATGTGGGACCAGGAAGGGAAATTTGCTGGGAATAGGCTTGAAGGAACAGATGCTGAGCTTGAAATGCCATGAGGGGAGATAGGAGAGAGACTAGAGAAAGATGCAAGTTCAGGGCTAAGAGAGAGAGGAACCTTAGGGGAAGTTTGGCCTGGTGGGCTGAGTTAAGGCAGGAAGAGGCAGCTGAACAGATGGTCCCAATCTTTGTGGCAAAGAAGTCCATGACACACTTGTTGGAGGTGGTGGGGAGCTAACAAGCAGGCGGAGGACAGGTCTGCTACTGATCCCCAGGGCACTTAAAGAAGGCCACATTCTATATAATTAGAAAAAGGGTTAAGTACAGATAAGAATGGAATAATTGCTGATTCCAATCGACCCACTATAAACTGGAAATGCCCTAACTGAAGTGTGGAAACTAGAATTAAGTGATGTATTCCTGAAAGATCATCTCAGCTGAGGAAACATGGAAAACTTAGGGTTTTCAACTTTCATCCCTCAAAGTTAATCTCCTGTGGTGTTTCTTATGGAGACTGGAGTAAAGACAGACCCAGATCGGAGAGACAAACAGAGGCTGGCCCAGGGAATGCAGCACTTTTGGTTAATCTGGGACAGCAGAGGCCTTCCTTTGCAGCTGGAAGAGGAAGTGGAAGCCACGGACCAGCTGGGGGTGGGGGGGGGGGGGGGGGGGGGTGGGTGGTACGATCAGATGGCAAGCTACAAGAAACCAAGAGTGTGAGGGACAGTGGCGAAGAACTGAAGAAACTAATGGGGACCGTGGAGTTAAGCTAGGAGCAGGAACAAATAATGGCTGCTTTCTAAGTTGTGCTTATGTGTGCAGTCCATGCTGACCAGTGGTACACTTCAGGCTCTTTAAGATACCATTTCTCTTTCAACTGTCCTACCAAATTGTTCTTGAACAAGCTCCACCACTCAAACTGAAACACATGTAAGTAACCTCATATTTTGGCTCAATTTAGAATATCGCATTGATGGGTTATTTGATATGGTGTTAAAGGACCAGGTAAAGAGATGGAGCAAAGGCAGGTAAATGGAGTTGAGGTGTGGATCAGCCATTATCTAATTGGCTGGTAATAGGCTTGAGGGGCTGAATGGCCTTCTCCTGTTCCTAATGTTCCTAGACCAAAGTGTGTAAAATGTGCTGTGATTGTATTAATGCAGCACTTCAAAGTTTTTTACATAGCATTAAAGTATAAAAGGGTTACAACAGCAAGACAGTTGCAATGTAATGCTGAATGTAGGAAGTCCTGAATGACTTGAGCATCCAATGCAAACACACTTGTAGGAAGTATTTCCAACATTCACTCAAACTTTCACTAGATGTTTTTGAACTAGAGGAACAACTGTAATCAACCCATCACATACGGGAATCACAAGAGTTTCTGGAACACATGTTCTGGGAGGTGGGCACCCTACAGACAGAAAAAGGATGTAGATTTGAAGCAGGTGATCATCCATCAGGGTAGGAGAGTCAGAAGTTCACAGATTCATTGCCTTAGCAAATAACATTTTAATACTGAACGTCTGTCCCAAGACACGTGTCTGCTCAAGTGATACCCACATAGATTTAAAAGGTTTTTAGAAAAAGTTATACGTGATAAACATCCCAAGGTGCTTAACAGGACCATTATCAAACAAAAGTTGACCCCAAGGCACATAAGGAGATATTAGGACAGATGACCAAAAGTTTAGTCAAAGAGCCAAGTTTTAAAGAACATCTTAAAGGAGGAGAGCAGTTGAAGCAGAGAGGTTTAGGGAGGGGATCCAGACCTTAGGTTCTCGGCAGCTGAAGGCACAGCCACTAATGAAGGAACGGTGAAAATCAGTGATGTGCAGACCAGAATTGGAGGAGAACAGAGATCCTGGTGAGTTGTAGGGCTGGCGGAGATTACAGAGATAGGAAGGAGTTAGGCCATGGAGGAATTTGAAAACAAATATGAGAATTTAAAATTGGGACATTATTGGACGCTGAGCCAACATAGGTTAGTGAGCACAGGATAAATATGAGCTGATGAAAGAGAGCCAGCATGGATTTGTAAAGGGCAAGTCATGTCAAACAATCCTAGTTGAATTTTCGGAGGAGATAGTAAATATGGTAGATAAGAGAGTGTCTATGGATGTTTCAGATGACAACATTCCACTTAAGAGATTGTTTTAAAAAAATGAACATATGCAATTAGAGGCAACCTATTGACATGGGTAGAAAATTGGTTAGGAAGTGGGAGACAGAGAGTAGGGATAATGGGTATGTACTCAAATTTGGCAGGATGTGACTAGTGGAGTTCCCCAGGAATCTGTACTGGGGCCTCAGCATTTCACTTTATTCATAAATCACTTGAAGGAATAGAGAGCCGTGTATCTAGTTTGTTAACAACACTAAGTTAGGTGACACAGTAAGTAGTGTAGATGGCAACAGAAAGTTGCAAAGGGACATTGATAGATTAGGCAAGGTGGCAAAAATGTGACAGGTGGAATTTAATGTGGGGAAGCGTGAGCTAATCCACTTTGGACCTAAGAAAGATAAGAGAATTTTCTAATAAGGAGAAGCTAGGAACTGCGGTGGAGCAGAGAGATATAATGTTCCAAGTACATAAATCACCAAAAGCTAGTGGATAGTACATAAAATTATTTAAAAAGGCTAATGAGATGTTGCTTTTTAATCTCAAGGAGTTTGGAATACAAACAGGTCAAGATTATGTTACACCTAGATCCCATCTGTAGCACTGTGATTAGTTCGGGGCACAGCAGCTCAGGAAGGATATATTGGCCTCGGGGGTGCAGGGCAGATTCACCAGAATGATACTGCGCTAAAAGGGTTAATTTATGAGAATAAGTTGCATAGACTCAGCTTGTATTCCCTCAAGTATAGAAGATTAATGGTTGATTTAATTGACGTGTTTAAAGAATGATCGGGTTGATAGAGAGAAACCATTTCTTCTGGTGGGCCAGTCCAGAACAAGGGGGCATAACCTTAAATTTAGAGCTAGGTTGTTCAGGGGTGATGTCAGAAAGCATTTCTTCACACAAGGGTGGCAGAAATCTGGAATTCTGTCCCTGTAAAGCTGTTGAGGCTAGATAAATGGAAAATGATAAAGCAACAGTGATACATATCAAAGCTGGGATGATGTGTGATTTGGCTGGGGGTGCAGGGTAGCTTTGAGTTGATGATGTTCCCATCCACTTGCTGCCTTCATCATTCCAGCTGGTGGAAGTGGTGGATTGGGAAGGCGGAGGCAGTCTTCTACTTCCGCAACATAACCTGTCTCCAACCCTGTCTTAGCTCATCTGGTGCTGAAACCCTCATCCGTGTATTTGTTACCTCTGAACGCAACCATTCTAATCCTCTAGGTACAGGAATAGGACATTCAGTCACTCGAGCACGTTCCTCCATTCCATTAGATCATTGCTGATCTGTATGTTAACTCCATCTGCCCACGTTGGTTCCGTATCCCTTAATGCACTTACCTATCAAAGATTTATCAATCTCATTTTAGAAAAAAAAGTGATTCCTGACAATGCAGCGGCCCGCTGACGTCAGAGTGCGCCAAGCTGCGCACATGCGCAGCGACATCTTGCCAGGACTTCGTGGCGCATGTGCAGGGATGACATCGTCACACAGCGCCAACGTCATCTCATATCCACGCCAGATCCATCTCCACGCATGTGCGATAAAGTGTCATCGGGTATCCAGTCCCCCACTTGGCTGGAGGAAGCGGCTGATGGGGATTGAGCTCCAGCCTCAAAGTCTCCCAATCACTCGCTCCCGCCCCACTAGCCGCTCTCCTCCCTCGGCAACCCGCTCCAGGCCTCGACACTTTCTCCTCTCAGCTATTCGCTCCAGAACTCACTGCTCCTTCCCACTCCCCTGGCCGATTGTTCCACGCTTCGTGTCACCCCACTCCACGGCGACTCACTCCCCGCACCCCCTCCAACCGCGCTGCTTCTCTCCTCTCGGCCACTCGCTTCTACGTCATCCTGTTACCCCTTAAGCGGGAGTGAGCGGCCGGTGAACGGGGTGGCGTGAGTGGGGAACAATCGGACAGGGGAGTGGGGGGCGGGGGGAGCAGCGAGGTCTGGAGCGAGTAGCTGGGGGCAGGGGGGGTGGAGGGAGACTGGTGGTGAAGCAGCCAGTAGGGAGGAGGGGGAGGAAGCGTGTTGGCGAGGGTGGGGGGGCGGGGGGGGGGGGGGGGGGGGGTGGTGGAAAAGAGCGGCCAGTAGAGAGGGAGCTAGTAGCTGCATTCGGGTGCAATCAGTCCTGGTCAGTCATATAAATGAATCACAATAACAAATTGGCAGCACATTTTATACTTAACCCGATTTTCAATCGTGGTGACAATTCACCATCTTCCAATGGAAATTCAATCATAAAATTGCTTTTGTATTTAATAGGATTACTGGAATATTAAATGGATCTGAGGATTACAGTTAGTATCCTATAACTACATGGTCACATATTATTGGGCTTCCATCCAACTTAATGTAAGGTTCTGATGAAGGGTCACTGACCTGAAACGTTAACTCTGCTCCTCTCTCCACAGATGTTGCCAGACTTGCTAAGTATTTCCAGCATCTGCAGTATTTTGCTTTAATATTAATGTAAGGTTAGTTTGCTAGAAAGATCTAGCCATAAGCATTTCCTGCGATAAATTGAGGTGTCATCTTTAATCCTGGCAGCTGCCTGAACATTGTCGACACTGATGTTCCAGTTAAAGAGCCTGTATTTGTGCATGTGCAAGCACTGCATCACCTAGTGGTTGTTGTCAGCAAATGCAGCTAAAAAAAGTGCAAGAATGCCAGATTTCAAAGGAAGCAACAATTTATACTGCATGAGAATAGGGTGGTAATTCAGCATGTCGTCTCCGATTGGTTGTGTTGCCATGGGAAATGCATCAGGAAACTATTCTCCCACACATGTTTTCCTTCAAAAAAGGCACAAAGCCTGAACATGTTCCTGTTGCCTGCAGAGGACAGGCTCCCGCATAAGAATATTTGTAGCTTCCAGCAAGCATAAGTGAAACACATTGTGAGCCCGACTGAATCTTAAATTGGTTGTTAGTGTACTTCTCAGCACACATGGGATCATTCAGAAAGTGCTGTCCAATCGCAGAACCACATCTAACGTTGGACAGTACATTGAGTTTTGCGAGCACGGGCTGGTTGAGTATAGTCAGTACTCTGCTTATTGTGAACAACCCAAGGGATGTGCTGTTTGATACAATCCACCAGTCATTGGGACGTACAGCCTACGTACCTGGTATCACAGCAGCACTGGAATTCATATACCACATTACTCATTTGTGTAGTAGGCAGAACGTCTTATTGGCTTGACGGCAGCAGCCTGTTAGTGGACAGTAGCATCCTCTTGCGTAATAAAAACAAGAAATGCTGGAAGCACTCAGCAGGTCTGGCAGCATCTGTGAAAAGAGAAGCAGAGTTAACGTTTCGGGTCAGTGACCCTTCTTCGGAACTGTCACTGACCTGAAACGTTAAGTCTGCTTCTGTTTTCACAGATGCTGCCAGACCTGCTGAGTGGTTCCAGCATTTCTTGTTTTTATTTCAGATTTCCAGCATCCGCAGTATTTTGCTTTTATTTTAGCATCCTCTTGCGTCTGTCCTGATGAGTGCATGACAAAAAGCTTCACCAGCATGTCTCTTCTTTCCAGTTATACCAAGTACTGTTATTTGCATGAGGTATTAAATCAAGGTCCCCTTAAAAGAGAGTGTTTGAAGGACAGTATTCTCAGTGTCCTGGCCAACATTTCTCCTATAAGCACCACAACGAATTAACTGGTCATTTAGCTCTTTCTGTTTTCAGGACCTTGCTGTGCATGTATTTGCCTACATTAAACAGTAACTATACTGTAAGGATACTTTGTTGGTTGCAGAGCACTTCGGAGGGGGCTCATGCAAGTCGCTATAGAAATTCAAAGTTTTTCCACCTTCACAGAAAAACAAACCAACTAAACTTGAACTGAGCAGGCATTGCTGAGACTTAGCATTGGATCAGCATACTGTAGGGTGGCAAGCGCGGATTTTGATAATCAGACGTTTTCTGCTTCTTTCCGGTCAATACGTTCATTTCCCTTCTTAGTTCAGTTCAGCCCACTCCTTTATTGTGTGTTTTTCTATGCCATTCCTGCCACCAGCACTACTGAGATAGGGAATGATGCAAAGGAAAATCATCCACAGCAATCCTTGTTGAGCTCCTGTACGTGAGTAGATAATTGGTGTGGGGGAGCAGATTGGGGATAGGGAGATAAAATAGGAGGGCAGCAAGAGAAGGAAAAGAACAGAAAATAACTGATCAAAAGAATGAAAGAGCAGGTTATACAAAAATACAAGAGTGACAGAGAAAAAGGAATGTAATAAATGAATGAAAAAAATCTGGTTAAAGAAATATCTGAACAATATACTCAGTCTGGATTATCTTTCACCCTTGAGAAAAAGACTCACATTTTTATAGCACCTTCCATGTCCTCAGGACCTCCCAAAGTACTTTACAGCCAATGAAGTGTAGTCACTGTTGTAATGTAGGACTTTCTTTCCAAGTGATGATTGAGGGATAAATATTGGCCCGGACACTAGGGATAACTCCCGTGCTCTTCTTCAAAATAGGCGTCATGAGGCCTTTTATGACCACTGAGTGTGCAGATGGAACCTCGGTTTAATGTCTCATTCTCAACGCTTCCAAAAGTGCAGCACTCCCTTAGCATTGCATTAGGGTATCTGCTGAGACTTTTGTGCTCAAGTCTCTGAAGTGGGACTTAAACCTGCAACTTTTTGAGTCAAAGGTGAAGGTACTACCAACTGTGGCACGGCTGACTGATCAAGTGTAGTTAATAAGAAACCAGCTGAAGTGCTCAAAAGAACGTTTTATTAAAGGATTTCTTCAGACTTTCAGTAATTTTGTTAAAACACTAGCATATTCCAAAACATAGCAGATCACATATACGATAGGTAGAATTTTTCCATAGAGAAGGTACAAAGCTACATCATATTACCCTGCAGGGAATATCTGGAGACAGCAGATTGCCCCCTAGGTTGCATTACTATAGCCTGAGCCCTGTTCTCAGTGCCTAATTCATAACTGGAAAAGGCCAACATATTGAACAAATCTGTCCTCTTTCTCCACCCCATCAACTCAAATCCACCATCCCTCAAGTGAGACATGTATTCAAATCTCTCTCTAATCTTACACTGTCTGCATTGAAGGCCCTTCCTGCTCACCTATTCCACAACTCAACTACCCTTTGGATAGCTTCTGAATATTTAGCCTGTGCATTCCTGGTATTTGGTGGTTCTTAGTGCATAATTGGCATAACTATAAAAGTTAAGAGCCAGATCACCAGTATTTACAGCAGAGAGGTATCTAAGTCTGAGAAGTGCAAATTTCAAGGAAAGTCTTTAGTCAAAGCTGTGCCCACTTCTCCTTTCCATCAGCATCTTTAATCAGCCGAGCTGGCAGGCATGCGTGCAGCCTTGGGATCTTGCCCGTGGAGGAGCTGATGCACAGTGAAAGTCCTCCTCCTCTCCCCTGTAAATGGAAGAGTAGATTCCTCATGCACCTGAGCTCTGAGCTTTTCCATCCTCATTTCTTATAAATCAGTTTAAAAAAAGGCAACCAGACCGAGAAAAAAAAATCAAATCACCAGACATGAAGATCCTACATGGAGTCAGAACGACACAGGAGATGACCATTCGGCCCATCAAGTCCATGGTGACCTTCTGTAGAGCAATTCAGCCAGTCCCTCTATCCCCATAATCCTGAAAGTTTATTTCCCTCACGTGCCCATCGAATTTCCTTTTGAAATAATCGATCGTCTCTGCTTACACCATCACCCTCGTGGGCAGAATGTTCCAGGTCATTACCACTCGCTGCATAAAAAAGTTCCTCCTCATATCCTCCTGCATTTTATGTCCCCTAGTCCTTGTACTAATAGAAACAGCTTTTCTTTGTATATCTTATCTAATCCCGTCATAATCTTATACACCTCTATCAAATCTCCCCTCAATCTCCTTTGCTCCAAGGAAAACAACCCCAGCTTTTCCAACCAAACCTTGGAGCTAAAATCCCCCATCCCTGGAATCATTCCAGTACATCCCCTCTGCACCCTCACATCTTTCCTATAGCGTGGTAACCAGAACCAGACGCAATACTCTAGTTGTTGCCTACCCAGAGGTTTATAAAGGTTACATATTACAACACAAAAAGCCATTCAAGCCAGTGCTGGCTCTTTGAAACAACACTTAGTCCCACTCCCCCACTCTTTCACCAAAGCCCTACATTTATTTTGCTTTAAGTATATATCCCACTCTCTCTTGAAAATTACTATTGAATCTGCTTCCACTACCCTTTCAGGAAATGCATTCCAGATCATAACTCACTGTGCATTAGAATTAAAACAAAATGGCTGGTCGAAGCCAATTTCCATAGGAACCTCCTTTACAGTAAAAGAGAGCAGGTGTAAAAGTAATGGCCTGGAATTTGAGGGTTTCTGATGGCGGACTGTCAGCATTCACCGTCATTAGCTGTCTAAAACTGACCTCAACTTCAGGATTTAGTACGTGGGGAAATCCTGAGGTTGCAATCCATCATTCATTGCTCCCCCACAGGCTGCACTGTGGATCAACACCCCACCCCCCCCAGAGCCAGCCAGCAATCAGCGAAATCGATTGAATTGGTGAGAACGTCCCCTTTTCCACTCTCATATCACTTAGAAACCCCATCAAAAGTTAAGCCTTGTTCAGTGAGGTGTAACTGGGGTTTTAAATGGTGATCTGAGTAATAACTACCATTGAACAACCTATCTGGCCCTGAGCAAATCATTTTATATTTGTGGAATGTTGTTAAATTACTAATTAGATTTTAATATTTCAGCTTCTACCTTCACCCCATTTTGTACATCCCAATCTTTATTTCATTCTCTAAAATTTATAAAAAGCGATTTATTAGTGCTAATTTCCAGGTTAGTGTGTGCCTGAGAAAATTCTTTAATGCGACTAGCTGCTTGCACAGTTGAGGGCATCACTGCAGTTCAACACTGGGAATCCCCATTAAAGAACGGCTACAATCAATTCCACATCGGGAAAGTTAAAGATCTCGCCACAGAGATTGCCGGATCTGCAAAGTCTGGACCAATGCCAGATCAGCGCAGTAATGCTGGAGCTCAGATGCTGCACTACAGAAGTTTTCCCATGGGCCTTATTGCCCCAGATTTACAAGAGAAATTGAGCCACAGCAAACATATTGTGTGGCGCAGCAGCAGCAAAGATCAGAAACAGTAAAGCACAAAATTTAAAGTTGCACAAACCCCCATTAAGCTCGCCATTTGCAAGTTTCAGTTTCCTATACTGGGTCAACACTTGTTGCTAGAAATTTTCTGAATCAATCATTTCAACATAGAGGAGACTGCAGTTCATTTGAATTTCTAGTATTACTCATACTAACAGTTCTAAACAGGCTAGGGATCATTATATTTCTCTGTTAAAAGCAAAACCCATTTAGGTTTCCAAGCTGGGTATCCAGACCCAGGAGTTTATCAGGTTTCAGAATTTGGCTATTTCTTGATTTACTAGATTATTTCTATGGATGTATGCCAACAGAAGCACTGTTCCCCTTTGGGTAGCTGACCACAGGAAATGCCATTAAATTCAGGGAGGTCAGGACCCAGGATTGTACCCATGATTGCAGGGAGAGGTGTCCGAGGAATGTGCCAATAATTGAAAGGCACTCCCTGGGAGTGTTTAATATTTACAGATGGGACCCTTATACAGAAAAGACTTGGTCTCGAGCGTGTTGGGAGGCAATAACCCTCTTGGATTGGAATTGATGTTCCATGAAGTGGTCACATCAACTCTCAATCTTTCCACATATTGCCTCAGAACACACTTCAAACTCTTATCCTCTATTTAAGATGCACACTTGTCCAGCAATGTGACCTCAATCTTTAGACTTCCTGGTGCAATTCTTGCCAGGCAGTCTCAATATGGCTCCTTGCGTAGGAAACGGCTGAAGAACGTAAATGCAGCTTTTGGTTTGTCTGTTGGCACCATGTGACCTGCTCCCTGAAAATCAAAGATTTG
The DNA here is from genome assembly GCF_036365525.1 of Heterodontus francisci. Classification (NCBI taxonomy): domain Eukaryota; kingdom Metazoa; phylum Chordata; class Chondrichthyes; order Heterodontiformes; family Heterodontidae; genus Heterodontus; species Heterodontus francisci. The sequence continues at coordinate 26,693,185 of NC_090386.1, read as the reverse complement.
AAATGAAATGACTGTTGTAAATATAATGTATAATTTATTGGCATCGACTTTCTTTCACTTCTAAACTTTCTCATTTGGTGCCTTCAAGTGACCGTCTTGCATGCAGGAACTTAGCTATTGGGAGGCCCATTTTATAGAGTGCTTTAACATTGTAAAACATTCCACGACACTTCACAGGAACGTTATCAGACAAAAATTGATAGTGTCAAAGAGGTAGGTTTTAAAGGAGGAGAAGGGGGTAGAGAAGGGGGTAGGGAAGTGGTGAGGCTTAGGGAGGGAATTCTACAGCTTAGGGCCTAGGTGGCGTGGGGGATGGCCAAAGGGCCGGAATTGGAGGAACACCAAGCTAAGGGTTGTAGGGCTGGAGGAGGTTCCATTGAGAGGAAGGGATGTGGCCGCGCAGGGATCTGAACACAAGGACGAGAATTTTAACATCACAACATTGCCGGACTGGGTCCAATGTTAATTAGCGATAACAGGGGTGGTGGGTGAACAGGGATTGGTCCGCATTAGGCTGTGGGAAGCAGAGTTTTGGATATGCTGACGTTTACAATTTCCTGAAGCTAATTTAGATTCTTTTCCCCAAGCCAGGGCCATCTGTCGCTCACTTGTTGCCTTGGGCAAGATCAGCTAACATGACACAGACTGCGATGGAGCCTGGGTCCGTGTATCTGTGCTCAACATTGGTCCAGTGCCTTTACCCACTGGCTGCGCAGGGGAGCTGTTCACCTTCACTGTTTAAATACTGGACAGCTTCTAATTCACGCTAAAACAAATGCAAAACACTGAAAATAATGGAAATCTGAAATTGAAACAGAAAATGCTGAAAAAACTCAGATCAGGCAGGCATCTGTAGAGAGGGAAGCGTTAATGTTTCAGGTCGATGACCTTTCATCAGAACTGAAAAATAGTTAGCGAAGTAGCAGTTTATAAGTAGAGGCACAGAAAGGGCAAGAGGGAAGATCTGTGATAAGGTGGAAGGCAAGAGAGATTAAAGACAAAAGGGATGATACAAGATAAAAAACAAAGTTGGTGATGGGACAAGAAAAGTAACAGAAGATGGGTCTACGGCTGTAAATGGCATTACCATTAATCATTACTAACAACCTCTGCTTCCATTTTCTGGGACAGCAGTAATGAGCAGAAATCGTTGAACTCAATATTAAGTCCTGAAGACTGCAAAATGCTTAACTAAAAGATGAGGTGCCATTCTTCGAGCTTCTGTCTCATCTTTCCTCCGCCTTTTCCCTGGCTCTGGACTTGCTTATAAACTGTGAAATCTCTATCTTCTTCCAGTTCTGATGAAAGGACATGGACCTGAAACATTAACTTTCTCCACAGATGCTGACAGAACTGCTGAGAATTTACAGCATTTCCTGCTTTTATTTATAATTCACACTATCATGTGGCCATACCTTTATTGTCAGGAAAGCAAGGTTGTCGAACTCCTTAACAAATCCGCCCACCTGTTCACCATCCCCGTCATCATACAGCCAGGTCCGACGGTTCACTGTCACCTGTGGGGAAAACAGAGCAGGCGCGCACAGATGAGACCGAGCTTCCGACATAAAACGTCCCAAAAGGCAGCAAACCAACCCTCCGCTACTCCGCTCTCCTCAGCGATGCAGGTCTGACAACACCTTGTAAAGGTCATACCTCCCTGAGAAACCTCTGTCTACTGCAGAGTTGTCTTAGAATAAAGTTGTGTTGCACTGATTCTAGAGAGATTCCAAAACCCACAGCTCCTTCCCTCCCTCAGCTTTCTCCTTCTCATAGAGTCATACAGTTATACAGCACAGAAACAGGCCTTTTGGCCCATCGTGTCTGTGCCGGCCATCAAGCACCTAACTATTCTAATCCCATTTTCCAGCACTTGGCCCATAGCCTTGTATGCTATGACGTTTCAAGTGCTCATCTAAATACTTCTTAAATGTTGTGAGGATTCCTGCCTCTACCACCTCTTCAGGCAGTGCTTTCCAGATTCCAACCACCCTCTGTGAAAAAACGTTTCCTCAAATCCCCTCTAAACCTCCTGCCCCTTACCATAAATCTATGCCCCCTGGTTATTGACCCCTCCGTTAAGGGAAAAAGTTTCTTCCTATCTAACCTATCAATGCCCCTCATAATTTTGTATACCTCAATCATATCTCCCCTCAGCTTTCTCTGCTCTAAGGAAAACAACCCTAGCCCTTTCAGTCTCTTTTCATAGCTGAAATGCTCCAGCCCAGGCAACACCCTGGTGAATCTCCTCTACACCCTCTCCAGGGCAATCTCATCCTTCCTATTAGAGGCCTGCTACCCGACCGTGCAAACAAAAGACTTTTGAAGCCCAAGGCTAGCGTCACCTGACTAGCGCTATTTGCATCATGTCCTTGGTGGAACCATGCAACGCTTGCCTTGGCCCATCAGTTGCTCTATTTAAAAAAATGAGCAATTTGATTTACAAGGCATGACCTCTCATCGCCCGAATTAACTTCCTTGTATTCCAATGGAGTGATCTCTAAATATTCATCACATAAAACTGCCAAATCCAAGGCGTGGATAGTAATGAACTCGAGTTGGACAGATCTTGCTCATAAGCAGAGCAACATTATCAGTGAATCCATTTCAGGATCCAACATAGCAGCACAACTTCTATTGTATCTAAAATTTAAACCAGTGGCTTCAAAGCTAGCCCAGCATACCAACTCCTAACTCTGGGAACATATCAAAATTAGAGCTCAGTGTATATTTGTGACTGTTTACTGGTTCCCCAGTTATGGGATTTTGAGGCAGCACAAATTCATTGCTGTTTCCTCTCCCTCTTATCCAGCAAGAGAATAGTATCAAGAATCTGGGTTATCCCCAGTTCCATATAGCATGTAACAGAGCCCTGGCCAAGTAGACCTACTGCCACAATAATATAAAAGCAAAATACTGGGGGTGCTGGAAATCTGAAATAAAAACAAGAAATGCTGGAAATACTCAGCAGGTCTGGCAGCATCTGTGGAGAGAGAAGCAGAGTTAACGTTTCGGGTCAGTGACCCTTCTTCGGAACTACTGCCACAATAGTTTCATTTCTCTTCCTGTACCTGGAATGATTGAAATCAGAGCCTCATCCAGCACAGGTGGCAGCCATTTGGCCCATCGTGCTTGTGCTAACTCTTTCCGAGCTATCCAATTAGTCTAAACTCCACCATATTTCTTTTTCAAGTATATATCCAAACCCAATAGATGCACAGAGTGTTAGCCGTGGCTCAGTGGGTAGCACTCTGGCCTCAAAATGTCAAAGCTGTGGCTTCTAGGCTCAATCCAGACACTTGAGAAAAAAATATATCTAGGCCGGCACTCCAGTACAGTACTGAAGGAGTTGCTTTCTTTTGGATGTGACGTTAAAGTGAGGTCCCTGTCTGCTCTTTCAGGTGGATGTAGAAAGGTCCCAGGCGTATGGCCAATATTTATTCCTCAACCATCATCACTAAAACTTTCTCTGGTTATTATCCCATTGCTGTTTATGGGACATTGTTGTGTGCAAATTAGCTGCTGCATTTCCTACATTACAGCAGTGACTGCATTTCAAAAGTATTTCACTAGCTGTAAATCACTTTGGGACTTCCTGAGGTCAAAAAGGTGCTATATAAATCTAAGTTCTTCCTTTCTATCACCTTGTACGGCAATACAAAGCAGCATTCTGAAGAGTGACTTTTGATTAAGAGATGATACAATCATAGAATGGTTACAGCACAGAAGGAAGACATTCACCTGTCAAGTCTGTGCCAGCTCTCTGCAAGAGTAACTCACCTAGTTCCATTCCCTTGCCCTTTCCCTATAGCCTTGCAGATTCTCTCTCCTCAGGAGCTTATCCCATTCCATTTTGAAAGCCACGATTGTATCTAGCTCCACCACGCTGTCAGGCTGTGCATTTCAGATCCTAATCACTTGCTGCATTAAAAAAAGGTTTTTCCTCATGTCACCATTGGATCTTTTGCCAATCACCATAAATTGGTGTCCTCTGGTTCTTGACCCTTCTGCCAGTGGGAACAGCTTCTCTCTATCTACTCTGTCTAGACCCCTCATGATTTTGAACACTTCTATCAAATCTCCTCTCAACCGGTTTTCTTTTCTCTAAGGAGGACAGCTCCAGCTTCTCTAATCTATCCACATAACTGAAGTCTCTCATCCCTGGAACCATTCTCAAATCTTTTCTGCACTCTCTCTAAAGCCTTCACATCCTTCATAAAATGCAGTGCCCAGAATGAAACACAATACTCCGGATGAGACTGAAACTGTGTTTTATACAGCAGCTTGATGTGTTTACATTTAAACTACCCGTGGTTTGCATTGGTTATGTCTGTTAAATCACGTACAAGGAAAATTCCACACATACACAAAATGGCTGTGTATTACCTCAGACTTTGCATATTCCCCAGACATTCTATACACCCAGTTGTGTGTGAAGTGTTACTCTCAACCAAATGTAGATGCACACAATTAGCAGTCTGCTACTTCCACACAGCTCGAAGCCACTCAAACTTGACACAGCAAACAAGCCACATCCGAACCAAGAGCGATAGGAAAAAAAGCTCACCTTCTGTTGAAGAGACTCCACAAACCACTCGTCTCCCATGAAGTTACAGGCCATGTCCACGTCTCCATTATACACCAGGATCTGATATTGCTGTTGCCAGAAATGCAGCCAAATTGATGCAGAAAAAAACAGTCAGATTTGAAAGAGATTGGCAAGTAAAGTATCAGCATGTTAGCTGTCAGTCTATAATGCAACAGTCACACTAGAGACTCGAGCACATAATCCTGACACTCCAATGCAGTACTGAGGGAGTACTGCATTGTCAGAGGTGCCGTAATTCAGATGAGACATTAAACCAAAGCTCTGTCCACCTCTCGGGTGTAAGAACACTTCAAAACTACTTTGTTGGCTGCAAAGCACTTTGGGACATCCTGAGATTATGAAAGGCGCTATATAAATGCACTTTTTTTCCTTTTTGGAATAGGCACCACAATGCAGAAGGTAAGCCACTGGCTTTCAAACCTGTACGCGCGGACACAGGATCCCTGCAAATACTGACATTCCCAGGAGGCCCACTCCAAACTTCCAAATGACAGCATCAGCTACTCAAAAGATAGATAGTGCCATCACAACGCAATGTTTATATCGATATACAACAAGAGGAACAACATGATCTTCAGCCAAAAATAATGAAAGCTGGTTACCTTTCAGCTTAAAATGCGGGTATGGGTGTTGAGTAAACTTAGCAGGGTCCTTCCACAATTCACCCAATGTTTTAAAACTGTACTTTGGTCGACAATTAAACTGCAACCTTCTACAGGGAATTAATCTGAATTTTTAAATCAAAAATTCACAAGTCTTCTGTTACCATAGTGAGACCTGCGGAATGGATATTAAAACCAAGACGGATGAATGTGGAGAGAATTTAAGGCACTGGTTAAAAGGAGTAAACTTGGTCGAAATTCCTCTCAATCAACGTGACCAAAAACAGGTTAACTGAACATTCCTCTCGCTGCTATTGCACAGTCCTTGCTATTCACAAAGATGCTACCAGATTTGACCACATATCAGTCACTGCACACAAAGGCCAGAATTTTACGCCACCCAGCGGGTTGGATGGTGGCGTGGGGGCGGCGTAGAATTGAGCAGCAGGCTCTGGGAGGCCTAGCCGCCCCGCTTCCGCCTCCTGACAAGTTTACGGCATCGGGCGGGGGGTGGGAAATGGCCCGCCTGCCCGAGGCCAATCAAGGACCTTAAGTGGCCACTTAAGAGCCCTCGCCTGCTTCCACGGGTATTTTACCCATGGCAAGTGGGTGTGCTGGGGACGTGAAAGGCACCCCAGCGATAAACTGCCGGCCTTTCCGCGTCTCGGTCGGGGGGGGCATGGCAGTCAGGCACAGGGTGCCCGATTGAGGGCCGCCCCCGCCTCCCAACCCACCCCCCGGGACCCAAGACACCCCCCTCTGCCCCGAATGACCACTCCAGCCTCACCAGGGAAGGACTGACCCCCCTGGTGAGACATGCCCAACTTACCTTCCCTCCTGGATCCATGACGTCAGCTGGGCTGCAATCCTAGGAGTGGCCACCGCTGCTGGGACTAAGAGCTGCCAGCCCGCTGACTGGCCAGCAGCTCACTGAGGCGGGACCTCTTCCCTCAAGCGGGTGCAAGTCCCGCCTCGGGACAATTAGAGCCTGGGGACCCGTAAAATACGGGACAGATCCCCGTGCTAGGTGAAAGCGGGTTCTCCACCGACTTTCACATCGGAGTCCGGCTCCCGTCCATCCACTGTAAAATTCCGGCCAAAGTCATTAACTGTACTTGAAACGCTTTGGGATGTTTGAGAGGTGTGATCAGGAGGCTGCAGAAAATGCATATCTTTCATTCTTTATGAGCATGTCAAAAAAAAAATGCAAGCCCAATACTGGGTAATTAGGGTCCAAATATAGACAACTGAACTAAAACAACTTGTATTTATATAGCACCTTTCACATCCTCAGGAAATGCAAATGTGTTTCACAATTGGTGGATCATTTTTAAAGTGCAGTCACTGTTATTGTGTAGGAAAATTGCAGGTATTGGAAAGCACTGAGGTAACTTTGCCTGTGCAAATTGGCTGCCCATTTCACATCTCTCCCAATCTTTTTTTCCCATTACAGTCAATAGAATTAAAATATTTAATTCGGGCTTCTGATTTACACTGTAACCCAAAGTTACCATTGCCCCCACTATGTCTAAAATTAAACAACAGACCTATGCAGAAACTTCTACAATTCACCTTCAGGTAAACAGGAGAGAATTGTAGTCTCAGTTTCAAACCTTCACATAAAGCATGAAATGGGAAAAGACCATTAAGTGTAGTCCTCCAACACATCATGAACAATCACACCATCATGGTCTCGTACAAACTTGTTGCAAAATTCTTAAGACAATTTGTAATCGTGTAAAACTTACAAAATTCCAAAGCAATGAGCTTCCCCTACATTTTCTGGTATTGCACATTACAATGTACTTTTTTTTAAAAACAAAGGTAATTGCCTGAACATAACGTTCACCTGTAACTTTCAATCTCATTTCTAATCAATCACCCAACTTATTCTCAAAAGGAGCTCAGTGAATTAAGATGAATTGACTCTGGAGGTCCATTCCCCATATCAGAGTTGAAATACAAATCAGTACCCATGATCATTAAATTATTCATAGGATGCTGAAAATAAATATCTTACATAGTTTGGGATATCGGAATACAGAATAAAATTTCAAAATTTGCCAATGATACTAAACTTCAAGGTGTGGCAGACAGTGAGGATGATATCAACTGCAATGGGACATAGACAGGCTAGCAGAATGGGCAGACAAGTGGCAGATGGAATTTATACAGAGAAATATGAGGTGATGCATTTTGGCAGAAGGGATTGGGAGAGGCAATATAGACTTAATGGTGCAGTTCTAAAGAGTATAGAGGGACCTGGAGGTTCATGTGCATAGATCTTTGAAGGTGGCAGGACATATTGAGAGAAACATAGAAACAAGAAGCAGGAGTAGGCCATTAGGAAGGATGTGAGGGTCCCTGAGAGGGTGCAGAGGAGATTTACCAGAATGGTTCCAGGGATGAGGGGTTTTAGCTGCAAGTTTAGGTTGGAGAAATTGGGTTGTTCTCCTTGGAGCAAAGGAGATTGAGGGGAGATTTGATAGTAGTGTACAAGATTATGACAGGCTTAGATAGGGTAGACAAAGAGAAGCTGTTCCCATTAGCTGATGGTGCAAAGACTAGGGGACACAGATTTAAGGTTTTGGGAAATAGATACAGGGAAGATGTCAGGAAGAACTTTTTTAAAAAAATGCAGCGGGTGATAGTGACCTGGAAATCACTGCCTACGTGGATGGTGAAAGCGAAGATGAATGATTTCCAAAGGAAACTGGATGAACACTTGAGGGAAATAAACTTAGAGATAAAGCCAGGGAACGGGACTGATTGGTTTGCTCTCCAGAGAGCCGTCATGGACTTGATGGGCTAAATGTCCTTCTGTGTCGTAATCACTAAGGGTCAGAGCCTGACGTGCAGTGCAGCAATGTTAGCTTCATGGCCCATTCCAGAAGCTAGATGCTTCTCCAGGGAGAGGCACAGTTGTCCCCAGACCACTAATGCATGTTTCCCAACTCTAAGTTCAATCCAGCATTGATAGGTTCCAAAGATCTGGTTGGACGTTCACCCTCTTGAGCAGAGGTTACGCGAGTAAGAGTAAATATTTTGCAGCTCCTCATATTTCTCAAATGCAGCAGAGCTTCTTTGGCAGCAGAGAAAGTAAATACATCACCTGGTGTGGTATCAGACAGAAGATTATCCCAGGCTCAGCTCCTGGTCAGAAGCCAGCTGAGTCAGTGGTAGAGGTGTTAAAAGACCCCTTGAAACTACTGGAGGTGGAGCAAGGAGATCTCCTAGTTCCTGCTGTCCTCATTAAAAACAGATTAGCTGTATGCAAACCAGCTGGCTCATTTCCCTACATTACAACAGTGACTATGCTCCAAGAGCAACCCTAACTGTGAAATGCTTTAGGATGTCCTGATGATATGAAGGACACTATATAAATAAAAAAGTTCTTTCATTTCCTTTCGTTACAACTGACTAGATGTCAAGGTGGGTTGCGGGGGCTGGGGGGGTGGCGGGGGAGGGAAAAGAGACCGGGGGTGGCAAATCAGCTCTTGATCATAATCCATGCCTCCCACTGTCTGCTCCCTCCCGCTCCACCACCAGAAAGTGTACATGTTTGAGTAAGGGCAGCACTTGGCTCGGCTGAAAATGTCCTTCGCAGTTGATAGCCCACCGACACTAATTACCTTGGCTTACACGAAGACTGACCTCACAGGGTGGATACCAGAGAGCTTCTGGTGCTCATGGAACTGCATTCTGGGCTCACAGCACAGAGACAATAAACAATGCAATCAAGCTTCACCTCCCCGCAATCCAAAATCAGTGCTACATGATTGAAAGGTGCACAATTTCTAGAAGTTAGAGGCTAACTTGGAATAAAACAGCAATGTTTCAATTACCCTGGCAGCCAGCAGTTTCAGGTATTGATCCTTCATATCATTGTAGAGGGGCTGATAAAACAGATTTACTATCGCACTAAACAGGAGCAAAAAACAAAGAAAGCGGTTAAAAATAATCCCGTGGTCTTATTTTCTAAGGTCATTTTGCAAATATTATGGTACCTGGTACCATCCTGTAAATATAGACTCCCTGGAAAACCTTTCTTCCCATCGCAGTTCCAGAAAGACAGCAGGCAATCCATGAAAAACAGTACATTTTTAATTAATGTGCAGCAATAGAAGTAATAGAGGCAATCTGAACCTAACCCACCTGTCTGGAAACTGACAGGATCAGGTGTAACAATTGTTTTACACCTCGCCTGATATTGCTTGACATTGAAGTCAGTGGAGACTAAGATTGGGTTGGAAGTAAAACTGGGATTTATTCCCCTCCACAATCCCATGGGATCCCTGTCCGGTGGGTTAGGTTACTATTACCTCAATGTGCCAATCAATCAACAGGGAAAGAATTCTCAAGGCACTGTGCTCGTCTTACGTGGTATCCCAAGCTTCAGATGGAGAGAGTTCGGATAACATCACAGACTCTCTCAAAACACCTAAAGCCTCTAGACCCCAGTTAAGAAACAAAACCTACACAGCGAAGTTTAGTTCTGTTTTCCTACAAGACTAAATCAACACCACTGAATGCCCCTTCATGAATCAAGAGGGTAAGAATAATGGTAAGATTAAGTGAATAGGCAAAACTGTGGCAACCAGATTTCAATAAAAGCAAAATAGTGCAGATGCTGGAAATCTGAAATAAAAACAAAGTGCTGGAAATAAATCAGCAGATTTGGCAGCATGTGTGGAGAGAAACTGAGTTAATGTTTCAGGTTTGTGACCTTTCATCAGATCTGGCAAAGGTTAGAAATGTAATAGGTTTTGAGCAAGTGAAAAAGGGGAGAACAAAAGGGAAGGCCTATGATAGGGCAGAGGACCGGAGAGATTAAATGACAAAGATGTCACAGAACAAAGGCAAAAGGGAGTGCTAACAGTTCTATTAAAAGACAAAGCATTTGTCTAGAGAGAGTGTTAATGGCAGAATAATGAACAGCTCCGTCCAAAAGCAAAAACCTGTAAAACAAGTTTAAGACAGGCCCATGGTTGAAAAATAAAATAAGATAAAATAAAACAAAAAAAGGCAGTCATGCTCTGAAATTATTGAAATCAATGTTGAGTCCAGAAGGCTGTAGAGTGCCTAATGGGAAGATGAGGTGCTGTTCAAGCTTGCGTTGAGGTTCACTGGAACACTGCAGCAGGCCAAAGACAGAAATGTTGGCACGGGACCAGGGTGATAAATTAAAATGGCAAGCAACCCGAGGCTCGGGATCATGCTTACAGTGTTCAGCAAAGTGGTCACCCAATTGGCATTTGGTCCCCCAATGTAGAGGGACGGCCGCATTGTAAGCAGCGAATACTGTATACTAAATTGAAAGTACAAGTAAATTGCTGCCTCATCTGGAAGGAGTGTTTGGGGCCTTGCATAGTGAGGGGGGGGGGGGTATGAGGGGGGTAAAAGGGCAGGTATTACAGCACCTGTGATGGCATGAGAAGGTGCTGTGGGAAGGGGATGAGGTGTCGGGGGTGATAGAGGAGTGGACCAGGGTGTCGCGGAAGAAACAATCCCTTCGGAATGCTGACAGGGGAGGGGAAGATGTGTTTGGTGGTGGCTTCACGCTGGAGGTGACGGAAATGACTGAGGACGAGGGGAACCCTGTCGTGGTTCTGGGAGGGAGGGGAAGGGGTGAGGCAGAAGTGCAGGAAATGGGCCGGACACGGTTGAGGGCCCTGTCAACCACAGTGGGGGGGGATCCTCGGTTGAAGAAAAAGGAAGACATATCAGAAGTGCTGTTGTGGAAGGTTGAATCATCAGAACAGATACGTCAGAGACGGAGAAACTGGGAGAATGGAATGGAGTCCTTACAGGAGGCAGGGTGTGAAGAAGTGTAGTCGAGGTAGTTCTGGGAGTCGTGGGCTTATAATGAATATTAGTAGACAACCTATCCCCAGAGATGGAGACAAAGAAGTCGAGAAAGGGAAGGGAAATGTTGGAGATGGACCATGTAAAGGTGAGAGAAGGGTGGAAATTGGAAGCAAAGTTGATTACGTTTGTCAGTTTGGGGCGGGAGCAGGAAGCGGGATCGATACAGTCATCAATGTACTGGAAAGAGAGTTAGGGGAGGGGACATGAGTAGGACTGGAATGAGGAATGTTCGACATACCCCACAAAATACAGGCATAATTGGGACCCATACAGTATTCGCAGCTTACAATGCGGCCGTCCCTCTACATTGGGGGACCAAATGCCAATTGGGTGGCCACTTTGCTGAACACTGTAAGCATGATCCCGAGCCTCGGGTTGCTTGCCATTTTAATTTATCACCCTGGTCCCGTGCCAACATTTCTGTCTTTGGCCTGCTGCAGTGTTCCAGTGAACCTCAACGCAAGCTTGAACAGCACCTCATCTTCCCATTAGGCACTCTACAGCCTTCTGGACTCAACATTGATTTCAATAATTTCAGAGCATGACTGCCATAGCAACACCTTTTATTTGAAGGAAGTGAGTGGAATTGAAGGAGAAGTTGTTCAATGTGAGAACAAGTTCAGCCAGGCGGAGGAGGGTGGCGGTGGATGGGGACCGGTTGGGCCTCTGCTCAAGGAAGAAGCAGAGAGCCCTCAGACTGTCCTGATGGGGAATGGAGGTGCAGAGAGATTGGACGTCCATAATAAACTGGAGGCAGTAGGGCGTCAGAAGAGTCACAGATGTAGATGGGAAGAGACTGGACCAGGGGAGAAAAATAAAATCAAGATAGGAAGAAATAAGGTCAGTGGGGTAGGAACAGGCTGAAACAATGGGTCTACCAAAACAATCCTGTGTGTGGATTTTGGGAAGGAGGTAAAAGCGGGCTGTCTGGGGTTGCGGGACAATGAGGTGGGTAACTGTAGAGGGAAGATCTCCAGAGGAGATGAGGTCAGTAACAGTCCTGGAGGCAGCGGCTTAATGTTCTGCGGTGGGGTCATGGTCCAGGGGGAGATAGGAAGGAGTGCCCAACCACTTTCCTGCACTTCTGCCCTCACCCCTCCCTCCCAGAACCACGACAGGATTCCCCTTGTCCTCTTTCCAACCCACCGGCCTTCAATTCCAAAGGATCATCCTCTGCCATTTCTGCCACCTCCAACCTGATGCCACCACCAAACACATCTTCCCCCTCCCCTGTCAGCATTCTGAAGGGATCGTTCCCTCCGTGACATCCCAGTCCACTCCTCCATCACCCCTGACATCTCGTCCCCTTCTCATGGCACCTTCCCACGCAAACACAGGTGGTGTAATACCTGCCCTTTTACCTCCTCGCGCCTCACGATCCAAGGCCCCAAACACCCCTTCCAGGTGAAGCAGCGATTTATTGCACTTCCTTTAAATTTAGTATACAGCATTTGCTGCTCACAATGTGGTCGCCTCTGCATTGGGGAGACCAACCACAGATTGGGTGACTGTTTTGCAGAACACCTCCGCTCAGTCCGCAAGCATGACCCCAAGCTTCCGGTTGCTTGCCATTTTAATTCATCACCCTGCTCCCACGCCAACATTTCTGTCCTTGGCCTGCCGCAGTGTCCCAGTGAATCTCAACGCAAGCTCGAGGAACAGCACCTCATCTTCTGATTAGGCACTCTCCAACCTTCTGGACTCATTGAGTTCAACAATTTCAGAGCATGACTGCCTTATTTTATCTTACTTCATTTTTTAAGCATGGGCCTGTCTTAAACTGGTTATTTAGACATTTGCTTTTGGACAGAGCTGGTGATTATTCTGCCATTAACACTCTCTCTGGACTAATGCTGTGTCTTTTAATAGAACTATTAGCACTCCCTTTGTCTTTCCGATGAAGGGTCACTGACCCGAAACGTTAACTCTGCTTCTCTTTTCACAGATGCTGCCAGACCTGCTGAGTGGTTCCAGCATTTCTTGTTTTTATTACTCCCTTTGTCTTTGTTCCTTGACATCTGTGTCATTTAATCTCTCCTGCCCTCTGCCCTATCATAGACCTTTCCTTTTGTTCTTCTTCCACCCACCCCTTCACTTTGCCAATTCTGATGAAAGGCCACAGATCTGAAACGTTAACTCAGTTTCTCTCTCCACAGATGCAAATAGATTTCAATGTAGGCAAATGTGAAGTGATCCACTTTGGATCTAAAAAGGATAGAACAGGATACTTTGGAAATGAAGAAAAGCTAGAAACTGTGCAGGTCCAGGCACACAGATCATTAAAAAAACCAGGAACAAGTACAAAAATAATCAAAAAGGCTAATGGAGTGCTGGTCTTTAGTTTAGTTTAGAGATACAGCACTGAAACAGGCCTTTCGGCCCACAGAGTCTGTGCCGACTATGAACCACCCATTTATACTAATCCTACACTAATACCATATTCCTACCATATCCCCACTTGTCCCTATATTCCCCTACCACCTACCTATACTAGGGGCAATTTATAATGGCCAATTTACCTATCAACCTGCAAGTCTTTGGCAAATGGGAGGAAACCGGAGCACCCGGAGGAAACCCACGCAGACACAGGGAGAACTTGCAAACTCCACACAGGCAGTACCCAGAATTGAACCCGTGTCGCTGGAGCTGTGAGGCTGCGGTGCTAACCACTGCGCCAATGTGAGGACTAGAATACAAGGGAGCGGAAGTTATGTTACAGCTATACAAAGCCCTGGTTAGACCACACCTGGAGTAGTATGAGCAGTTCTGGGCACCACACCTTAGACAACATATATTGGCCTTGGAGGGAATGCAGCATTAATTTACCAAAATGACAGCTGGACTACAAGGGTTATATTATGAGGAGAGATTAGGGTTGTATTCCCTAGAATTTAGAAAGTTACAGGATGATTTGATTGAAGTTTTCAAGATATTAAGAGGAACTAATGGGGTAAAGAAAGATTTTTTTTCATTGCTTGGGGAGTCTCGGACTGGGGGGGCATAGTCTAAAAACTGGAACCAGACCTTTGAGTGTGAAGTTGGGAAACACTTCTAAATGCAAAGGGTGGTGGAACTCTCTTCTGCAAATGGCAGTTGATGCTAGATCAATTAATTTTAAATCGGAGATTGATAATATCTTTGCTTAACAAAAATTTAATGGATCTGGGGCAAAGGGAGGTATGTGGAGTTCGGTCACAGATCAGCCATAATCTCACTGAATGGTGGAACAGGTTTGAGGAGCTAGATGGCCTCCTCCTGTTCCCAAGTGTTGGACCATCAACACTGCATATCCTCCTCCAGACAACTGTACAGGTTGAATTCAGTATGAGTGATACTAATAATCATTTTCAGACATCAGGAGGGATAAGTGGGAGGGGTGGTATAGTGGTAATATCACAGCTAATATACCAGAGGCCCAGGCTAATGCCCTGGGGGACACAGGTTCAAATCTCACCACCACAGCAGCTGGTGGAGTTTAAATTCAAGTAACTAATTTAAAAAAAATTAATTAATAAAAATCTGGAACTGAAAGCTGGTCTCAGTAATGGTGCCACAAAACTATCATTGATTGCCCTAAAAACCCATCTGGTTCACTAGTGTCCTTTAGGGAAGGAAATCTGTCATCCTTACCTGGTCTGGCCTACATGTGACTGCAGACCCACAACAATGTGGTTGACTCTTAAATGCCCTCTGAAATGGCCCAGGAAGCCACTCAGTTGTCAAGGACAATTAAGGATGGGCAACAAATGCTGGCCTTGCCAGTGACACCCACATCCTGTAAAATAATTTTTAAAAAGTCAGGTTGAGGGGGTGAGTGGGGTGTGGTGCAGTTGTTGGAGGTAAAATGTTTAATTCACTTGGAATAATTGTAGTATGAGCTGGATAATATCACTTTGATATCAGCTCCAGAGCAACAGAAGTGAAAGCGGTGAACGGCAGCCTACCTGAGTCTGTGAAAGGAACAGCACGGCAAGCAAATTCTCAAAATAGGCAAGAATTATTGGATGAAGCATCACTATTCGTGCTATACATGTCACTATTTTAAAAAGCATTTGATAAAATCCCTCAGAAGTGAGTAGTGACCATGGTGAAAGCCCACAGGACCTAGACAACAGCTATAAATTTGGATCAATGGCTGGATAACTACTTCGGTTCCAATGCATGATGGATATTGTAGTATGAATGGACGCTCCCGGAAATCTGTCCCGGGCCCTCACCATTTTCGGTTTATGACTCCAGTGTGGGTTTGCAAAGTAAGGCTGTGAATGAGGCTTTGTTTTGTGGGAAAAGACCGATGCTAAAAGCAGCAGTGACCACACAAAGCCAGATAAACCAGCAGACTAAACTGAACAGGAAAAAGATTTGTGTGCATTACCAAATACTTGTATCCTGTAGCAACAAGTGCCAAGTCAAACAGAATTAATCAGATGTGTAAGCAGATCCAGCATTAGGAGGCAGGAGTGATACTTCAAGATTGGTGAAACAAGATGCAGAATAGAGTTGTCTTCCACATTCTTACAAGAATACAGAGACATTACAAAGGATAGTCATGTCATCATACTGTTTCACCCAGTGCGGCTGTGAGGACACCATCCATATATACAGCTATGTCCCACCCATAGTATGAATGTGAGCACATCATTTATACCATACACACAAATCACTTTGCAATTGCATCTTCTACCAAGACTCTATCCATAACCAGACTTTAGAATGACTAATACTTTTGGAATGACTTGCACCTTGGAGTAATTTATTAAATAAATTGATCCTCACCATCCCAGAAACACAACAAATTGGAGCTCAGCCTTATTACACCCCAAAACAAGCACCCACCCCCAATGTTAAATTACAGCAGGGATGGGCTAGCAAGAGAAATTCTACATCCACACTCTGAATTATGATGCAATTCTATGTGATAAATGTAAGAGACTGGATTTTTACCTGCACATCTCCCATTTCTGCACAAAGGCTGGAATGTGAAGAGCCTTCCGCACCCTCGGGTCATTCAGGTAGCTGCTGCAGGCAGTGGTGTTGGTGCACGGGGGGTCAAGCCGGACATTTCTGTGGCTTTGTTGTACTTCTTGCAGTTTCTAAACAAAATATACCAGAGACAAACACACAGCAAAAGTTCAGTCTGTTCAGTTCAAACAGTAAAAACTTCAAGAATGGTTGAGTTATATATCGATTTAGTTCACCAATTCCTTGCACTGATTCCCACCATCACACCGTTACTAATTTTAGTTCACAATTAGAATAAGGAAACAATGGATATAATTTTCCTTAAATTAGGCAACTATTTCCATCAGGCTCATGATTCCAAAAATCACCTTCCTTGTAGTATTTCTACTTTCTCTGTCTTAACACCCCCTTTGTCTTCTCATTTAATTAAACTTATTTACAGAATCACTTTTCAATCGCGATGCTTCATAGGACTAGCAGGCATCAAGTGGACAGATAAGGGGTCAGTTAGTGGAAGGGACAATTATGGTCAAAAGGAACATGCATCGGAGAGGCTTACAAAGAGGGGGGAGGGAAGATAGCCAGGTAGGGAGGGCTAGGGGGAAGAGTTCTGGGGAAGGTGGCTACAGGGCTCTGCCACAGCTGGAAGGAAGAGGGATATGTGCAGAAAAGACAATGCGTTGTGCTTGAACTGAGGGTTTCTGAGGTAGAGTGCAGCAAGGGTATGGAGCACTTTACATATAAGGATTTAGATGTAAACAGACTGGGTGACATGAAGTTACAGAAGGTGAGTGAGGACCGGGTGACGGGCGTATAAGTCTTAGCATCCAGATTGTTCCACAGTGAGTTCCAGGTGGGTTACAGTATGTCTGGGGAAGGGTAGTCAAGCAGGAAAAATTTGGAGAAAAAAGTTAGACCTGGAGGTGACAAAAATGAATGAATGAAGGTGTCAGTGGTGCTGGGGAAAGGGGTGGGGTAAAGAGAAGTACAGTTGCAAAGGAGCCAGTCACTAAGTCGGACAAGACAGAAGTTGCGTATTTGCAGGTGCAGCTGAGCAAGCAAATGGGGAGGGTGATGCACTCAAGGCCTGAAGGCTCTGCGGGGGTGGGGGTGGGGGAGAGAGCGAGCCAAAGAGATCCTTCTGGCGTTGAGCTGGAGAAACTTCTTCCTTGTTCAGAATTTTAATGTCAGAACGTACAAACTTATAAATATTTTCTTGGTCTTGGGTCATTCCTCCCTCCAGCAGATGGTCACATCACAAACTCTGCCACTGCCATACTTTTAAAATTCCTTTCCTATCTGACCTTGCCTTATTTTAAAATTGCTACCTACTTTGTTCTGTCACAATACACTTCACCCTTCCCCATTAACTGGTGCACTGTACTCTCCTCCTGGCTCCTCTCTCCACATAGCCACTTTGCTATTGGGCCAGTGCCATCAGCTCCTGATGGTTTGTTGTTGCCGGTGGCAATGCCAAACGTGCCAGATTTTCTGTGGCTGAAAGGATTCTGGTATAATTTAAAAGCAGCTTTTACTCCCATTGGCTTGGGTTTTGTCACGCACTCAGACTGAATGCTTGCATTTTCTTTCAAACTATATTTTAGTAAAACTGTTATTTTTAAAAGTACACTAGAACGGGGTGAAAATGGACATGGTCTGAGATGCAAAACCGGTGGGAATGCATTGATCAGCAGTTATGTGGCCTGCCCGATATGCAGATCCATTGACTTCGTCATAACGGGACGTTGTGCAGGGCGTATAACTGGCAGCAAATGAACTTCTGCTTGTTTTATGTCTCGGCCCATGCCCAATTTCGCCCCATCCTCCATTCTATTGTCTTATTTTAATTCAAATGATGAAATCTTCTCTCAAGACCTAGATCTTTTAGTGACAATTGATTGACATGCATAGCCTACTGCTGACTTGCAAGGCAACAGCTGCTTTCCGTCAGTGCCACTGGAGCTATCGACTACACCTAGCTACTCCATAGCTGAACACAGACTCAACTTTAAAAGGCTGCTTTAAACTTTAGCCACTCCATTCCTCATAGGCTCCACAATGCACAATATTTTCTTGTTAGGTACTCAATCAGGACTTCATGTTAACACCTGCACTTTTAGTTATTTTCTTTAAATTCTTTGGTTTTCTTTTGATCCCCTCCTTCCCCGAACAAAGCCATGGGGCATACAGGCTTTCGTACCCCTTAGTTAGCGCTCCTACTCCAGGCAAGTAGAGATAAGCTAACTCAGTGGAGCCCAAGGGACTGAATCTGCCTTGTCTGTACGAGCCAGTTCCACGAGGCAGCGCTGCTACAACACTAACAGGGAGCACTGTCTAAACAGAAACACTCTCTACAACGCTTTTCATATCCGAGTACCAGATTCAACACTGCAAAGACGAGCAAAGAGCAGGGACTCTTATACACTCCCACTTTCTTTGCTCCACCACTGGCTGTGCTTTCAGCTGTCTAGGTCCTACACTCTGGAATTCCCTCACTAAGTCTCTCTGCCTCTCCCTCCTCCTCTACGATGTTCCTTAAAAACTACTTTGACCAATCTTTTGGTCATCTGTCCAAATATCTCCTTACGTGGTTCGATGTAGAGGCCTGCTCAGGTAGGGAATAAAGGACCTGACCTGAGCCCGATGCAGCCCGAGTCCCTCCGATTTAGCCCCGAGCCCGCCCCAACCATCCGTTTACTTACCTTCCTGACACAGAACCTGTGAGAAGCTGTAGCGCATGCATGATGACGTCACAGTGACGTCACTTGCTCACTACGCAAACTCAGTTTTGTCCCGGACTCCCAGCTCAAATAAGTTTTTTTAATTTCAATATTTACCAGCAGAGCACTTACTGTGCGTGTCCGACCCGACCTAGACTCTCCCCGACCCGACCCTGAAAGCCGTACCCGGAAGATAGGCTCGACCCGACCCGAACCCGACACATGTCGTTGGGTCCCGTCGGGTTCGGGTCGGGTAGCAGGCCTCTAGCTCGATGTCAAACTTTGTTGTCTGATTACACTCTGAAGTATCCTGGGATGTTCTATACATTAAAATTGCTAAATAAATGTAAATTGTTGTTGTTGAATTATACACCTAGCCATCACCTTTAGGAAAAGATTAAACAAGTTACCTTCCGCCACCACAGGCTCATTTCATTTTTGGGGAACAAGTTTCCCAAATCACTAATGACCAGCTGCTTCTGGTTCTCATCAAAGCTGTAAAAGATGGAAGAAGAGAGTCACTTGTTGGTTTAAATACTTGACTCAACATATTTTCTCCCACTCTCATGTAACTTGCACCTGACTTAGACAGTAACCCCAAGGGACAACACTGGCAACCTGCTGCTCTTCATTGGTCTATGATGATGGGAGGCATGAATAGCTGAGTGTTGGCCTTGGTTAGGCACACACATAGCGTAGTTTTATTTAAAAAGGAGTATATTCTGGGGGAACGAGGCGAATGCCTCTCAATGCCAGTTTTGGACCCCAAGTTATAGAGGTGAATGCTAAAAGTAGCATGAAAGAAAGAATGAACGTATGTTTATATAACACCTGTCACAACCTCAGGTAGAACCAAAGTACTTCACAGCCAATGAAGTACTTTTGAAATATAGTCACTGTTGTAATGTAGGCAATGCATATAGCCAATTTACACACAGCAAGTAATGACCAGATAATCTCTAGGTGATATTGGTTGAGGGATAAATACTAGCCAGGACACCAGACAGAACTCCTCAGTTCTTCCTCAAAGTAGTGCCATGGGATCTCATCCTCAGTAGTGCACTGGAGTGTCAGCCTAGACTACGTGCTCAAGACTCTGGAGTGGGACTTGAATCCACAACCTTCCGAGAGGCAGCAGTGCTACCCACTGAGCCAAAGCTGACACCTCCAGTGATTCTCTTTCCCCCGCCCCCCCCCCCCCCCCCCCCGCACATCACATAGCTGCCCAGAGTGCACAGATAATGATCAGGACTTTATCAGATCTCAATACCCTCCAGCCCTGCTGTAATTCTTTCCCCCAAAAGGTGTGGATGCTGGGGGTTAATTGAAATTTTCCAAAACAGGTAGATTTTTATTACATAAATTTACATAGATTATACAGGAAAACAGACCAGTCAGGCCACACAATCCATGCCGGCATTTATGTTCCACTTGAGCCAAGGATATCAAGGGATAAAGAAGAATAAAGGCAGGTGAATGGGATCGAGGTGCAGGTCAGTCATGGCCTGAATGTTGGAACAGGCTTGAGGGCCTACACCTATTGCTATGTTCCTCCAGATAAAAGATGGGGATTTAGTGTAATTGGCAGGAAGTGCCTCAGGAACACTGCTCCACCAGAATATTAACTGAAGTGGCAGCAATACAAAAGCAGCTTGTCATGAGATAAAAAGATCAAGTACCACAGAAGACAGACAAATAAAAATGACAAAAATGAGAGAATGCGAGAAAAGGGGAGAGAGATAATTTGGGGTTTTCCCTTGAACAATGCCAGAGGAGATGATTATATTTTACTATGTTACACTGCTACATGGCATAAAGATCCTGTTATTAGAAAATAATGTACCTCTAAATCTGAGGACGTGATAATTCTGAGAAAGCAATTTTAGATTTCACTAATGCACAACTTGGGAGCCTGAAATTTACCAAGTTTACAACTACCCTCTGCCTGACCTTGGCAGGTAACAACCAAATACATTCACCTGGGTTTTCTTATTTAGAGCAGTGCCAGGTCAACAGCTAAACCCCACAACCATGCTCCAGGTCCTAGAATGACCAGAAGTAGTGTCACAGCAGATCAGCTAGTTCATATAAAAACATAAGGGGGAGTATTTTAACCAAGCCCCACCCAGCAGAAAATGCCCTTTGTGACTACCCCCCTCCAATCCTGCTGCTTTCCTGTGAGATCCAATATTCATTTCTTTTTGCATCCAAACTGGTCACTCACTGGAAGGCAGCAAGGTCCTGCTTTAAATATGATCAGGCTCCAATGAAATCATCGGGGCTGGTGGCAGTGTTTATCCCAGGCCTGCGGTGGGGGGGAAACCCCACCCCCATGGATATCCCACTGGGCCAAACCGGTTAGGAAGACAAGGTGGGGACTGAAAGGCTAGGTTCTTTGCCTTATTTTTGTTTTCAAGTGAGTCAAGAGGAACAGGAATGATCCACTGGGCTCCACAAAGAAACCTTGGACCTCCTCTGCCGCAGCTTCCCCTTCCTCCAACTCTACACTTCCCTCTCTCCACCCACTTATCTTAATGCTGGGAACATTTACTTTCAGCAATCAGACTCTTGCTCCTGTTCACTGGCCAGCTAGCACTTCCTACAGCGCGCTGAATTTTATTAGCGCCTCGCTCATCGCGGCAGCATGCTTTGAAGTCAGCGGTCTTCAGACACTGATGCGCCATCGCTGAGATCCCGCAATATTTTGCATGGGGGCTCATTTAAATGGAGGGGACGGAGCAGCTGCCGCTGATGACGTCATAGGGGGCAGCCACTCCGTTCCCAGCAGTGGCGTCCAGCACCACCACACAGGCACCATTTCTAAAGGGCTTCAAGCCCTTCACAAAAATTTGCATCTTTAAAGTAACATTACTTTGGATTTTGTTTTAAAAAAAATTAAAAGCTGGAGGCCCTTTCCCAACCGCTCCTCCCCCCCCACAATGTTTTATTTATTGGCCATCAGGAACATTAACTTTATTCCCACCCCGAACTTTCCCCCCCAACCTCTTCACACTTACCCTTCAACTCCTTCCCACCATCCCCACAGCCAACATCCCCCCCCGCCCTGATAATTTCACTCCTCCCCCCTCCCCACCAGTGTCTCGCTCAGAACTCCAAACAGAGTTCCAAGAGTGTGCGAGTTGTAGCCAGCGGCCGTCATATCAGCGTGGGACAGCTGCCAGGACAAGGTAAGTAGATTTAAATTTATTTGCATCGATTCTAATATTTAAATGAAGGCCCCGTTGCTCGCTGCGCCGAGGCCTCGCCACTGCCAGTAAAATGCGGCGGGGCCTTTTGGGCGTCGGGGGGTCGGCACTCCTGCAAGTATTTTGCGAGCTCCCCCGCCACAACCCCTGGCGTAGAGGGGCTGGTAAAATTCAGCCCAGTGTGTCAGGTAGGAGACTGATGGAGGTCTGGGACATAATCTCCCTGATCTCACCTCCACCTTGGTCCCGCTCTCCATTAATATCGCACCCCCTAATAGCCACCAAGAACCAAATCTTTGACAGGCAGCTTCCGGTCTGCCTCCCCGAACTCAACTCCTGCCCCAATTATTCCTTACCGGATCTCACTAGGCACTCCGCCCACACAATCAGCATATAGGTTGTAC
Source organism: Heterodontus francisci (assembly GCF_036365525.1). Taxonomy (NCBI): domain Eukaryota; kingdom Metazoa; phylum Chordata; class Chondrichthyes; order Heterodontiformes; family Heterodontidae; genus Heterodontus; species Heterodontus francisci. The sequence continues at coordinate 26,670,814 of NC_090386.1, read as the reverse complement.
GCATTCAGGCCCGAGTACCAGACAATGTTCGACACCTCTTCAACCTGAAAAGACAAGACTTTGTAATCTTCTTTACTCAATTACTGCATTTCAATTTATGTGAACAAAATCAATGAACTCCCCCCTGTCAGTAAGGTATTCTTTAGAGTTTCGAAGAATGAGAGGTCTTTCTTTTGGGCCTCCTTATCTCGAGAGACAATGGATACGCGCCTGGAGGTGGTCAGTGGTTTGTGAAGCAGCGCCTGGAGTGGCTATAAAGGCCAATTCTGGAGTGACAGGCTCTTCCACAGGTGCTGCAGAGAAATTTGTTTGTTGGGGCTGTTGCACAGTTGGCTCTCCCCTTGCGCCTCTGTCTTTTTTCCTGCCAACTACTAAGTCTCTTCGACTCGCCACAATTTAGCCCTGTCTTTATGGCTGCCCGCCAGCTCTGGCGAATGCTGGCAACTGACTCCCACGACTTGTGATCAATGTCACACGATTTCATGTCGCGTTTGCAGACGTCTTTATAACGGAGACATGGACGGCCGGTGGGTCTGATACCAGTGGCGAGCTCGCTGTACAATGTGTCTTTGGGGATCCTGCCATCTTCCATGCGGCTCACATGGCCAAGCCATCTCAAGCGCCGCTGACTCAGTAGTGTGTATAAGCTGGGGATGTTGGCCGCTTCAAGGACTTCTGTGTTGGAGATATAGTCCTGCCACCTGATGCCAAGTATTCTCCGAAGGCAGCGAAGATGGAATGAATTGAGACGTCGCTCTTGGCTGGCATACGTTGTCCAGGCCTCGCTGCCGTAGAGCAAGGTACTGAGGACACAGGCCTGATACACTCGGACTTTTGTGTTCCGTGTCAGTGCGCCATTTTCCCACACTCTCTTGGCCAGTCTGAACATAGCAGTGGAAGCCTTACCCATGCGCTTGTTGATTTCTGCATCTAGAGACAGGTTACTGGTGATAGTTGAGCCTAGGTAGGTGAACTCTTGAACCACTTCCAGAGCGTGGTCGCCAATATTGATGGATGGAGCATTTCTGACATCCTGCCCCATGATGTTCGTTTTCTTGAGGCTGATGGTTAGGCCAAATTCATTGCAGGCAGACGCAAACCTGTCGATGAGACTCTGCAGGCATTCTTCAGTGTGAGATGTTAAAGCAGCATCGTCAGCAAAGAGGAGTTCTCTGATGAGGACTTTCCGTACTTTGGACTTCGCTCTTAGACGGGCAAGGTTGAACAACCTGCCCCCTGATCTTGTGTGGAGGAAAATTCCTTCTTCAGAGGATTTGAACGCATGTGAAAGCAGCAGGGAGAAGAAAATCCCAAAAAGTGTGGGTGCGAGAACACAGCCCTGTTTCACACCACTCAGGATAGGAAAGGGCTCTGATGAGGAGCCACCATGTTGAATTGTGCCTTTCATATTGTCATGGAATGAGGTGATGATACTTAGTAGCTTTGGTGGACATCCGATCTTTTCTAGTAGTCTGAAGAGACCACGTCTGCTGACGAGGTCAAAGGCTTTGGTGAGATCAATGAAAGCAATGTAGAGGGGCATCTGTTGTTCACGGCATTTCTCCTGTATCTGACGAAGGGAGAACAGCATGTCAATAGTCGATCTCTCTGCACGAAAGCCACACTGTGCCTCAGGGTAGACGCGCTCGGCCAGCTTCTGGAGCCTGTTCAGAGCGACTCGAGCAAAGACTTTCCCCACTATGCTGAGCAGGGAGATTCCACGGTAGTTGTTGCAGTCACCGCGGTCACCTTTGTTTTTATAGAGGGTGATGATGTTGGCATCGCGCATGTCCTGGGGTACTGCTCCCTCGTCCCAGCACAGGCATAGCAGTTCATGTAGTGCTGAGAGTATAGCAGGCTTGGCACTCTTGATTATTTCAGGGGTAATGCTGTCCTTCCCAGGGGCTTTTCCGCTGGCTAGGGAATCAATGGCATCACTGAGTTCCGATTTGGTTGGCTGTATGTCCAGCTCATCCATGACTGGTAGAGGCTGGGCTGCATTGAGGGCAGTCTCAGTGACAGCATTCTCCCTGGAGTACAGTTCTAGGTAGTGCTCAACCCAGCGGTCCATCTGTTTGCGTTGGTCAGTGATTATGTCCCCCGATTTAGATTTGAGGGGGGTGATCTTCTTGATGGTTGGCCCAAGAGCTCTCTTCATGCCATCATACATTCCTCTGATGTTTCCGGTGTCTGAGGCCAGCTGAATATGGCTGCATAGGTGTTGCCAGTAGTCGTTTGCGCAACGCCTAGCTGTTCTTTGTGCAGTACTTCTGGCTGCTTTAAGTGCTGCGGATGTTAAATCGCTGGGGGCTTTCTTGTAGTTCAAAAGTGCAATGCGCTTAGCGGCTATGACAGGTTCCAGCTCTTCATTATGAGATTGAAACCAGTCTGCATTTCTCTTCGCACTTTTGCCGTAGGTGGTCAAAGCTGACTCATAGATGGCGTCTCTGATGTGGGCCCACTTGGTCTCAGCATCCCCTGTGGGAGTGTTTTGAAGGGCTGTTACAAGTGAATTTAGAAATTTTTGTAACAGCTGTGGGTGAGAAATTCTGCTCGTGTTGATGCGCGGGTGGCCCTTCTGCTTGGAATGATGCAACTTCTTTGGTCTGAGTCTAACCTTGCTGCACACCAGGGAGTGGTCGGTGTCGCAGTCCGCACTGTGGAAGCTGCGTGTGATTTGAACACTGTTTAAGGCGGCTCGCCTTGTGACAATGAGGTCTAGCTGGTGCCAACGACGTGATCTTGGGTGCCTCCATGAAACCTGGTGACAGGGTTTAGTGTGAAAGAACGAGTTGGTGATGCAGAGGTTATGATAGGTACACAACTCAAGCAGTCTCTGCCCGTTCTCATTCATCCTTCCAATGCCATAGCGCCCAAGGCAGGAGGGCCATGAGTCATGGTCGGCCCCAACCCTGGCATTAAAGTCCCCCAGCAGGAATAGGTGTTCGGTGTTGGGGATGCTGCTAATGATGTCATGGAGTTGTTCATAGAACTGGTCTTTAGCTTCAGGTGCGGAACAGAGTGTTGGAGCATAGATGCTGAGTAGGTGTACTGGACCAGAGGTGGTGAGCAGTCGGATGGACAGTATGCGTTCCGAGCCATTTGAGGGAGGCTCTATCATGCTGAGCAAGGAGTTTCTGATGGCGAAGCCCACTCCATGCTGTCTTGGTTCTTCAGGATCCCTGCCCTGCCAGAAGAAGGTGTAGTCTTGCTCTGCTAGAGAGCCACTCGCGGGGAGGCGAGTCTCCTGAAGTGCTGCAATGTCCACATTGAGTCTACTGAGCTCGTTGTTAATGATGGCGGTCTTCCGAGAATCGTTGATTTGTGTAAGGTCTTCCGACAGGCCAGGACACATAGTTCTGACGTTCCAGCTTGCAAAGCGAAGGGCTGGTACCTTCTTTCCTTTTTTCATGTTGTTTGGTGCGGTGTATCAGTCCACCTTTCGGGCAATGACCCTGAGCTCCAAGCACCCATTGAAGCAGGCAGACTGTGGCGGGACAGAACCTTATTGACCGGGGGCTGCCCGGTTTGAGGCGGGCAGTAGCTGTCCAGTGAGGTGCAATGACCTCTCCCACCGACAAAGGCAACCCGTGGCGCCCAGTTTCTACGCCAATTTATCTGGACTTATAACCCGTAACTGCTGCCTTCCGTGTTGTTTCAGTCGCTGTGAGGCAACTATGGAGTGACCTCTCCATGGCGCATGCCTGGGCAAATTTATGGAGGTTGAGAGTTGCCCAGTCGTCAAAACCCCCCTCTCGGCCTTTCTGGTGGGGTCCAAAGGAGTGCAGGACACGACGTTTGGCACCAGTTTGGCTGCAGGAACTGCCGGAAACATGCCAAAGGTGACACATGACCGCCTACGGGGTTCCGCTCCGGATTTTCTGTTAGGGTTTACTCCCTTAGCCTTGGTCTCTCCCGAGACGCCCACAAGGCAGTGGGGTTGTTGGGGCCCCTACACAGGTGTAGGATGGTGCCGGTGGGAGGAGGGGATGCAAGGGGGAGGGGTAGAGGGAGGGGGTGGGGGGGGGTGCAGGGGAAGGGGGTGCGGGGGGGGGGGCGGGCTGGGACGGGGTTGTGAGGGGGTGAGCTGAGAGGGTGGAGCAGGGAAGGGGACGGGGGTGGGGGGGGGGGTAAAGGGGGGGGGAGGGGGGGTGGAATCTGGTGCAGGTAATAAGCCATTTCCTCAGTGCCCACCATCGACGTCCGGAAAGTTCATCTACGTCCTTCGGGAGGTGAAGCATCATTTGGCAGTGAACAAAATCAATGAACTCCCCCCTGTCAGTAAGGTATTCTTTAGAGTTTCGAAGAATGAGAGGTGATCTCACTGAAATCTACAAAATACTTAAAGGGACAGACAGGGTAGATGCAGCTAAGATGTTTCCCTGGTTGGGGAGTCTAGAACCAGGGGACACAATTTCAAAATAAGGGGGAAGCCACTTAGGACAGAGATGAGGAGAAATTTCTTTACTCAGAGGGTTGTGAATCTTTGGAATTCTCTACCCCAGAGGGCTGTGGAAGCTCAGTCATTGAGTATGTTTAAAGCAGAGATTGACAGATGTCAAAATACAAATGATATAAGGGGACATGAGGATAGTGTGGGGGGCAAAAGGCACTGAAGTGGATGATCAGCCACGATCATATCAAAGGCAGGGCAGGCTCGATGGGCTGAATGGCCTGCTCCTGCTATGTTCCCATTACATTCCAATATAGTGTATGCACTTCCTCCCTCCCTGGTTTATCCCTTCTAGTGATGCTAACTAATCTCCAGCAACTGTATCACCATAGAATTGGGACAATCATGCTGCAGACAACCACAGGCACTGTTACTGCTTTGCAGTGAATTATTATTGGTAATATAGAGTACAAAAGCAAGGAAGTAATGTTAAACCTTCATAAAACACTGGTTAGGCCTCAGTTGGTGTATTGTGTTCGATTCTGGACACATTCAGAGTGTGCAGAGGAGGTCGACTAGGATGATAACAGGGATGAGGAACTTCAGTTATGTGGAGAGACTGGGGAAACAGGTATGATTCTCCTTAGAGCAGAGAAGGTTAAGGGGAGATTTTAGTGAGGTGCTCAAAATTATGAATGATTTTGATAAAGTAATTAAGGAGAAACTGTTTCCAGTGGCAGAAAGTAACCAGAGGGCACAGATTTAAGATAATAGGCACAAAGAACCAGCTGGGAGATAAGGATAATATTTTCCCCATTCATTTTAATGGTCTGGAATGTACTGTCAGAAAGAGTGGGGGAAGCAGATTCAACAATAACTTTCAAAAGGGAATTGTATAAATACTTGGAAAGAAAAACTGTGCAAGGCTAAGGGAAAGGACAGGGGAGTGGGACTAAGCCGACAGCTTTTTCAAAGGCCAGCACAGCATGCTGGGCCGAGAAGTCTCCTTCTGGGCTTTATGATTCCATGATTCTAAATGTCGAACAAGGTCAAATTAAGGCCAAGACTGAAATGGTCATGGTTCTTACCCTGGCTACAATGCGTGGAGTGGAATGCAGATCCACCCAGCAAAGTATCTACCCGCTTGTGCAAAAGTTGAAAGACAAGCAGAGATGAAGGAGGATATGTGGTGTAACTGGCTCGCCCATCCCTCTGAACCTCCACTTAGTTTCCAAATCCCTCAGGTGGCTAACTTTACACTGGTATTGATCACTGTGTGAAGTAGCACTTCCCAAAATTGGTCCTGAACTTGGCCTTCAGCATTCTCATTGCATCCCTTAGTCCTACATTCATGTTAACTTAAAACAAAGCTCTATAAAAGATATTTCTAAGGTCTCCTCTCATTCACCACTTTCAAGAATAAAAAGTCAGTATTTTTTTTAAACCTTTTGACATAACTAAAGTTCTCTAACACCATGCCTTGTGGCCTTTCTCTGTATACTCCAGAAGCCTGCATATTTCCCTTGTGCTTTTGTGACCAGAGCTGAAATCAGTATTCAAAGGCTGCCCCTCGGCCCACCCCGGCCTAACCCGCAGACCCTCAGTACCCCCCGGCCTCACTCGCAGCCCCTTGGCACCCCCCCCCCCCCCCCCAACTTAACCTGCAGACCCTCGGCCCGCCCCGGACTAACCCGACACCCCTCAACCTGCCCCAGCATGACCCGCAGCCACTCGGCCCGACCCGGCCTGACCCGCTATCTCTTAGCCAGCCCCAGCCCTACGTCTAGTCATCAACCTCCCTCCCTTACTCATTCCGACCTTGTCCACATGATCAGCCTTGGCAGCAGATCCATTCACAACAGTTAAAAATTGATCAAGCAGAGAATCACAGAAAATAAACAAGTCTGAGGACATGCAATAAACACATGGGGTTTTGAAAGGGAGAATAAGGAGAAACTGCTTTCACAGCAGGAGGGTCAGAAACCAGAGGACACAAATTGAAGATAATTGGCAAAGAACCAGGGATAGGATGAGAAGTTTAATTTATTCATGCGGCAAATTGTTATGATCTTGAATACATTGACTGCAGGATTCAATAGTAATTTTCGGAAGGGAATTGGATATATACTTGAGAAGGAAAAATCTGCAGGGCTATCACGAAAGAGCAGGGAGTGGGAATAATTGGATAGCTCTTTCAAAGAGCCAGTACAATCACAATGGACCAAATGGCTTCCTTTTTTGCCTTGTGGCTAACGAGAGAATATAAGGATAATATTACATAAGAGGCTGACAATATTGCCAGAAGACATAGTAGGTCTAAGGATTGGGAGGGCTTTAAAATCACCAAAGGATGACCAAAAAAACTGATAAAGAGGGAGCAGAATATGACAGAAAATGAGCAAGAAACAGAAGAGCAAATTGTAAGAGCTTCTACAAGTATTTAAAAATAGAAGAGATTAGCACAAGTCAACCTGGGTCCCTTACAGGCAGACACAAGAGAAATTACAACGGAGAATAAGGAGACAACTATTTTGTATCTGTCTTCATAGTAGAAGACACAAAAAAAACAGGAATTGTAGGGAATCAAGGGTCTAAAGAGACCGTGGAACTTAAAGTAATTATTAGCAAAGAAAAGTAGTACTGGAGAAATTAATGGGACTAAAAGCTGACAATTTCCCTCGACCTGATGGCCTTTACCCCAGGGTTTTAAAAGAGGTGGCTATCGAGGTACTGGATACAATGGTTCTGATCTTCCAGAATTCCCAAGGTTCTGAAATTGTCCCAATAGATTGGAAGCTAGCAAATGTAACACAGCTATTCAAAGAGTGAGCGAGAAAACGGGGAACTACAGGCCAGTTAACCTGACATCAGTAGGTGGGAAAGCGCTAAAATCTATTATTAAGGATGTAGTAACAGGGCACTTAGAAAATTGTAATATGGTTGGGCAGAGTCAACACAGTTTTATGAAAGGGAAATCATGTTTGACAAATCTAATAGAGGTTTTCGAGGTTTTAACTAGCAGGGTAGATATTGGGGTGGGGGGAAAATCAGTGATAGTGGTCCATTCCAATTTTTGTAAAGCATTCAATAAGGTGCCACAAGAGAGCTGTTACATAAGATTAGAGCTCATGGGATTGGCGATACTATCTTAGCATGGATTGAGGCTCGGATCAAGGTTGTAAAAAGTATGATGCTGCAAGGATCAGTGCTGGGCCTCAGCTATTTGCAATCTGTATCAATGATTTGGAATGAGGACATCAAGTGTCCTATTATCCAAGTTTGTTGACAATACAAAGTTCGATGGGATTGTAAGCTGTGAAGAGGACACAAAGTGGCTGCAATGAAATATAGACTGGCTAAGTGATTGGGCAAGATGATGGAGATGGAGCATAATGTGGGGAAATGTGAAATTATCCACTGTGGTCAGAAGAACAAAAGAGGCACCAGATTGATTCCTGGGATGAGAGGATTACCCTATGAGGAGAGATTGAGCAGAATGGGCTGATATTCTTTAGCGTTTAGAAGAATGAGAGATGATCTCATTAAAATGTATAAAATTCTGAAAGGCTGTTTCCAATGGCTGAAGCGTCTAGAGCTAGGGGGTCTTAGCTAGGTAAAGGGTTGTCCATTTAGGACTGAGATGAGGAGAAATTTCATCATAGGATTGTGAATCTCTGGAATTCTCTGCCCCAGAGGACGGTGGATGCTCGATCATAGAGTACATTCGAAACTGAGAGTGATAGATTTTTGGGCACTAAGGGAATCAAGGGATATGAGGATAGGGCAGGAAAGTGATCAGCCATGATCTTATTGAATGGTAGAGCAAGCCTGAGGCTGTATGGCCTCCTCCCGCTCCTATTGCTTATGTTAAGTTCTTCTGATTCTATGGAACTCAAGGGGCAGAGGGAAGGGCAGGTTCTGAAATGATTGGAGCGAACGTACAAAGCAATACTCACCCTAAACTGACAGTTCTTATCCTTATTGTTGTGAAAGTTGCATTTGCCTTCTGAACAGCAGAACGTCTGGAGATCTGACCACAGTCTAAAAAAAAAATTGTAGACAGCAATTTGAATATAGACCCAGACTCTGCTAAGTGTAATATAACAGAAAAGGCTGGAAATATCCAGATGTGTGGAGAGAGAGAGTCAACGTTTCAGGTATGTGACCTCTCAGCCAACTAGGAAAAGCTAGAGATGTAATGGGTTTTGAGCGAGTGGAAGGGAGAGGCTGAAAAAAACAAAAGGGAAGCTCTGTGATAGGGCAGCAGGCAGCAGTGGTGCAAGGCCAAAGGCAGTGGTAATGGGCCAAGTAAAGAAACAAAAGATGTGTCAAGAGGAGGTGTAAATGGCAGGATAATGAATAGCTGCTGTCCGAAAACAAAGTGAAGGAAACAAAAGGGAAGCAAGAGAAAAAAACCAAACCAGCAAAGAAACATGAAACAAATCGGCGGGGACAGAGGTTATGATCTAAAATTGTTGAACGCAATATTGAGTCCAGAAGGCTGTAAGGGGCCCAGTCGAAAGATGAGATGCTGTTCTCAGTATGTGTTGAACTTCACTGAAACACTGTCAAATGCCAAGATCAGAAAAAGTCAGAGTGAGAGAAAGTTGGAGAATTAAAATGACAAGCAAGAGGAAGCTGGGGGTCAGGCTTGCAGCCTCAACAGACGTGTTCCACAAAGTGGTCACCTAGTCTGCGTTTGGTCTCCCTAAAGTAGAGAGCACATGTTGAGTAGTGAATACAATATACAAAATTGAAACAAGTACAATCGCTGTTTCATCTGGAAGGAGTGTTTGGGGCCCTGGTCAGTGAGAAGGCAGGAGGTAAAAGGGCAGGTGTTGCATCTCCTGTACTTGCATGGAAAGTGCCATAGGAAAAGGGAGCAGGTGTTAGGGGTAAATGAGGAATGGACCAGGGTGTCGAGGAGGGAAGGGTCCCTTTGGAATGCTGAAAGGGGAGGGGAAGATGTATTTAGTGGTGACATCCTGCTGGAGGTGGTGGATCTGGCAGAGAATGATGTGTTAAATACAGAGGTTGGTGGGTTGGAAGGTGAGGATGGGAGGGGGCGGAGGGGACGGGATGAGAGCAGAAGTGCAGGAAATGGGTCTGACATGATTGGAGACCCTGTCAACCATGGTGGGGGGGGGTGGGGGGTCATGTGGGGAAATCCTAGGTTGAGGGAAAAGGAAGATATATCAGAAGTGCTGGTGTGGAAGCCTGCATCATTGGAATAGATGTGCCAGAGAAACTGGAGAATAGAATGGAGTCCTTACAGGAGGCAGGGTGTGAGGAAGTGTAGTCGAGGTAACTATGGGAGTTGGTGGCTTATAGTGAATTTTGGTTGATAGCCTATATATTGAAATGGAGACAGAAAAGTCAAGGAAGGGAAGGGAAGAGTCGGAGTTAGACCATGAATGTGAGAGAAGACTGGAAACTGAAAACAAAGGCAATGAAATTTTCCAGTTCAGGGCGAGAGCAGGAAGCGGCACCCATACAGTCATTAATATACAGAAAAAGGGGTGAGGGAGGGCGCCCCCACCCCCAAGTAGGACTGGAACAAGGAATGTTCCACATATCCCATAAAAAGGCAGGCATAGCTGGGACCTAGGCAGGTACCCATACCAACACCTTATATTTGGAGGAATGAGTGGAGATGAAGGAGAAGTTGGGTGGCACACAGCGCAGTGGTTAGCACCGCAGCCTCACAGCTCCAGCGACCCGGGTTCGATTCTGGGTACGGCCTGTGTGGGGTTTGCAAGTTCTCCCTGTGACCGCGTGGGTTTCCGCCAGGTGCTCCGGTTTCCTCCCACAGCCAAAGACTTGCAGGTTGATAGGTAAATTGGCCATTGTAAATTGCCCCTAGTATAGGTAGGGGAATTAAGGGAAGGTGGGGATGTGGTAGGAACATGGGATTAATGTAGTATTAGTATAAATGGGTGGTTGATGGTTGGCACAGACTTGGTGGGCCGAAGGGCCTATTTCAGTGCTGTATCTCTAAAAGAAAAGTTGTTGTTCAATGTGAGAACAAGTTCAGCCAGACAGAGAAGGGTGGTGGTGGATGGGGACTGATTGGGTCTCCCTTCAGGGAAGAAAGAAGTCTCAGATCATTCTGGTGGAGATGGAGATGTACAGGGATTGGGCATCCATAGTGAAAAGGAGTTGGTTAAAGGCCAGGAAACTGCTAAAGTGGTGGAGAACATTGGAAGAGCCACTGATAATAGGAAGAGGCTGGAGAAGGGGAGGAAAAAAAATACCCGACAGGAAGAAATCAGTTCAGTAGGGCTGGAACAGGCTGAAACAATGGACCTACCAGTTCTGAGTTCCGTTTGTGGATCTTGTGGAAGGAGGTAGAAGCAGGCGAGGTGGGGTTAGGAAACTATGAAGTTGGAGGCTCTGGAGGGAAGATCTCGAAATGAGGTCAATGACAGCCTTAGAAACAATGGCCTCATGTTCATAGACTAGGGGAAGGTAGGTGGTGTCAAAATTGGCATCCAGCCTTAAAAGTAATGTTCAGCTTGCCAAACAACAGCAACAGCCTTGTCAGCAGGTTTGATGACAATGTTAGGATTGCACCCGACAGAGCAGAGTCCTGCAAGTTCCAGCGTTTCCATTTCTGACAAAGGATCATCAACCTGAAACATTAACTGTTTCTCTCTCCACAGTTGCCGCCTGTGTATTTCCAGCATTTTATGTTTTACCCCAATACACTTACCTGCTGGTCAGCTTCAGCCTCGTGAAGCAGGCTTCCAGCTTGAAAGTCTGCCTCCAGCCTGTCAATCAGGCTGCCTGTGAACGGCAACCCGATAGAAAAACAAAATTTAGCAGGACATTTGGGAAACCTGCCCTCCCAGGTATCCTGACCTCACAACAGCAACCCCCTCCCACACGGAACGCGACTCTAGGCTAAAATCCAGGCCAATGAATTGTGCTACTTACGTGGATCTCAACAGTCCATGGTAGTAAGCAAAGTAAACCAAAGAGTTATCGTTGTATTCCCAGCTGGATAATCCATTTCCAACTGCCATTCCCTGAAAGAGCAGCAACATTATTATGGCACACAGGATCCAGGGTCGGCTAGTCCCCATTCAATTCAATAATGGCTGATTTACCCTTCAACTAGGCCCTGTATCCTTCTAGTAGGACGCACGAGGAATTACCACAGCCAAAGAAAACACTGGAAATAATAATGACAAAGATAATTTCTGGGTTTTCCCTAATTATGTAAAAAAAGAGACTTTATGCATTTGACCTAAGGATGTCCCAAAGTGCCTTACAGCCAATGAAGTACTTTTGAAGTGTAGTCACTGTTATAAAACAGGAAACGTTAATCAATTTGCACACAGCAAGCTCCCCACAAACAGCATTGAGCAGATAATCTGCTTTTTAAATGATGTCTGTTGAGGGATAAATATTGGGTATTGACAACTCTACCGCTCTTATACGAATAGTGCCACGGGATCTTTCCATCCACCCAAGGGGGCAGACGGGACTCTGGTTTAACATTTCATCCAAAAGACAGCATTCCCTCAGTACGTGTGTACAAGCCCCATTCCTCTCCCTCCTAGCAGTATTCCCAAATCCTCTCTTCCTCCATTACATCAGCAGACAACACCTTCATGCAGCTATGATTCTCCGAAGGCAAAATACTACAGATGTTGGAAATCTGAAATATAAACAGAAAATGCTGGAAATGTTCAGCAGCTCAGAAATCATTTATGGAGAGAGAACGAGAGTTAAAATTTCAGGTCAGTGACCTGTCACCTGACAAAAGATTACAGACCTGTTAACATGAACTCTGTTTCTCTCCCCACAGATGCTGCCCGACGAGTTTTCCGACATTTCCTACATGATTCTTCATTGTTTGACTCCTACCTTAAAATAGATGCTACGATCAGTCATGACATGCTCCGCCAGTGTTGGCACATAGATTCCTCCGTAACTTTCTCCGGTGATATAGAATTCATTCTTACTGTATTCCGGGAACAGTTGAAAGAACTCCTTAACAGCCAGGTAATTATTGAATGAAACCTGGGAGGAGGAGGAGGAGGAGGAGGAAGAGGGAGTGAAAGTGAAAGAAAGAGAAATTTTCAACAGATATAAAAACAGGAGTAACATTCATTTCAACAAGCACTAAAGATTTTTAATTCTTTCATGGGATGTGGGCGTCGCTGGCAAGGCCAGCATTTATTGTCCATCCCTAATTACCCTTGAGAAGGTGGTGGTGAACTGCCTTCTTGAACCGCTGCAGTCTATCTGGTGTAGGTACACCCACAGTGCTGTTCGGAAGGGAGTTCCAGGATTTTGATCTAGCGACAGTGAAGGAATGGCGATATAGTTCCAAGTCAGAATGGTATATGACCTGGAGCAGAACTTGCAGGTGGTGGTCATAGAGTCGTAGAGTTATACAGCACAGAAACAGGCCCTTCGGCCCATCATGTCTGTGCCGGATATCAAGCACCTATCTATTCTAATCCCATTTTCCAGCACTTGTATGCTATGGCGTTTCAAGTGCTCATCTAAATACTTCTTAAATATTGTGAGGGTTCCTGCCTCTACCAAACCTTCAGGCAGCGTGTTCCAGATTCCAACCATCCTCTGGGTGAAAAAAGTTTTCCTCAAATCCCCTCTAAACCTCCTGCCCCTTACCTTAAATCTATGCCCCCTGGTTATTAACACCTCCGCTAAGCGAAAAAGTTTCTATCTACCCTATCTATGCCCCTCATAATTTTGTATACCTATATCAGGTCCCCCCTCAGCCTTCTCCAAGGAAAACAACCCTAGCCTATCCAGTCTCTCTTCATAGCTGAAATGCTCCAGCCCAGGCAACATCCTAGTGAATCTCCTCTGCACCCTCTCCAGTGCAATCACATCCTTCCTATAGTGTGGCGACCAGAACTGTACACAGTACTCCAGCTGTGGCCTAACCACCTTATCTATCTGTGTTGCTGCCTTCAGTGATCTATGGACAAGTACACCAAGGTCCCCATGACCCTCTGTACTTCCTAGGGTCCTACCATCCATTGTATATTCCCTTGCCTTATTGGACCTCCCAAAATGCATCACCTCACACTGCTCAGGATTAAATTCCATTTGCTACAGTCCATCTTCCCAGCCCATCTATATCATCCTGTAGTCTAAGGCTTTCCTCCTCACTATTTACAACACCAATTTTCATGTCATCAGCGAACTTACTGATCATACCTATATTCACATCTAAATCATCAATGTACACCACAAACAGCAAGGGTCCCAGCACCAATTCCTGCGGTACACCACTAGTCACAGGCTTGCAATCACAAACACAACCCTCAACCATCATACTCTGCCTCCTGCCACTAAGCCAATTTTGGATCCAATTTGCCAAATTGCCCTGGATCCCATAGGTTCTTACCTTCTTGACCAATCTCCCACGCGGGACCTTATCAAAAGCCTTACTGAAGTCCATGTAGACTACATCAACTGCTTTACCCTCATCTACTCACCTTGACACCTCCTCGAAAAATTCAATCAAATTTGTTCGACATGATCTCCCCCTGAAAAAGCCATGCTGACTATCCTTGATTGATCCCCGTCTCTCCAAGTAGAGATTAATCCTGTCCCTCAGAATTTTTTCCAATAGTTTCCCTACCACTGATGTTAGCCTCACTGGCCTGTAATTACCTGGTTTATCCCTGCTACCTCTCCTGTGGCCAGAGAGGATATGAAAATTTGTGTCAGAGCCCCTGCTATCTCCTCCCTTGCCTCACATAACAGCCTGGGATACATCTCATCTGGCCTGGGAATATATCCACTTTTAAGCCCTCAAACTGCTAATACCTCCTCCCTTTCAATGCTAATTTGTTCAAGTATATCACAATCCCCCTTCCTGATCTCTACACCTACATCTTCCTTCTCCATAGTGAACACAGATGAAAAGTAATGATTTAATACATCACTTATCTCCTCTGGTTCCACACATAGATTGCCACTTTGGTCCCTAATGGGCCCTACTCTTTCCCTGGTTATCCACTTGCCCTTAATATACTTATAAAACACCTTGGGAATTTCCTTTATCTCGCCCGCCAGTGTTTTTTCATGTCCCCTCTTTGCTCTCCTAATTTCTTTTCTCAGTACCCCCCTACACTTTCTATACTCCTCTAGGGCCTCTGCTGTTTTCAACCCTCTGAATCTGCCATAAGCCTCCTTTTTTTTCCCCTTATTCAACCCTCTATATCCCTTGACATCCAGGGTTCCCTGTACTTGTTGGTCCTACCCTTCACCTTTATGGGAACATGTTGGCCCTGAACTCTATTTCCTTTTTGAATGACTCCCACTGGTCTGATATGGACTTTCCTACAAGTAGCTGCTCCCAGTACACTTTGGCCAGATCATGTTTTATCATATTGAAATCGGCCTTCCTCCCAATTCAGTACCTTTATTTCCAGTCCATTTTTGTCCTTTTCCATAATACCTTAAATCTTAGAGTTATGGTCACTATCCCTAAAAATGTTTCCCCACTGACACTTTTATCACTTGTCCAGCTTCATTCCCTAAGATTAGATCCAGTACCGCCTCTTCTATTATTGCACTATGTGCTGCATCAAAAAGCTCTCCTGGATGCACTTTAAGAATTCCACCCCCTTTAAGCCTTTTGCACAAAGGCTATCCCAGTTAATATTGGGGACGTTAAAATCCCCTATTATTTTTACACCTCTGAGATTTGCCTACATATCTGCTCCTCTACCTCTCCCTGACTGTTTGGAGGCCTGTAGTACACTCCCAGCGAAGTAATTGCCCCCTTTTTGTTTTTAAGTTCTACCCATATGGCCTCATTTGAAGAAGCTTCTAAAATATCATCCTTCCTTACTGCAGTAATTGACTCCTTGATCAACAGTACAATGCCACCTCCTCTTTTACACCCTCCCGTCACACCTGTAGATCCTATACCCTGGAATATCGAGCTGCCAGTCCTGCCCTTCCCTCAACCATGTCTCTGTGATAGCAATAATAATATATTCCCATGTGTTCAGCAACATCCTCAACTCATCTGCCTTACTGGTAAGACTCCTTGCGTTGAAATACATGCAATCCAGCCTCGCATTATTCGCTTGTGCCTTAACAGGTCTATATTTGCTCTGCCTTCCAGACTGACATAGTTTCTCTTCTATATTTGGCTGTGCATCACCCCTTACTGTATCTCCACTCTGTATCCCATCCCCACTACAGCACTAGCAAACCTCTCTTCAAGGATGTTGGTCCCATTCCAGTTCAGGTTCAACCCGTCTGACTTGTACAGGTCCCACCTTGGTTAGAAACTTTTTGCTCAACCCCTAGTCATCACTAAGCAAGTCATCCTTACGATCATGTCCCACTCTTCACTGGTTGTTCGCCTTCTCCGAAATCATCGACCCAGTGATCCAGGAAACTAAAGCCCTCCCTCCTGCACCATCTCCTCAGCCATGCATTCATCTGCTCTATCCTCCTATTCCTATACTCACTAGCACATGGCACCAGGAGTAATCCAGAAATTACAACCTTCGAGGTCCTGCTTTTTAATCAGCTACCTAGCTCCCTAAATTCTTCTTGCAGGACATCCCTCTTTCTACCTTTGTTATTGGTACCAATGTGAACTACAACCTCTGACTGTTCACCCTTCCCCTTCAGAATGTCCTGCAGCCGCTCCATGACATCCTTGTCCTTAGCACCAGGGAGGCAACATACCATCCTGGAGTCACGTTTGCAGCCATAGAAACACTTATCTGTACCCCTTACAATAGAATCCCCTATCACTATTGCTCTCCCACTCTTTTTCCTCCCCTCCTGTGCAGCTGTGCCACCCATGGTGCCAAAGACTTAGCTCTTGCTGCATTCCTGAGAAGCTATCTCCCTCAACAGTATCCATAGTGGAAAATCCGTTAGATAGGGAGATGGACCCAGGGGACTCCTGCACTACCTGCCTAGTTCTTCTACTCTGCCTGGCGGTCACCCATTCCCTTTCTGCCTGAGCAGTCTTTACCTGCGGTGTGACCACTTCCCTGTATGTGCTATCCATGATGATCTCAGCCTCGCAGATGCTCCACAGTGTCCCCAGCCACCACTCCAGATCCGGAATGTGGATTTCGAGTAGCTGCAGCTAGAGACACTTCCTGCACACGTGTTCACCCTGGACACTGGAAGTGTCCCTGATTTCGCACATTGCACAGGAGGAGCACTCCATCCTGCCAAGCTACCCTGCCATAACTTACCCTTAATTTACTCAAAAATTAAAGATTTACACTATGGACCTCGATTCCCTAAAAAACACGACTTACTATATAAAAAAAACTGCAGACCTTATCCTTCTCTTTACTTTAGTTACTAACCCAGCTTACCTGTATACTCACCCCAGCGGCTCTCTGTTTCCTTGCACGCTCTGTTGATTGTGACATCACTCTGATGTCACTTTGATATTTCCCCAGCTCTGCTCCCACTGTGTTTTCTTTCTCTCTCTCTCTGGTCTCCAACTCTGTTCCTTTTGGTGTGATTTTTAAAGCTCTGCTCCCGCTGTGTTTTCTCTCTCTCACTCTCCCACATGGTGTTCCCATGTGTCTGCTGCCCTTGTCTTTCTAGGTGAAAGAGGTCACAGGTTTGGAAGCTGCTGTCAAAGGAGCCTTGGTGAGTTGCTGAATTGCACCGTGTAGATGGTACACATTGCTGCCACTGTGTATTGGTGGTGGAGGGAGTAAATGTTTAAGGTTGTGGATGGGGTGCCAATCAAGTGGGCTACTTTGCCCTGGTTGGTGTCGAGCGCCCTGAGTGTTGTTGGAGCTGCACCCATCCAGGTAACTGGAGAGAACTCCATCACACTCCTGACTTGTGCCTGGTCGATGGTGCACAGGCTTTGGGGAAGTCAGGAGGTGGGTTACTCACTGCAGAATTCCCAGTCTCTGACCTGCTCTTGTAGCCACAGTATTTATAAGCAGTACCAGCAGAATGACAATCCACTATCAATGTGTAATTTCAATTATCTGTTATATTTCCTGTGTTAATTGTGTATCAATGTTTAAGTATGTGCAGGTGGGGGGTGTTAATTGGAGTCTTACTTGAGCACTCATAAGGAGGACGCTAACTAAGACTGGTGGAGATTTTGAGTGAGGAGCTACACGTTTGTAATCATTTTTACTTTGCACAATAAACGTGAAACTGAGTAAAGATAGGCTCATAGAGAGATACAGCACTGAAACAGGCCCTTCGGCCCACCGAGTCTGTGCCGACCAACAAACACCCATTGAAACTAATCCTACATTAGTCCCATATCCCCACCACCTACCTATACTAGGGGCAATTTACAATGACCAATTTACCTACGAACCTGCAAGTCTTTGGTCGTGGGAGGAAACCGGAACACCAGGCGGAAACCCACGCGGTCACAGGGAGAACTTGCAAACTCCGCACAGGCAGTACCCAGAACCGAACCCGGGTCGCTGGAGCTGTGAGGCTGCAGTGCTAACCACTGCGCCACTCCAGCATCATCCTTCCAAAACAAACTTTCTGGAATTTAACATGGTAGCATAGAATGGTTGCCTAAATCTGAAGGTTGGAAACTAAGCAAATTATTATTTTTTTTTTTAAAGATAACTAAGATCTCAATGGCTGTTGAGGAAAATATGGCAGAAAGCAAGTGTAAATTGTCAGGGTATGATTACCCTCCGATGTTCTTGGAGTCTGAACCAGATGACCAGTGGAAGAATGAAGTGGAAATGTGGACACGGGTTACTTTTCTACCAAAGAGGAAACAAGGTATGGCCTTGGCGTTGTCACTTCCAACCAAAAGTAAAATCAGAAGTAAAGTGTTTTGTGAATTGGATGCTTGTCAGTTAGATACTGAAGGAGGTTTGGATCTTCTGTTAGAATTCTTGGATGAAATTTACAAGAAAAATGACCTATTAATCGTGTATGAGGCATGGTCAGATTTTTATAAATGTTGATAGATTTCGGAAAATAGATGGTTATTCAATAGAGGAATAGATTATGGACTTTAAACAGACTGTATAAAAGATTGAGGGAATTCAATTTGGAGATCCTTGGTTCAGTGCTAGCATTTAAATTGCTAGATTGTGCTAGGGTATCGCATATGGACAGGCTCCTGTTTTTAACTGGGGTTTGGTTCTTAGAAAAGGCCTCCCTGCTAGATCAAATGTCTGCTGCCTTAAAGACATTCTTGGGGAAAGTCACTTCTTGCAGCCCTGGTAGAACAAACAGGGCATTCCGCGGTGGACACAAAGAATAGAGGACTCAATGATTACCGGATTTCGTAATGGTACAGATACTGGACGCAGGCATAAGTACAATGGAAGAGTTAAAGTTAGGAGGAATAAGGATGAAAGCACCTTGAGACAGGTCTGACTATTACAGCAGAAGACAGAATTGGAACAGCAATCGTAGGTGAATGAACCCCAGGAATGCCCAAGGTTTAACAGGTGCTTCAGGTGTGACTCAAAGTATCATTATGCAATGAACTGCGCAAAGCGGAGCGGCAGAGTCCTCAAATTAACACATGACAGAGAATTCTGAGGCAGAAGTGGAAGATACTGATGAATCTGAACGAATCTGTACTCGTCATAAGGAGTTTTAGTCCTGTAATAAATGTGTTAGTTGCGGATTCATTCAACTGTTCTGTATTTGATAGTGCTTGCAGATAGACAGTGTGTGGAACAGACTGGTTAAAATGTTAGCTGGATTCACTCATTAGTGAGGATCGATGCAAGATTAAGGAGTATAAAAATATTGCCTGCTTTAGGTTTGGTGATGGCCACACATTGAAGTCACTGAAGAGAGTAGTAATTCCAAGTAAAATAGCTAGAGCAAGCCACAATACTGATGTAGTTTCTAGTGAGATACCTTTACTGTTGAGCAAACATACAATGAAAAAGGCACAAAGGAACCTTGATACGGAGCATAAGGCAATTGTTTTTGGAAAGTCAGTAAATTTGCAGTTTACCCAGTCAGGGCATTATTGTATCCACCTTAACAAAACCTGATGTTTCTAATCAGAGTGCGAGAAGTATTAATGGCATCAGGTGATAAGAATCAGAGATAAAAGGCAAATTGTTGAAGTTACACAGACAATTTTCTCACCCTTCTTGTCAGGGATTAAAAACCCTGCTAAAGGCTGCAGCTGTGATTGATGAAGAGTAGACAAGAATAATAGAAGAGTTTAGTGAAAAGTGTGAAATTCGTAGAAAGCATCAGAGGATGCCATCAAGTCCTTTTGTAAGCCTTCCATTGGCACGTGACTTTAACAAGGTAGTTGCCATGGAACTAAAGGCATGGGACAAAGATGGGAATATTTTCATTCTACATTTTATGGACGTAGCAACTAGATTTATTCTTTCTACAATAACACATAGCAAGGAAAAAAGGGTGATTATCAATAAAATCATGAAGTAGTGGATAGGGACTGGACCTGGGGGACCAACTAAGTTTCTGACTGATAATGGAGGGGAATTTGCCAATGACGAGTTCAGAGATACGTGTGAAAACATGAACATTATGGTTATGAATTCTGCAGCCAAAAGTCCTTTCGTCAAAGGCTCTGTGAAAGGAATCACACAGTGATCGATGAAATGCCACATAAAATCTTAGCTGACCAATGAAACTGCAAGTTGACAACTGCCCTGGCATGGGCAGTTCTTACAAAGAATTTGCTTCAGATGGTCGGGGGATTATTGTCCCCATCAAGTAGTCTATGGGCAGAATCCCAAATTGCCTTCTATACTGTACAACAGTCCTCCTGCTCTAGAAGGTACTACAATTAGTCCCACTTTTTTCTGCAAATTTGAATGCTTTACATGCAGGGAGATGGGCTTTTATCAAGGCTGAGGTCTCAGAAAATTCAGAGAGCTGTGAGGCATTGTGCACGACCATCCGAGGCAAAATTTAATTCAGCAGATATGGTGTATTATAAAAGAGAGGGTCATAAGGAATGGAAGGGCCCTGGTAAGGTAATAGGTTGTGATGGTAAGACAGTAGATATCATGCTTGGAAATCAAACTGTTAAGGTTCATTCTTCATGATACACCAGAGTTGATTATAAAATCTCAGAATCTGAGCAGCTGATAGAGGGAAACGAGGCACCTTGTACCTCAAAAGTTCATGTGTTTTGTGATGAAGGTCCTGAGGAACAGAATATGGTAGATCAAGGGTTGGACAGTAACGTGAGCGATCATGACACTCAGCAAAGAGCTATCGCATCTAAAGGCCAATTGCCTCGAACAGGTACTTAGCTGACGTATATTCCAGAGGGGTCTAATGAATGGAGGGATGCGACAATTGTGGGGCGTGAAGGAAAATCTACAGATAAGTCTAAATATTGGTTGAATGTTTAAGATGATGGCCAAAAAGCAAGGTCCATGGACTAGCAGAATGGGGTGAAAGAGTAGAGAGAAAGAAAGCGCAGTGAAAGTACTAATAGTGGCTCTGGAAGTGACTCTTGCATAAGGAAATGATCACGCACTGGAGAAAGAGCCTCCGATAGTGCGAGAGGGAGATCTTTTATAACAGTAGTCCTGAAAGGCATCAAAGTGCTAATAGAGGCTGTAGTTTAAACAAATTACACAATGAAATGAAGGCCAGAGAGCAGTCTTGGAAACAATCTAGAAGCAGAAGTTCTCATGATTGTGAAGTTTTACTGGTTGCTAATAAACTTGAGTATAAACTAATAAGGGAAGCAAAATATAATGAATTAGAGAGCTGGAGAGAGTTTGGAGTTTATTCTGAGGTACCAGATAGGGGACAGCCGGGCCTTGTTACATAGATGGACTGGTATTGAAAACGTCCTTTCCGATGGGACTTATAAGGCTAAAGCGAGGTTGGTTGCGAGGGGTTTTGAAGAGCGACTGGGCGATACTGATGTTAGAGTGGACTCTCCCATAGCTGGAAAAGTAATCTTGAAAATCTTTTTGGATCTTTTGGCCACCTATTCATGGGAGTGTAGATCCATTGACATAAAAGCTGCCATTTTGCAAGGTGATACTTTTCAGAGAGAAGTGTTTCTGAAACCACCTAAAGAGGCAGCAGATACAGGAGGAAAATTATGGAAACTGAACAAATGTATCTATGGCCTTAATGATGCTCCCAGGATGTGGTATTTCTCAGCCATCATCTTGAACATTCAACCAATATTTAGACTTGTCAGTAGATTTTCCTTCACGTCCCACAATTGTTGCATCCCTCCTTTCATTAGACCCCTCTGGAATATACGTCAGCCAAGTACTTACTCGAGGCAATTGGCCTTTGGATGCAAAAGCTTTTTCCTGAGTGTTGTGATCGCTCACATTACTGTCCAACCCTTGATCTACCATATTCTGTTCCAGGACCTTCATCACAAAACACATGAACTTTTGAGGTACAAGGTGCCTCGTTTCCCTCTATCAGTTTTGTTGAAAATTGGTTTTGTTCAACTAAAAGGAGATCCTGCAATTTTTATTGGTATCATTAAAGGAAACTTTCAGGCATTTTCATGATGCATGATGATTTCTTATAGGGTGGTACGGCGGATTTTGAGAAATGTTATTAATAAGATTAGGGCAGAATTTAATTTTGGGAGTTAGGCTTGTGGTGCCTTTAATTATATTGGTTTAGATATTGAGCAGAGTAAGTCTGATATAACTTCAAATCAACAATCCTATTTAGAGAGCATTACTCTCATCCTGGTTATCATGCTAGGTCCTCAGAGGAAGATGATATATGGAAAGAAGGGACTGAGCAATTGATTGGTCAATTAAACTGTGTGTGCTCTCAGACTAGACTTGATGCTAATTTTGATGTGAAGTTAAGTACGATGATAAAACATTCTCAACTTTCAGGTGTTAAAAGAGCAAATAAAACATTCAAAAAATTAAATCTGGAGAAATGTGTACTGAAGTTCCCATCCATAGGTGACTCAAAGAACAGGAAGCTAGTAATGTTTAGTGATGCTTCACATGCTAATCTTGCTGTATTCGAGTGCAACCAGTTTCATAATATTTCTGATGGCTGAAAATGGGAAATGTTGTCCTTTAGCTTGTGAAGCTAAGAAAATAAAAAGGGTTAAGAGCATTTAAAAGCTGCAGAAACACTGGGTCTTGTGGAGGCAGTGGAAATGGGGTTTTATTTGTCAAATATTTTAGGTGAGAATCTGAACAAGGGACATACTGAAGATAGGATACGCATTGAATGTTATGTGGATATTTGTTCTTTGTGGGATAATGTACACTCTACAAAAAGTGAGAATGAAAAAAGACTACCTATTGACCTTGCTGGATTGAAATAAATGCTGGAGAGAAAGGAAATCTCCAAACATAAATGGGTAGATGCAGGTCATCAGCTATCCGATTGTTTCACAAAAATGCTAGTATAAAGTAATTGTTAGGGATGCTAGAGGAGGGGCATCTCACAATGTAATACTGCATACCCAATATTTATTTCGATATGTTGTTTGAGCCTGTTAATCTAAGTTTTATTGTAAGAGAAAGGGGAGAGTCGGTTAATTGTGTATCAATTGTTTAATTATGTACATTCAGAGAGTGTAAGCTGGGGTCTTACTTGAACACTTATAAGGAGACACTTACTGAGACTGGTGAAGGGTTTTGAGGAGCTACATGTTTGTAATCCTTTTTACTCTGTACGATAAATGTGTAACTGAGTAAATATAGGCTCCAGCATCATCCTCATCAACAAGCTTTCTGGAGGTTAACACTCAATACCTTGAACGAACATGGAGAGGAATAGCCATTTCTTGATGTACAAAGATACTCCAGTCGCAGAGGGAACTGAACAGACACCTTTCAGCTCAACCTACTTCAGAAGATGGGTGATATAGTGGCTTTGGAAAAGGTCCAGAGGGAAACTATAAGAATGATTCCTAGCTTAGACTATAGTTATTCAGATAGGCGAGGCCTAATTACTTTAAAGCAGCATAGACTTAGAGATTTATAAAATAATGAAAGAGCTGGCTAGTGTGCCTATCGAGAGATTCCAGTTTGACAGATTTAGGCCCATCAGGAGACATAGGTTTTAACTGTGTATGAGTAAGAACAGACTGTATGTTCGGCAGCTCTTCTTTTCCTGGTGTAGTAAGCCTCTGGAATGTGTTGCTAGCTGGTACAATGTGTGCTGACTCGCTACATCTTCAAGAGGGAACTGGTCTGGTTTCTGACTGGGGCAGGGATTGCATCATATAGAAGGCAAGTGTCTTCAGAGGTTACAACTTGATCTATGTGATCTCCTGGACTAGTTTTGATCACCTGAGGGGGCCAAAGAGGAATTTTCCAGGGTATATTTTCCCTTATCGGTTTTGGGATATTCTGTTTTTTTGGCCTCCCTCGGGAAATTTCATGGATGCAATGCGGGGTGGGCTAGGGCAGCTGTTCGTAGGAAATGTTCAGTCACAATACTCCAGCCATCACGAGGGTGGGGCAGGCTAGATGGACAAGATGGCCTTTTCCTGCTTGTCATTTTCATAGGTTTGTTGTTTAAAACCCTTCCCATGCCCTATTGCCATTCCCTCATTCTCACCTGTGGGTACAGGTAGGCAAAATGATAGAATCATTGATGACTCTTCCATCAAACCACACTAATAACCTGCTCACTGACACTCTTCCAGCTCAGACAAAACCCCATATTCTTTCTATCTGATGCCCATTCAGGTCAGCTTGATATGGAAACAGACACGAGCTGAATGCCAGAGGTGGGGGTGACGGGAGGGGGAGGGGTTTAGCCTCAGCATCAGGGCAGTTGACTAGAAGAGGCACCATGTAGCCCTAACAACACTTGTCAACGGGAATCAAAAGGGAAAATGCTCTAGTGGCTACAGTCATAGTTGAAACAAAGGAAAATGATTGTAATGGCCAGACACCAGTCCTCAAAGCCCTAGGACATCACTGCAGGGGTCCCTCAAGAAAGCATCCTCTGACCAACCAATGACTACCCTCAGTCACAGTCAGGAAAAGGGTTACTTAATGATGATTTCACCATGCTCAACTTGATTTTCAACCCTTCCAATAATAAAGTAACCTATGCCAGCCGACAACAGGATATGGAAAACATCCAGTCCTGAGCCATCGACTGGCAGGTAACATTTATACCACAAACGCCAGGTAAAGATCATCTCGAACAAGAGGAAGCCCAGTCACTTCCCTGCGACCTTTAACAGCACCACCAACGCTGAATGCTTCATCAACAACATCTTGGCGTCACCACTGACCAGAAGCTGAACTGGATCAGCTTCATCAACTCTATAGCTACAAAAGCAGGACAGAGACTGGGTGCTCTACAATGAATAACTCACGTCCTCAATGTCACTCAACCATCAAAAAAGTTCAAGTAAAGAGTGTGATGAAATTCTCACCTGGATGGGTATGGCTGCAACACAAGAAAATCAACACCATCCAAGACAGAACAGTTTGCTTGATTGGTGCCCGTGGACTCAATATCCACCCTTTCCACCATCAGCACACCATAAGTACAAGTACTCACTACAGGAGAAAGTGCAGCAACTCATCAAGGTTACTTCGACAGCTTCTCCCTTCCCTACAACCTGCACCGCTGGGAAGGGCAACAGCAGTAAATGTCATGGGAACACTATGACTTCTAGGTCACACACCATTGACACCCAAGGTCGCAACCCTTAAATTCCCTACCTAACACCACATGCGATTTCAAGGAGAAAGCCCACCAGCACCTTTGCAGGGCAACTAGAAATGGACAGTAAATGCCAGCCTTGCCCATGTCCCATGAACAAATAAAAAACATATCCCCTACCTACTTGCGCTATGAAATAACACACTTGGGCAAACTAGCATGGTCTTACCGCAGTATCATTGGTGTGGTATTGCTGGTCATCGTCATAGGAAAAGCCGACCCCTGCTGGTGACTCTAAGTACAGCACGTTTGCAATCTGTGATGGAAACATGGTTATTATATACTGTTAATGCACAACAAATAGTTATGCGAATCATAGAAAGTTTATGGCACAGAAAGAGGCCACTTGGCCTATCGTGTCTACGCTGGCCAGAAAAAAAAGCTACCTTGTATTCTTGTAATCAAGGGATATGGGGAGCGGGCAGGAAAATGGAACTGAAGCCCAAGATCAGCCATGATGTGTGAAGGGGCAGATGCTAATGGTTAACCCCTATTATTCTGCAATTGGTGATGACCATTTCTTCCAAATGCCCCAATGGCAATGGTTTCTTTCCCAATTTCCACTGAATAGATTCAGATGATCTAAATGAGTGAGTAAAATCATGGCAAATGGAGTTCAATGTGGGCAAGCATGAGGTCATCATGTTGGACCCAAGATAAGTAAATCAGAACACTTTCTAAACAGTGAGATACTTGGATGGTGGAGGAGCAAAGAGATTTGCGTGTCCAAGTTCACAAAACATTGAAAACTAGTGGGCACATACAAAAAAATAATCAAAAAGGTTAATGGAATGTTGATCTTTATCTCAAGGAGGCTGGAATACAAAGAGGAGGAAGTTATGCTTCAGTTGTATAGAGCCTTGAGTAGACTGCATCTGGAATACTGTCTTTAGTTTTGGACACTGCACTTCAGGGAGGACATACTGAATGAGGAGAGGATGTGCAGATTATCCAAAATGATACTGGCCTTAAGATAGGTTTCACAAACTTGGCTTGTACTCCTATAAGTTCAGAAGATTGAGAAGGTGCTTAAAATATCAGAAGTATTTGATAGGATAGGTAGGGATTGCCTCTCATGAGTAAATCAGGTGCAAGTCAACATAATCTTAAAATAAGAGTTAGGCCATTCAGAGTGAAATCAGGAAACACGTTTTCACACAAATGGTAACAGACATCTGGAACACTCTCCCCCAACAGGCTGTGGATGCAGGGGGACAATTGGAACTTTCAAGACTGAGATTGATAAATTTTTGTTTGGCAAGGGTATCAAGGGATGTGGAGCAAAGGCAGGTAAAAGCAGCTGATGTACAGATCAACCATGATCTAATTGAATGGCAGTGCAGGGTCAAAGGGCTGAATGCCTAACTCCTGCTCCTATGTTCAAGGTCCTTCAGCCCATTAAATATCGTCCTTCCACAATCCCCTACCATCCTGCATTACAGCTGTAACAGCCAGCAGAACAGGCAGTCAGGGCCCCAGTGCAACATCTCACCTGATGGACAGCACCCCAGACAGTGAAGCCACCACTAGACCACCAGCTTAGATTTAACATGAACCCACAAGTCTTTCGACTCAGGTGAGTGTGTTACCAACTGAACCAAACTGACACTGAGATGTACTTACTCCTCATTTCCAGACAGTTGTGTTTCATGCTGGGGTGCTGTTGTTCAAATGATGCTGCACCAGAGATTGAAATACATACCAGATTCCAGGAGTAAGGATTATAAAGGAGAGTCTTCCCATCTGGCTGAATCTGCAAAGTAACCAGCAATATTCAAATCAGTTTGTTAAGCACGGTGGACAATACTGGGATACAGCCTTGGTTCTCAAACTTTTTTTGGCTGAAAGATCCCTTTTCAAACAGATTAGTAAACACAGAGCTCTCATCTTATACAATAATACGGTTTCTGTCTGTCTGCACTTGACTGGTCTGAGAGTTGAATTGGTGGGCTGAGTCAGCACTCAGCAGAGAGCTTATTGGCCACATTTTGCAATGCGAGGGAGGGGAGTTGTGCAAATGAAAACTTTTGGTGCTTAGATTTGTTCCAAATGAGAGATCAAGTCGACAGTGGATAAGTTCAAGGTTTTCACATGTATACAGAGGCGAGTTTAGTGCACACTTGCAAGACTATAATGTAAAGTTGAGAGAGACTGAGGTAAAATGTAATCACTAATATCAAAAAGAGAAAGACTGAGGTTAAATATAACTTAAAAGAGAGACACTGAGGTAAAGTGTAATCAATGTAATATAGGGATCGCAGATTTAAAAAATAGGACAACTTTTGTTGGGTTTGTAGGTCTTGGCTTGTGGAGTGTTTTGTAAGGTCCAGTGAAGTTTTGCACTTGTGGGCTGAGACTTGATTGGATATTGTAACATTTTGTTGTAGCATTAAAACACAGCATGTACGTTAGAGACAATTTCTTGATCAATTCAATACAAGGCACCTGGTGAATGGGGAAGACACACCTTTGATGGACAGTACCTAGTGCACCAGAGACATGTGGGGAGGGGACTATGGGAACAGGATTGACATTGTAGAATTTAAAGAAAAAAAAAAGAGACTGAGGTTAGATATAATCAGTATAACGTAAAGTGAAGAGAGACTAAGGTGAAATGTAATCAATGTCATTTAAAACAGCAATGGTGAAGTAAAATATGGAGAGAGATGCAAAATATCAAAGATGACTGTTAAATTACATTAAATATAGCTAATATAGAGAGCCCGAGGTAAAATCTATAATAGTCTGTCCGCATTTACGGACTGATTAGCGGTTTGATTTTGTGGACACAGCCTGGCGCACTCGACTCAGTTACTGGCCTCTGGCCTCCACCCCTCCCTGGCCTCAGGGTAGGAGAGGGTGGGAGGAGCACGGTACGGGACAGCTCAGGAAGTGTGAACTGGGGGACGGGGATGGCATAGGAAGAAGGGGTGGGCATGGAGGATGGGGATGATACGAGAGGGATGAAAGGAATAGGATGGGTCTGGCATGAGAGGGATGGTATTGGAAGGATGGAATGGGGATTTAAAAGGAGTACTGTTGCAATAACAATACTAATTTCACTGCAAATGTTTTGCTGGTCTCTGCTAGTTAAATTATATTACAAACTCCTTGTACTGAATGTGAAGTCCATCAGTGTCCTGTTAAAGAGGACACAGACTTTGCTAGGGTGATAATACAGCGAACACTGATGTGAGTGGTGATTTTTTTTCTTCATACAGCTTCAGTCACATGTCTGTTCAATACCTCACCATACTACAACTCCCTGCTCTTCCTGGAGTGGGATTAGGCTTCTAATGAAAGGTCATCGACCTGAAATGTTAACTCTGTTTCTCTCTCCACAGATGCTGCCTGATCTGCTGAGCATTTAAAGCACTTTCTGTTTTTAGTTCAGATTTCCAGCTTCCGCAGTGTTTTGGTTTTGTATCAGTGGGATTAGGCTCAGTGGTTCCTTTTGGAAACACTGGCGCTGTTTCAAGAGCAACCTTCCACCGATCACCTACTCACTGCACAGCTGAGTGTTTCAGGGTTTTACTTCCTCTTCCTGTGCTGTTAACCAGACTGTCTCTGCTGGCACACAGATTGGGGTGTGGTAATTCTGCTATCGGGACACCCAGTAACTGGGACTGTGGCTTTAATCCAGATCCAGGAAATCAAAATAACTTCAAACAGCGGGAACCTGACCCACACCATTAGGTGCTGTTCACATTTTCTCGCGGACCCTTATAAAGCGTCTACAGAACCCCACAAACCAACGGGGGTAACTATCTGTACCCCCCCACCCAGAAAAGTTTTGGAAGTAAGAGCAGTCCCACATTATGTTAACTTATGGAAATACATTGTAACTCCTCCTGCTCCCCTGCAACATTTCAAACCTATGTTAGACTGAAAATGTCTCTCTGGCAGTGAAAAGTCAGATTTCTGCTGCTCATTTTCTTTATTTGTTCATGGGATGTGGGCATCATTGGCTAGGCCAGCATTTATTGCCCATCCCCAATTTCCTTCGAGAAGGTGGTGGTGAGCTGCCTTCTTGAACCACTGCAGTCTATTTGGGGTAGGTACACCCACAGTGCTGTTAGGAAGGGAGTTCCAGGATTTTGACCCAGCAGTGAAGGAATGGCGATATAGTTCCAAGTCAACAAGATGTTGATTTGGGGGGTGGGGGGGAGGGGGGGAGAACTTGCAGGTGGTGGTGTTTCCATGCGTAAATTGGTCTTGCCCTTCTAGGTTGTCGGTTTGGAAGTTGCTGACGGAGGCTTGGTGAGTTGCTGCAGTGCATCGTGTGTATGGTACACACTGCTGCCACTGGGGGTGGAAGGTGCAGATCAAGTAGTCGGTTTTGTCCTGGATGGTGTCGAGCTTCTCAAGTGTTGTTGGAGCTGCTCTCATCCAGGCAATTTGGAGAGTATTCCATCACACTCCTGACTTGTGCCTTGTAGATTGTGAACAGGCTTTGGGGAGACAGGATAAGAGTTACTCAATGCGGAATTCCCAGCCTCTGACCTGCTCTTGTAGCCAAGTATTTATATGGCTGGTGCAGCTGAGTTTCTGGTCAATGGTAACCCCCAGGATGTTGATGATCAGGGGTTCAGTGATGGAAATGCCGTGGAATTTCCAAGGTTGTATTGCTTGCTCATTGCCAGGGTTAAGACCATCTCCTCACAACTGGAGATGAACTTGGAGTGGGAGGCACAGGATCTACGTAGGAACCAACAATATAGGTAGAACTTGGGAAAGGGTAGAGCAAGAGGAAATTTAGAGATCTAAAGACAAAAGGTCAAGGCAATAGAACAGAGTAGTACTTGGGCAGAGACAGGAGGGACGTAGAGTTTAATGATAATAGTGCATCAGTGATGATGGCCCATGCAAACAATAGTGGTAAAAAAAATTCAAGGTTCTTTATCCGACTGCATGAAGCATTCATAAGATAGACGAACTAGAGAGAAATGGTTTAGATCTAATCACCATTATAGGGACATGGTTACAAGGTGACCAAGGTTGGAAAATAAATATTCCAGGTTACACAACATTTCAAAAAGACGCAGAATGGAAAAGGAGGAGAAATAGCCTTGATAATAAAGGATGACATAAAGACAATAGAAAGGAAGGATCTTGGCTCAGGTAATCATGAAGTAGAATCAGTATTAGGTGGAGATTCGGAATAACAAGGGTTAGAAAATGCTGGTGGGAGTAGTTTACAGGTTCTCTCACAGTAGTTATACCATTGGACAAAGCACTGAGCAAGAAATAATTGGAAATAAAAACAAGAAATGCTGGAATCACTCAGCAGGTCTGGCAGCATCTGTGGAAAGAGAAGCAGAGTTAACGTTTTGGGTCAGTGACCCTTCATCGAAATAATTGAAGCTTGTAACAAAGGCATTGTAATAATCATGAGGGACTTTAAGCTTCATCTAGACTGAATCAAATTGGCAAAGGTAGTTTGGAAGAGAAGTTTGTAGAATGCATACATGATAGTTTCTGGAACAATATGTTGTGGAACCTTCTAGGGATACATCTACTTTAGATTTAGTATTGTGTAATGAGGCAGAGTTAATTAGTAATCTCATAGTAGCAGGTCCTCTGGGAAAACGTAATCATAATACTATTGAATTCCATATTACGTTTGAGAGTGACATACTCGAGTCTAGAACAAGGATCTTAAAATTAAACAAATGCAATTTCATGGGTATGAGGTATAGTTAGCTAAGGTTGATTGGGTAAATTGACTAAAAGGTATGGCAGCAAATAAACAGTGTGAAATATTCAGAAAAAACTATCTGAAATGTTCAAAGATACATACCATTTAAAACAAAAATTCAGCAAGAAAGATCCATCCGTGGTTCACTAGGGAAGTTAAGGATAGTATTAGATTAAAAGAAAAGGCTTATAATATGTAGAAAGTAGTAAGCCTGAGGATTGGGAGAATTTTAGAAACCAGCAAGAAGTTGATAAAAAGAGAAAAAAATGAGAGTAAACGAGCCAGGAATATAAAAACAGATTGTAAGAGTTTTTACAAGTATATAAAAAGGTGAATAGCTGAAGTCAACGTTGGTCCCTTAGAGGCAGAGAGAAATTATCATGGGGAATGAGGAAATGGCAGAGATGTTAAACAATATTTTGCATCTGTCCTCACAGTATAAGACACAAATTACCTACAAGAAATAGAGGGTAAGGAAGGGGCTAATAAGAGCGAGGAACTTAAAGGACTGAAAGCCGCCAAATCCCCAGGACCTAATGGCCTACATCCTAGGGTTCTAAAAGTAGCTGCAGAGACAGTGGATGCACTGGTTATGATTTTCCAAAATTCCCTAGATTCTAGAATAGTCCCAGTAGATTGGAAGCTAGCATATGTAACACTGCTATTCAAGAAAGGAGCACAAGTGAAAACAGGGAACCACAGGCCAGTTAGCCTGACATCAGTCGTCAGGAAGATGCTGGAATCTATTATTAAGGAAGTCTTAACAATGCACAGAAATGCATAGTATAATCAGACAGACTCAACATGGTTTCATGAAAGGGAAATTGTGCTTGATAAATTTATTAGGAGTTTCATTTGACCATGTGACGCATAGGGTAGATAAAGGGGAGCCAGTAGATGTATACTTTGGATTTCCAAAATGCATTCAATAAGGTGCCACATAAAAGGTTAATACACAAGATAAGGGCTCATGGCGTTGGTGTAATATATTAGAATGGAGGATTGGTTAATGGACAAGAAGATTATAAGAAATAGTAGGCCATTTGGCTCCTCAAACCTCCTCCGCCATTCAATAAGATCACGGCTGATCTGATTGTGGCCTTATCTCCACTTTTTTGCCTGCCATCCATAACCATCGACTCCCTTCAGATCAAAAATCTGTCTAACTCAGCCTTGAATATATTCAATGACCCAGCCTCCATTGTTCTCTGGGGAAGAGAATTCCAAATTCTAATGACAGAGAAAAATTCCTCATTTCTGTTTTAAATAGGAGACCCCTTATTTTTAAACTGTGACCCCTAGTTCTAGATTCCCCCAGGAGGGAAAACATTCCTCAGCGTCCATCCTGTCAAGCCCCCTCAGAATCTTATATGTTTTTATAAGATCACCTCTCATTCTTCTAAACTCCAATGAGTTTAGGCCTAACCTGCTCAACTCTTCCTCATAAGACAAGCCCTTCATCCAAGGAATCAGCCAAGTGAACCTTCTCTGAAGTGCTTCAAATGCAATTATATCCTTCCTTAAGTAAGGAGACTAAAACTGTACACAGTACTCCAGATGCGGTCTCACTAAGGCCCTGTACAGCTGTAGCAACACTTCCCTACTTTTATACTCTATACCCTTTGCAATAAAGGCCAACATTCCATTTGCCTTCCCCACCATTTGCTGCACCTACATGCTAACTTTGATATTCATGTACCAGGACACCCAGATCCCTTCTGTACCACAGCATTCTGCAGTGTCACTTCATTTAAATAACATTCTGCTTCTCATTTCTTCCTGCCAAAATAAACAAGCTCACATTTTCCCACATTATACTCCATCTGCCAAATTTTTGCCCACTCCCTTAACCTATCTATATCCCTTTGCAGCCTCTGTCTACTCTTCACAACTTGCTTTCCAACCTATTTTTGTGTCATCAGCAAATTTAGCTACTCACTCCCTACATCCACTAGTTACAGCTTGCCAACCCAAAAACGATCCACTTATCCCGATTCTCAGTTTCCCATTAGTTAGTCAATCCTCTATCCATGATGACGTTAAACCCAACACCATGAGCTCTCATCTTGTGTAGTAACCTTTTTATGTGGCACCTTATCGAATGCCTTTTGGAAATCCTAATACACTACATCTTCTGGTTCGCTATTGTTCACCCTGCTAGTTACTTCCTTAAAGCAGACAGCAGGGATAAACAGGGCGTTTTCAAGTTGGCAGGCTGTAGTGGAGTGTCGCAAGGATCAGTGCTGGGGCCTCAGCTATTTACAATCTATATTAATGAGTTAAGACGAAGAAACCAAGAGTAATATATCCATGTTTGCTGATGACACAAAGCTAGGTGGGAATGTAAGCTGTGAGGAGGACACAAAGAGAGTTTCAAAGAGATACAGACAAGTTAAGTGAGTGGGCAACAAGGTGGCAGATTGAGTATAATGTGGGGAGATGTGGTTATTCACTTTGATAGGAAGGATAGAAACAAAACATTTTTTAAAAGGCATGAAACTTGTAAATGTTAATGTAAAGAGACACTTAGATGTACTCGTATGAGGAACACAAAGCTAGCATGCAGGTACAGCGAGCAACTAGGAAGGCAAATGGCATATTGACCTTTATTGGAAGGGGCAACAAAAACAAGAAATGCTGGATTCACTCAGCAGGTCTGGCAGCATCTGTGGAAAGAGAAGCAGAGTTAACGTTTCGGGTCAGTGACCCTTCTTCGGAACTGACAAATATTAGAAAAGTCACAGATTATAAACAAGTGAGGTGACTTTTCTAATATTTGTCAGTTCCGAAGAAGGGTCACTGACCCGAAACGTTAACTCTGCTTCTCTTTCCACAGATGCTGCCAGACCTGCTGAGTGAATCCAGCATTTCTTGTTTTTGTTTCAGATTTCCAGCATCCGCAGTATTTTGCTTTTATTTATTGGAAGGGGACTGGAGTACAAGAGCAAGGAGGTTCAGCTACCTCTGTTACAGGGCTTTGGTGAGACCATACCTGGACTACTGTGCGCAGTTTAGGTGTCCATATCTATACTTGCCTTGGAGACAGTACAGCGAAGGTTCACTAGATTGGTTCCTGGCTGAGTAAATACCCTCTATTCTCTGAAGTTTAGAAGAATGAGGTGATCTTCAGACAAGATTCTGAAGGGGCTTGGCAGGGTCGATACTAAGAGGTTGTTTCCCCTGGCTGGGGAATCTAGAACATGGGCACACAGTCTCAGGATAAGGGGTTGATCATTTAAGACTGTGATAAAGAGAAACTCCTTCACTCAGAGGGTTGCGAATCTTTGGAATTCTCTACCCCAGAGGGTTGTGGATGCTTAATCATTGAGTATATTAGACTGGGATTGATAGATTTTTTTGATCTCTCAGGGAATCAAGGGTTATGGGGAGCAGGCAAGAAGAGGTAGATCAGCCATGATCGTGTTGAATGGCGGAGCAGGTTCGAGGGGCTGTACTGTCTACTCTTGCTCTTATTTCGTATGGCCTTATCTAAATGCAATTTCTTGCTTTTAAAGTTGGAACTTGAAACAGCAAAGTGCCTGTCCATTCAGTGTTTACTGAAGTCTGCGACAGTGTCAAACTATTGCAGCTCTTTCAAGATATATTTCATTTTATTGCAGTACACACAATGATACAGTTCCACATTGAAGCAACCGTTCTTTATGAACGAGTCTATGCAGCAAGCTTTGGCAGGATAGTCTTCATGGACAACATCACAGTTGGGCTCAACGGCCATCATGTAAACATGGCGTTTCCAGCAAAGGAGCAGGAACCTGGTTGATGTTTAACCCAGGCTCAGAACAGTTGTAGCACTCCTACTGGGCCTGGCCAACTCTGCACAGACAAGGGAATTCTGCTGGGCCACATAGGCTCATACAGAGAAAAGAACTTACCTGACCAGGTCGTTCCTTAGAATCCTCTGTGGGATGCCGAGCCATTCCCAAAAGCACATTGATCTAATGGAACAGCTAAAGCCTCTGTTTGCTTACCAAGAAGGGGCCATGTTCATTTAGAAGGCCATCCAAGGAGCTGCAGCCAGGGCCTCCGTTCAGCCACAGTACCACAGGATCACGCTCAGGATAACTCTGAGACTCCACAAACCTGCAGGACAAGAGCAGTGATCATTCAGCACGAGGAGAATTTGTTGAGCACACAAAGATGCTGCAGCATCACAAACAGGCTACGACAAAACAGCAGAGCAGGAGAAAAATGGCAAGGTGGAATTAAAGCACAAGGAGGGGTCGGCAGTGGTAAGTTACAGGCAAATATTTAATTTAACTTACCTATAACTTAAACTAGATCAAGTAATTAATTTATATTTCATTTTAACCAAGTTGTTTAAATACATCAACTTTGATGAATTAACTAAAATTAGCTAGGAATGGCAGTGCAGGTGGTGCTCCATAACTGCAGCATGTGGGAATTTGTGGAGAGCACTGTGATGCTGGACAATCACATCTGCAATAAGTGTCAGCATCTCGAGGAACTTCAGCTCAGAGTTGTTTGAGCTGGAGTCCAAGGTGCAGACATTGCAGGACATTGGGGTTGGGATGGTGTTAGGGGGCAGGGGAAAGAGAGTCACCTGGACGTTGTTCCAGGAGAGAGTCACACCCCTTAGGTTAGGGACTGGTACAGGTCTGGTTAGTGGTCAGGAACAGGAGGGTGTAACTGCGAGTCAGCCAGGTATTGAGACCTCCAGAAAACTGGAGGAAGCTCGGCCTGTGCCTTTATCCAGCAGGTGTGAACAAGGTTTTTGTTACTTGCATGGATGAGGGAAAAGTCTGTAGGGTAGATGAGCAAATTGACCATGGCCCCATGGTACAGCAGGCCACTTAAGTGGAAGGAAGTGAAAAGGAATATGATAGTGATAGGGTACAGTATAGTCAAAGGATAGACATCTGCTACTGGGAGTTCCAAAGGCTGTGTTACTTGCTTAGTGTCAGGTTTAAGGGCATCTCCTCGCACCTGGATTGAGAGGATCAGAATCCAGTTGCCATGGTCGATGTAGGTAGAACTAGGAATTGGGTTCTGCTAAAAGAGTTTGAGGAGCTAAGGTCAAATTAAAACACTGAACCTCAATGTAATAATCTCTGGATTGTTGCCTGAGCCCCACACAAATTGGGCATAGGGACAAGTGGATTAGAAGGTTAAATATGTGGCTGAAGGAGTGGTGCGAGAGGCAGGGGGTTCGATTCATGGGCACTGGCAACAGTATGGGGAAAGAGGGAAAAAGCTGTTCCACTGGGATGGGCTTCACTTAAACTGGGCTGGGATCAGTGTTCTGGCGAATTGAATAACTAGGGCAGTAAATAGGGCTTTAAACTAATTGAGCTGGGGGTGGGAGAGGAGGGAGGATTCAAGAAAGGATAAATTCAAAAGCAAGATGAGAAATGACAAGTCTGAAGAGGAGTAAGGTGGGTAAAAAGTGGGCGACACAGTGGTTAGCACCGCAGCCTCTCAGCTCCAGGGACCCGGGTTCAATTCTGGGTACTGCCTGTGCGGAGTTTGCAAGTTCTCCCTGTGTCTGCGTGGGTTTTCACCAGGTGCTCCGGTTTCCTCCCACATCCAAAGACGTGCAGGTGATAGGTAAATTGGCCGTTATAAATTGCCCCTAGTGTAGGGAGGTGATAGGGAATATGGGATTACTGTAGGGTCAGTATATGTTGGTCGGCACAGACTTGGTGGGCCGAAGGGCCTGTTTCAGTGCTGTATCTCTAAATAAAAAAATAAAACTAAATAAAATAAACAGAGTGGGTCAGGAAGGGACAGAGAGTAACAAAAGTAATAGGGCGTTATTGACTAAGGTGATAGCAGGGAAAATAGAAAAAAATTAAAGCTAAAGGCACTGTATCTGAATGTGTGAAGCATTCACAGTAAAATAGATGAATCAAGAGCAGACGGAAATTAATGGGTTTGATCCAGTATTCATTATGGAGACATGATTACAGAATGAGTAAGTTTGAGAAGTAAGTATTCCAGGATACTCAACTTTTAGAAGAGATAAAGGCAAAATAGAAAATGGGAGAGGTTGCCCTCTCAATAAAGGATGGGATAAAGACAGTAGAAAGGATCTTACCTAGGAAAATCAAGATGTAGAATCAATTTGGGTGGAGCTAAGACGACAAGGGGCAGGAACATTGCTGGGAGTAGTTTATAGGTGCCCCAACTCTAACACATTTGTCAAACACGAGTTCACTTTCATAAAACCATGTTGACTCTGTCTGATCATACCATGAAGATCTAAGTGCATTGAGACTTCCTTAATAATAAATTCCAGCATTTTCCTGATGCCTGATTCGGCTAACTGGCCTGTAGTTCCCAGTTTCCTCTCCCTCCTTTCTTAAATAGCAATGTTACACTTGCTAACTTACAACCTGCTAGGTCCATTCTCGAATCTAGGGAGTTCTGGAAAATCATAACCAGCGCAAGCACTATATCTGCAGCTACCTCTTTCAAAACCCTGGGATGTAGGCCATCAGGTCCGAGGGATTTGTCGGCTTTAGTCTCAGGCTCCTCACTCTTATTAACCCTTTAGTTACTCTCTATTTCTGGTGCGTAATTTGTTTCTTCTATGGTTGATTACACCATCCTCCTCCAATCACTCTCCATTGTCCATGCTGGGTGAGATTGCACTTGTCTGATTTAATTCTTATCTATCCAATCAAAGCCAGAGAATCACCTGCCATGATTTCTCTTCCCAAACCTGCACCATTACCATTGGTGTCCCTCCCCAGCACCCCACCCAAAGTATCCTTGGCCCCCTTCTCTTTCTCATCCACATACTGTGTCTCAACATCATCTGAAAACAAAGCTTCAGTTTCCACTTGTACACTGACGACACCCAGCTCGACCTCACCATCACCTCACTTCACCCCTCCACCATCTCTAAATTGTCAGACTGCTTGTCCGACAGTTATTATTGGATGCGCAGAAATGATCCTCCAATTAAATTTGGGAAGACCAAAACCATTGTCTTCGGACCCTACTCCAAACTCCGTTCCCTAGCTACCAACTCCATCCCTCTCCTGGGCAACTGTGGCGAGGCTGAATCAGACTGTTCGCAACCTTGCCGTCATGACTGACCCCGTGATGAGCTTCTGATCACACAGCCGTGCCATTATTAAAAACTCCTATTTCCATCTCGATAACATCGCCTGATTCCATCCCCGTCTCAGCTCATCTGCTGCTCAGGAACTCTTACCTCTAGATTTGACTATTCCAATGCATAGAAAATAGGAGCAGGAGTAGGCCATTCAGCCCTGCTCCACCATTCAAAAAGATCATGGCAGATCATCTAGTTCAGTATCCTGTTCCCGCTTTCTCCCCATATCCCTTGACCCCTTTGGCGTTAAGAAATATATCTCTCTCCTTCTTGCATATATTTAATGATTTGGCCTCCACTGCCTTCTGTGGTAGAGAATTCCACAGGTTCACCACCCTCTGAGTGAAGAAATTTCTCATCTCTTTTCTAAATGGCATACCCCATATCCTGAGACTGTGACCCCTGGTCTGGACTCCCCAGCCATCGGGAACATCCTCCCTGCATTTAGCCTGTCTAATCCTGTTAGAATGTTATAGATTTCTATGAGATTCCCTCTCATTCTTCTAAACTCTAGTGAATATAGGCTTAGTCGACCCAATCTCTCCTCATACGTCAATCCTGCCATCCCAGGAATCAGCCTAGTAAATCTTCTTTGCACTCCCTCCATGGCAAGAACATCCTTCCTCAGATGAGACCAAAACTGCACACAATACTGCAGATGTGGTCTCACCCAGGCCCTGTTTAACTGCAGTAAGACATCCTTGCTCCTGTACTCAAATCCTCTTGCAATGAAGGCCAATATACCATTCACCTTCCTGACTGCTTGCTGCACCTGAATGCTTGCTTTCAGGGACTGGTGTACAAGGACACCCAGGTTTTGTTGCACCTCCCCCTTTCCCAATCTATTACTATTCAGATAACAATCTGCCTTTCTGTTTTTACAACCAAAGTGGATAACCTCACATTTATCCACGTCATACTGCATCTGCCATGCAGTTGCCCACTCACCCAACTTGTCCAAATCACATGGGAGCCTCTTTGCATCCTCCTCACAGCTCACATTTCCACCACCCCCCCACCCCCCAGCTTTGTGTCGTCTGCAAACTTGGAAATGTTACATTTAGTTCATTGTGGACTAAGTCATTAATATATCAAAGTGATTCCTGACAACGCAGCGGCCCGCTGCAGTCATCAGAGGGCGCCAAGGTGTGCACAGGCGCAGTTACATCTTGCCAGAACTTAGTGACGCATGCGTGGGATGACATCATCACACAGCGCTAACGTCATCACAAAAGAACCCAAAGCATACATTTCCTGAATTAAAAGAATGCAGCTTCCTCAAAAGATTCTGGTAACAAGTGTTGATACGGAAGATGATATTTACATGGTGTCCTTTCCATTAGCTCCACCCCATGCAGAATCTGTCCTGATGAGTCTAATAATCCCAACCACAGTAAACTGCATACTAGAATTTACGCAAGACTTTCAACATGTCTTTAATCTATTTAAATACTAAATTAGTAGCTGCAGGCTATACTCCTAGCAATAGCTACTTATGCATTAAACATGGAAATGTTTAGAAACATGGCAACACAATAAGCACAAGGTAATCTGGTCACATCAACACATTGAAAAAAACCCTTGTCCCTCTGGTTTTCTTCAGTAGATAGTCTTCTGTAGTTTCAATAACAAACACTGCTCTATAGGGAAGGTAGTCTTTACAACAACTTGCATTTATGTAGCACCTTTAATGTAGGAACACATCCCAAGGTGCTTCACAGGAGACAAAGACTTACACAAATCCAAAGGACAAGCTATTAGGAGGGATGACTAAAAGCTTAGTCAAAGAACCAGCTTTAAGCAGCATGATGAGGCAGAGGGTTTTTTTTTGCGGGGGGAGGGGCAGGGGAATGCCAGAACCTAGGGCCTGGGCAGCTGCCAATGCTGAAGCAACGGAACTATGTGGGGGGGGGGGGGGGGGTTGTCATGGAAATCACAATGCCCACGAGTTTCTCTCAGAATCACTTGATATACACAGAACCAGGTTCACCTTTCTGACTGGCTCAGGTTCAGCTTCAGTTTCCAAATGAACTACTCGTCCATTGGAACACTGCAGCTTGATGGATCTGGGAAACACAAGTTCTAATTTCCCATCAGAAAACAGCAGAGAGTCCAAATACTCAACACTTACAATAAAAACTCTTTAAAAAAAAACAATGCTAACAAATATTCCACTACAGATGTTGACTTGCAGTAACTCAACAACTGAACTATTGTAGCAAGGCAACCAATATATTAATTGCATTTGTTACAAAAGTGTCTCTGCATTTTGTTAAATATATCTTTTGAGGATTCATTTTTGAAAGATTGAAGAAATGCTAAACTTTGGGGTTTTCAAAGGGGGTCATATAAAGGCCACTTGACTTTGAAAAGAGTCCCTGGAAATGTTTTTTTTTTTAAAAGGGGCACTTGAGGAAAACAAGCCTTTCCAGGAAACCACCTAACTTCCAGCAACAACAAGCCTTTCCGGAAGCTACCTGACTTCCAGCTCAATAAACAACAGAGAACTTTGGACACCTGGAGAAGTTATTTGAAAAGAAATTAGACAAGTCAAGATTAATGGAGGTCAAAAGGTTGACCTCCTGTTGTCGGTTTTACTTTGAATTTTTTTGGGTTAGGGTTGAACTGTATAAAAAGGGAGAGAAGAGAACTTCCAAGGAGAGACGACCACAACCCAGATCAGCTTTCCAGCATCTCTCTAAAAGACCCTGAAGTCCACTGCATCAACTCATCTCCTGTCTTTGACAGAAAGCCTGCTGAATTAATTCTCAACGCAGCCTAAAAAGAACTATTCTAAAAGATCCCAGTGACCTGTCTACATGTACTTGGGAGGCCAGACTGTATACAGTTTTAGAACAGTTTAGAATATCTCATCTGTTTCTTCAGGAATGAAAAAGTATTCAGCCCAAGTTTTTTTTGTCTGTAATAGAGCTCTGTAAACAAAAATCCCTTTATTTTTCCAGTTAACTGGTTAATGTGTGTGTGTGGGGAGGGGGGTGGGGGGCGAGAGAGAGTGTGAGGGGCTAAGGTAAAATAGGAACTTTAATATTTCAATCTAAGTGTTTATGCTTTAGTTCATTACTGGTTAAGACTTGTTTTATAATAAATTGATAATTTTGTATTTTGTTAAAGAAACCTGGTTGGTGTATTTTATTCTGGGATAAAAATAGAGTCTAAGAATGACGATATCGGTAAGTTATGTTGTGACCCGTGGAGAAGTGGAACTAGAATAAACAGCGCACTCCTCCCGCCTCACTCGTAACACATCTGCAAAATGAATTTCACTTCCACAATGGTTCAAACTACCATCCTCCTATCAGAGCTGTTTAAACCTCAAAACCTTATTGTAACTTAGGCTTTGTATACAGCCCAACTCTGATCCTCCATTTTAAACTTAGCAATGAGCATCCATTTTATATCTGGGTCACCACTGCATTTAAAAACAGACAAAATTCCTATATTTGTCACATTTCCCTCCAAAAAAAAAAGGATAGAAAGTGCCAAAAAAGTTTTTTTTTTTTTAATAAACAAAAACGTGAACTTTTCTTCACCATCCTTGAACAGGTCTGGTCCAGTACAGTCCTCTAAGTTGCTGGGGGTAGAGTAGGAGTGGTTCGTTTACGAAATAAAGAGGATTTCATTTGTCCCCATCTCCAGGGATCTTCAGTTTTTCTGCATTTTTATTATGGTATAATGCTGGGATATAATGTTACCTAAACAAGGTATCCTTCTCATTAAACCCAAACTCAACACGAGTTGATCTTGTCATGTATTCAGTGCTCAGTAGAAAATTACCATAACACCCTATTAAAAAATTAATTCACAGGATGCGGGCATCGTATGTATTGCTCATCCCTAATTACCCTGGTAAGTAGTAGTGATGGGTCCACTCCTTGAACCACAGCAGTCCATGTGGTGTAAGTACACCCACAGTGCTGTTAGGAAGAGAGTTCCAGTATTTTAACAATGAAGGAATGAAGGAAAAGTGACATGTCCAGGTCAGGATAGTGTTGGAGGGGAACTTGCAGGTGGTGATGTTCCCATGCACTTGCTGTCCTAGTCA